>NC_134325.1:12597877-12897877 GCF_964195595.1 Calonectris borealis
TGGGCCCTGATTTGTAGTTGTTATGGCCCTGTGATACAGACCAGGTCTCTGTTCTTCCTGCAGGAATTCCTTCCTAAGGGTTCTATGGCAGTGGCCAGGTCAGTCATAACTCCTGTGCTCTACCCCTACCTCTCTAATTCTTATTACAGAAACACACATGGGGTGTCTCTGGGAAGGGGTAGCATTATGTATTCTAGTGGACTGGTGGAAATTCAGTCTCAAGTATATAAAAAAAAAATTTTGGAAAGTACAGCAGGAATATGTACAGTTATCTTTTTGTAAAGCAAATGCTGGCTAAGTATTGTAATAATCTCTGATGTCACTAACACACTTTGTCCCTACACAGACACATGGGTCTTATGTTAGCATAACTCCTTGCTTCACAACAGTTGATGTAGCTAGCTTAGAGTACAACATTTTGATACTTGATCTTGTGGGAACAGAACCAAAAAGTTTTCTTGTTAAAATTCAGAAGCAGAAACCATGGATATTACCTTCAGTTCATAATTTCAAGCCAGTCTGAAGGTCTTTAAAATTGAGCCTGTCTTGTGATTTTTGAAATCTTGAGGGTAGTTAGTGTTATACTCTTTCATGGCCTGATGTGTTAGTTGCAGTACCTTCATGCCAGTGCAGGGTGGTAGCTCTGGAAAAAAAAACCTGTACTACTTCCTTTTTCATGCTCATCACAGTCTTTGTTTAAAACTAAAACCAAGCCAAAAATAGAGAGGAAAAACAAATTAATGTGGTGAATTATTGATAAAGCTGTTTGTTTTCTTTTGCGATATCACACACTAATTTAAAATGAAAATATTGTTAATTGCATAATGGCTATAACTAGTAGTTTTACTCTCTGCAGAAAGAATTTGCTTCCACATTTGCAAGTTTTGCAGTTTGAATAATCTCTTAAAGATAAACTGGAGAGGAAATATGCATTTTTATTTTGCAGAAACAAGTTCTAAGAATGGATGAAGACTTTAAAACACAGGCTCTTGACTCTACTCTTCAAAGTCCATCAGAGACATTACTTTCCATTCGACTGTTAGACTTTAAAACAAGTTTATTGGAGGCAATAGAAGAACTGCGTATAAGAAGGGTAAATGTATTTATATTGTTTTTTAGTGTTTCTTTGTCTTATTTCTGTCTCCTTGTATGTAATCAAAGAAAATGCTGCATAAGTGTGTGTAAAAGTCATGCTGTATTTTAAATAATTCAGCAACAAGGATTTTTTTTTTTAAGTATCATAGGTTTAGGCAGTGTCTGTATTAGAAATATCTCTGTAGACAGCACAAAGACAACAGGGTTGCGTGGGAATGAATTTGGCTTTCCTATAATAACGTACAAAGTTGCTACAGTTGATCACCAGGCTATTGACAAAAATTATCTACACTAATTTTTTTTATTTTATTGTAGCTCTTCTCTTTAAGAGTGGCCTTTGATAAGAAAAGGAAAGAAAGAATCCACGTCATTGCCAAGTCCATAAGTCTTTCTCATTTAATAGATTAATTTACCATGTGCCAGAAAAGCAGTGGTTTTGACTTATTTTTGTCTGTTTACTTGTGCTTTTCAGAATTACTTAAGAGGGCAAATAGCTACTGTGATAACAAAATCCACTTTATTTCACCATTTTTAAATTGCTAAACTATTAAGCTAGAGCCCTACAATAATACCATATGAGTACTGGGGGGATAGGGGGTGTGTTTTATTTTTGAAATATGAGTTGAATAATCTTGTAGTACTAAGGTTAAATTGTTTCTGCACTGTTGAAGGCAGCTATATTTTGCTGTGGTTAATTTTTCAGTTATATTTTGCTGTGGTTACTTTTTCAGTTGTATATACATAAACATTTGTTTCTATTTCTCCCCTTAGTGTTTCTTAACTGTTGTATTTTTGAAAGACCTAAAGTATATCTTTCTGCATTTGATGAATTTGACCTGTTCAAAAGATGTGTATTATTACTTTAAAAATATTAGTATTGATGACATGCTTGATTTATGTTTATTTTGATCTAAGTTAAATGCTCTAATCCTCTCTTTAAAAACCATAAACAAAAGAATGACTGCCATAAAAAAAAAAGCTAAGAAAAAAGCTGCATGATCCTACTTACTTTTTCTTATAATAATTATTGGAGTGTATCTTTCCTTATAAGATCTGTTAGCTATGTTTGCATTGTTAACTTAACTTTGCACTTTAATGCACCTGGTCAGAGCCTAAAATGTTTAAATTAGAATGCCATGGAGTTTCATCTTTTGGGTTTTTTTGGTTTTGTCTCTATTGTATCTTCTATACTATAAGAGTAAGTGACTGTGATTTTATAAAAGGTTGACTCAGGAGGCTGAGTATTTTTTTTGGCTTAAAGGTGATTTTAGATTCAAAACTGATGCTAATGCCAAGAACCAATTCCATAGTTAAGACATGGCCCTCAATTTCTAAAACATCTGTGCCTTCCTTCATCCTAAAAAAAAAAAAAAAAAAAAATTAGCTGTTTGTAGTTACAAATTTAAGTAATTTAAATTAAAAAAAAAAAGGTTAATCATTTTAAAGATAGTAAATTTGAAATCTTAAAGTATCCCTGCATGCATTTTTGTTATTTGCTTTGCTTTAACAATCACATCAGGACTGCTTGCTTAGTATGTTTGAAAATTGAAATATAAAACATTAATATTTTGAACAAGCAAGGGCTATAAAATAATACGGACCTGCATAGTGCCATTCATTTTTTTTTTTTTAAGTAGAACTCTGTATAGATTTTTTTTGCTTAAAAAATTGTGCTATGAAATCCTCCTCTGATTTTTAGCTATGAATCTCTTACAAATCCAATCACCACAGGGTTATTCTGTAAATTTATAATCATCCCTGAGAAAAAGGTAGTGCATAGACCAAAATACAGCACTAACTCGGAGAATTATAGCACTTGTCTTACACCATGGTAGTTTCTCCATGGACAAGAACGAAACACACTAATTTAAACCATATCATCTGCTAAATAAGAAAGTCAAGTCAGAGTTAAAGCTCTGCTGGTTTCTTACTACTTCTGCCACTTCTTTTCCAAGTTGCTTGTGAGGCTTACAGTAGACTGATAGCCAGATGGAGGCGGTATAGCCAAGTATAGTGGATTTTACTCTCAATTTTGCCTTTGACCTCTGGCTTGACCTTAGATGAGATATTTTACCTCTGTTTGCTTCTGTTTCTCTTCCCATTGTTGGTCTTACTTGTCACTTAGACAGGAGTCTCTTCAGGACAGGAACTATCATGTATTTTGAGTTTAATAAACTGCCTTGAATAGTTGGTTGTCTGCAGTATAAATTCAAATTAATAACAATAAATTTGTAGACGAAATTATCTGTGCGAAGTTAGATAAAAATTAAACTCAAAACAATTAAGTATTAAAATATTTTGAGAGACTTGATACAATCAATACTATTTTAAAGTAGAAATTTCATTTTTCTGAATATGCTTATTTAAATAAATGCATTGAATTATTTGAAAGTATCTCTGTTTTTCACTTTTCTTGGTTAAACATATAGCTGTAGTTAAACTCTCAAAATAAAAATAATTTAGAGGAGTTGCTCATAATTCTAATTTTTTTCTTTTAACTGACTGTTCTGCTATTTTACAGATGAAATCCCAGTTAATGGTAGCTGTGGAGGTTTATTCTGGAGAACACATTGCTTAAATTATTATACTTGATACAGCTTCACTTTATTCCTTTAGCTGTTCATAGAGTCTTTGTTCTTAATATGAACTGACTTAATATGAATATGTATGTAATTAGAAGCTACAAAAAATGATATTAGTCTTTCCCCCTACCCCCCAGGGTATTCCATTCACTTTGTTACAAAGTCTGTCAGCCTTGTTCTGCAATCAGCTGAATTCATTTTGTTAAGCAATATGAGACAATCCTTTTCTTAAGGGATAAATATAATAGATTTTGACAGTATAAAGTTGCGGCATAGTAGGTTAAATTGGAAGTCTTTAATGCTTCTTGAGGTATAATGCATATAGGACAACTGACATTAGGTTTAAAGATAATGTTTACAAGGACAAGAAAGTACCTATGTTGTGTATCGAAATATTTTCTTTTTTGTACTAGATACAGAAAAACATCCATACCCAGAAAAGCTTGTAAACATAATAAATCAAGGAAATTCTTCCTTACTTCCATAGAAATGTATTCTAATACAGTGGGGATATGGGTATTTTTGGTAGCGGTTGAAGCAGTGGAGGTGTTGATTAGCTGAACACAAGAAAGATAAATTTTAGTGATGATTTTTAAAATCTTACTAACATTTTTCTTTGGTGCAAAGGACAAGTTTCAGCAACCTGATTCCATACCTGAAAACAAGCACCTGTTGAGGCTCTTTTTCTGGTGTTGTCTGGGACGTCACAAAATTTGGCTAATACTATAGATTCTGTCAGTTGTGCCTTGAGTTTATTAGATTTGATACTTTTTTGTTTAGTAAAAATTACAAAGAATAAATTTTGCTCTTCTCTCTTTGAGCAGTTATGATATAGATATAAACTGGTAGTGCTTATCTTTTAACTAAAATACTTTTCTTAAGTCTTTTCCAGCTCCGAATTTTCTCACATTTCTCACAAGGTAATTTTTCTTTACCATAGAAGAAAACTATGTTTTATTAAAGAATATTAGAGTTGCAAAGGGCATTGAGTTTACCCATAAAAACATTTTATATATTCAAATATTTTAGTATAGGATTCTTTAAATATTTCCTTTTAAAATCTGAAACCCCACCCCCACCCCTGAATTTTGTAAATTGAAGCCATGTTGACTTTTTGTTATTGGTAGTTATCATCCTGCTATTTACTGTCAAGCACTATACAGAACATCTCCCCTGTCTGAGCCAAAGGAATATGTTGACATAGCAGATGGTATTAGAATCAGCCTCTGGAAGTGGGGATGAAATGTCTGATTTGCCAGGGAATTTCATATCTGTGCTCACAGCATGGGAATGTGGGGGCTCAAGACTTCTGGAATCGATTCCATGTTGTGGACAGGAATGTTCTTTAAAGGCTAGTTGGTCCTATCATTTTGCTGCTGTTGACTCCAGTCTCCTTCCCTGCCCTTAATGGTCTTTTCCCCTCTTTTTCTTTCCCCTGTTTTTTCTAGTGTCTGTCCCTTTCTATCTTCTGTTCTGCCTTCTGATTTGGTATAAATTAGACTTCCCTTTTGTGCTTACCCACTTTCATGCTGATGGCCAGTGAGCAGTCATTGAGAAAGAAAATATAAGGATATTTACTTACTGATATGCAAAAAGAGACAAATCCTGAATCATGTCTTTTGTCATGACACAGACATTATGGCTCTCACAACATCTCCCCTAGAGTTTTTTCTAATTGCTGTTCTCGGAAGCAGCTCACCCTAGTTCTGCAGAGCTGTACATGCTCTTCCTTTCATATAGATTTGAGCAAGTTTATCTCAATTCCTCTTACTCTGCCTTTGCTATGGCTTTGGCTATTCTAATCCAAGTTCTTCAGCACAGTGGCCTATTTCTAGGTTTTCTTACAGGGAGGACATGAAGGAGCTTTGCTCACCCTTAACTACTCTCTCCCATTCCTAAAATGTACTTCTGCTTTCTGGCAACTATGAAGGGGTTTGCACTGCACAGCATAGCACCATATAGCTCAGGATACCTGAGCTAGTCTGTTCCAGAATGGAAGAGATGTACGTAATTGTGCAGAGTTAGCTCATCTATTTAGCAGTGTTTCACAGATAAGATGGGCAACTGGAGTTCAGTATTGAGATGAAAATTGAAAGTGGCAGTATGAGGTTAGTATTTAGAAATGTCACTTTGGCCCAAAAGACAAACTGGTTTTTGAGATATCAAGTGAAGAAAGTTGATGAAACCATAAACTTACTTATCAGAAGGAGCAAAGCAGGAGGACTAAACTTGAGTTATTAGTAGTATGACAATATTGGTGGACATGCCAGTTATGATCATAATGGTCATATTGGTTGTGCTATATCTAGACCTAAAAAAAATGAGAAACATTACAATACACCCAAAACTAAACCTTGTTGGAGGCATGTTCTGCAGGAGAACCATCACCTTCAGATGTGTGGAATAGCAGAAAAGTTAAAAAGTGCACCAGAGGCACCTGCTGTAGCTATATAGGCTGCTCTGTGGAAACAATAATCTACAGTGACCAAAACCATGAGATTGAACAAAACTGTTGCAGAAATAAAGATTTTAATTTTTTTTTAATAAAAAAGAGCTTGGTTTTAAGTTATCTTCAGGCTGTTGCGTAGAATAAATATAGAACCATGAAAGAAAGAAATGTTTTAATACTGTATTTTGAAGTTTCTATTCATGAGAAGGATGATTACTATTTTAGAAATTAAGGCACAAACATTTTCTAGAAATAAAGAGGATGCTAGGGAAATGAAAGATTTTGGTGATGTTTATTGCAAGGAACAATTCTAACTGTTCAATTAGAACAAACAATAAGAATGGTAAAGAGCTTGATTTGCTTTTCATAAAGGATAGAGTAAAAAGAGGAAATTGGGGGGGGCGAAGAAACAATGATAAAATAACACAGAATAGAAATGTGGGTAGCTTTTTTTTTGTTTGTTACATAGAAGTTGGGAAACATGACACCACTAACGCAGACTGCAGAGAAACAGAACAAAAAATCCTAACAGTCTTATAACTGGATTTTCTGCTTAAGTGTAAATTAGGGTACTTTTTAGCAAAATGACGGAAACAAGGAAAGCTGAATATTAAAAAAAAAAGAACAAAGAAGTGAGTATGTGGATATAAAAGGATAAGCAGTACTGAAGTTTATGGATCGCATGACTGTGACATACACAACATTGTTATTCAAGTCAGTAAGCAGTGTGTTAGCTTATAACTTCTGTGTTTAGTAAATAATGTGGCTTTTGATTAGGAACTGATTACTTGATGTTGGAGAGAAGAGCATTATAACTATCAATGCAAGCATTTAAAGGAATATATTTAGATAGATAAGATTTATTTAAATATAGAGCAATTGCAGCCTATGTAGTGGAATCAAGGACGGAGCAATGAAAGATTTCCGAAGGAAAAGTGGTGGTTGGTATACATTTCTGTTTCTCTGCTCCTCAAAAATGGAAAGTTTTTGAGAATAAATTCCAAATATATGATTACTAAAGGTTTTGGTTAACTATCATAACTATTAAGATCCAAAAATGTTGTATCAGGAACCAAAGTTAGAATAAAGCTGTTATAAATATTTTCTCTCCCTTTAACATTTGTCCTTGGAACAAAACTTAAGACGGATATCCATGTGGTCTACTGAAAGTTGTACTGGACTGTTTAGTTCATGAAGGGTGTTCTAATTATAGTATGAAACAATCGGAAACCGTAGTTTCTATGAGTACTGTTTCATTGACCTGCCTGAGAAATTGGATGTGCAATTTTGTAGGAGGTAGATTATGAGTTCGAAAAAGATAATAAAAGTACCTAGCAGCAGTTTTGGCTGCTTGGACGTAAGCCAGCTGTACTCTGTTCCTAAATCTGTTCAGGGTCAAGAATCGAGGGTGCTTGACCAATCCACAGCCCATCTTGTAAAACTACAGCCTGAAGCAAACACTTTAAAGAAGACTTGACACTTTCTAAAGGTTATAACGAGTAAATAAACCATCAAATTACTCCTCTTTTATTGTTATGGTAGTCTTTTTTATAAAAACACTTAAATCCATGTAGTCCTGAGGCATCTAATAAAAAATGTACATTTTTAAGGTTTTGTGGTTTTTTGATACCTCATCAAAGTTATATACAATATTATTCTCCTAAGTATAACAAAAATGTTTTTGTCTTATTAAACAGCTGTGTTTTGGTTTTGTTTTTTTTTTTAAAAAGTGCTTCACACAAGTTTTAAAAGCTTTCAATTCAAAATGGGTAAACTATAAATGTCCTTTGAAAGAAGTAAAAATGATGGATAAGGCTTATAATTGTTAGCGATTTCACATGAGAACATTTTTATCATGTAACTGTCATTCTCAGTTTAAGTATTTATGATGGGTTTTTTTTTCAACAGTAGTCACATAGATACACATTTTTGATAGCTTCCAGATTTTCCTTTATAATTTGGGAGTTAGATGGAGGAGTCCACTTAGAACTTTGGTTCTTATCCTCTTTAGTATTCAAAGCAAAGGGCTCACTTAAAATGGAATTTAATGCAGTTTTCAAAATTGTATTATTGTATTTATTTAGTTAAATGTAAAGTTCTTGGTATGAATGTGGGCATTAACAATAATAAATGTCTTAAATTTTAACATACTGTTTCTTAGAGCAATTGTAAAAATTTAAACCTAGTATGTGCACAAAAATGTATTTCTGTGAGCATTTTCTTTTCAGTGTCCTCATTAGGATTTAAAATACTTACACATTTTAAAATTGAAATGGTGTATGTGCTTGATTACAAATAGTCTGCCAGTTCCATTGTTTATAAAATCTTTGTTGTTTTGTACTAAAATTACTTCTTTTTTATATACACCAAAGCTTGGTTTCATTTAGGTAACTGTTGCGTTTCAGTAAGCCTAGTCTATTTGAATTGAAGTTTTCTTTATCAAGAATTTGTAATGCTAGTATTTGCTACATTGCTCCTCTTTAAAATATTACATTTTTTCCCTTTATTTCATGGTAAGTTTAATATGGATAGATACTTGTTGATCTCCAACAATCATTGAAATTAGTGATATATTTGCCATAAATTTTAGCGAGGTCAGAAACACAGTGCATATGTTAAGCTTTTTTTATCTCTGTTACCACTTTATCTTCATAGCTGTATTTCTTTTCTGATGCTAGTTGCAGTTTAAAGTTTGTTTTGTAAATGCTCTAAACTTGAGCTTTCGGCTTATAACAAATACACCAAACTAGATGAGTCTACAAAGGAAAGGAGAGACAGTTATATGCCTAGAAGCTGAAGAAATGCAGTAGTGTGATTAGTTTGCATGTTTTCAAAATATATGCTTGAAAAATTAGCTAGCATGTTATGAAAAAGCATTCTAGGACTCAATTGTGCAGGCACTTCAGGTATTCTGGGGGAAGTTTTACTGTCCATTACGTTGATCTAAGTCCATGCTACATCTCTTGCAGGAACATGTTACTGTTGCTTCTGTTGCTTCTGTTGCACAGGTACATATTCTTGGGTTCCCTGAGGCTAGATCTGATCCATGGGATAACTGGCCACCTCCTTCTCCCTGTTTAGTTGTGCGCTGGATCAAAATTCTGTTTTTGTCTCTGAAATACGCTTATATATGCTAGTGCCTGCACAGGGGAGTGGAAGAAATATGTAGTCTGGAGTTAGGAAAGAATACTACTGCAGTGCATTTTGATTAGTTTAGGAATAATTTACATGGCGTGTTTAAGGGGCAGATTTTATAATCCTCACTTCTTACAATTTTGAAAAGGCTTTTTCTAATAATATACCATTTTAATAGCATTTGTTGCCTAATGACAGAAATTGGTTAAGATTATACTTCTATAAGAAGCTGTAAGTCAACCTCATTTGTTTTTATCACTCCAGGGAACCTAGGGGCATGTACTTTCCTTCAGTATCTATAGATTAGTATCAGAAAACAAATCCATTGCAACTCCGAAGTACTATTTGTGAAGGCAGAACTGGGAAGAATTTATAATCTTTTCATTCTCTTAATTTTTTTTTTTTTTTTTTTTTTTTTTTTTTTTTTTGCCATAAGGCATGTGAAATCTTTCGGTCTCTTCTCCATCTATATTCTACTGGTACATATCAGAGAAGCAAAAGCTAAAGAACTCTCTAGTTTTCTGTGAGCCAAAAGTTAATTTTAAATGGATGTTCAATACTTACATGTAAAATTCATATGAGTGTTGAGGCATATTTTTAGATCCCACAAGTAACTCTTGAAATGCTTAGGAGTAGCCTCCTGTGGATAGAAGTGTGTGTTATTTCTGTCCACACATGTGCCTGTAAACTGCCTGTTAATCAAGGAAGTCAGTTTTGACCCTAAAACCTATAAAAGATGTCAATGTCAAAAACCTGTTTTAAATCACCTTGGGACATATTTTGCCATTTTATTTCTATTGATAGTACAGTGAGACTATGGATCAAACGTTATACTAAGTGAGAAAGGGTTGCAAAATCTTCTTTAAAACAGTTTTGCACAAATTGTTGAAGCATTGTAAATATCCTTGTATTAAGAATTTGGAACCCTCATTTGTACTGGGTTTAGGAAAGATTTGCATTTCTTAAAGATGCAGCCCACTTTATTCGTTGTAGCCAAAACATTTGTATTATCTGCTTCACTGTGGAAGGAGGGAGAACCTCAGTTTGCTCTTTCACTGTTTCAGAAAATTTATTACTTCATCCAGAGGTGATTTTTTTTTTTTTTTTTGTCATGGTAAGTAATAGTTGTTCATGGTATTGCAATTCAGTAGAATTTTACTTAAACCCCAATATCAAGAGAATCATCTTTTTGAGGCCTGCTTTTAATTTTCTACTAGATAGATCTATAAATGGCTTTTTTTTTTTTTTTTTGAGCTGTCACTGTTTCCCTGAGGATTATAGCCACTTCTTTTGCTGTAGTCTGGTCTGTTGAGGTGTGAGTCATTTCAAGAGTGCTTATTTTTTCATCAGTTTAGAAGGCAGGTTTTAAACTGGAGTGGGGAAGTTGAACTCAAAAAAGCATAAAGCACGTAATATATCAAAATACAGTAATTCAGAGAACACAGTTCAAGTATTGGGAGTACTCTTTTTACCCTCGCACAGTCAGTTTGGCCCTTGTTGGATTGTGTCCAACACAAGGCCTCAATAAATGTTACTAGTGCACCAATTCATCAAGGAGAAGTCAATCTTACCTTAATGTGGTCACTTTTTCAAGGTGATCATCAGTGTGCAGAGAAAAGGCAGGAAATTAGCCTTTTGAAGCTCAGAACAACACATTAGTGTAGCTCTCTAGGTCTTTAAAGGATATTCATTATTTTGACTATATGCAATAACAGGACAGCAGTGAATTGCTTATGATATACATCAAAAGCCTAAATAGTGTTCTTGCAAGAAGTCGTGACTGTTTGATAGAGGAACCTGTTGTTCTTCCTTTGAGTATTGTATTTGTAACGGAAGGCCAGTGCTCATAAAATTTGGCTCAAAAGGGAAGCTGATTCCAGTTAGGAAAATTTGACTTTAATACCATAATAATTCAGGAAAATTCCCATAAATTTTTAGCAACTGTGATTATCAGCAGATAAGTTTCATTTATTATCACAGTAATAGTTTGATTCTTGACAAGGTCCTTCTGCAAGAACAGGAGATGTAATGCACCTTCCTGTTACTAATCCATCTTCTGAATTGTGAAGGAAACTTTAGATTTCTCAGATTTTCAGGTAAGCTCATCTTATCAAAAATATGTATTGATTATCCACGACTTCTATTTAACTTCTTACTTTCATCTGGTAGGTCAAGAGGCTTCTTGGCACAGAAGGTTATGATAAATATTTCACTTTTTCCATAATAACAGAAGTAATTGCTGACACAAACTTTCAGTTGTCCTGGGAGATGTCAAAAAGAATAAAGATTCAAATGCTTTGAGTTGAATAATTAAGATGTCCCAAAGATTCTGACTCATTGACTATGATTTTCTGTACTGTTGACTAACAATTGATTCTTGAAGCACTAATTGCAGCTTGCTGAATTTCTCTTCATCTCAATATTTTGACTTGGTTCATCGGAATATTCAATCATTTTTCAACTGTGAAGTCAAGTCTGGTTTATTCCCTTTGAGTCTGGTTTTGTTATAAGATGCAGAAGAGAATATGTATTAAGAGGGAACTGTTCCTGCTAGTTAAGAGAGCTATAATCCTAGCTCCTAATCTTCTGCTGTGCATTTCAATCTAAGTTATTTATTCTGCAAATTTTCTGACCAGAACAGCTGAACCCATCTGCTATTTTACCACATTCAGAGAGCTTTTGTTTCCTTTTTTGCTGCATAGTGTGTAGGCACATACTGTTTTGTGTGATAGACTGTAAAGGAAGAAGAGTATGAATACACAGCTTATGTTAGTGTTTGATTTGTAGGTACTGTCTTATGTAAATTTGTTTGTTTTTTAACTAGGAAACAGAGATTAATTATGAAGATCAAATAAGTAAAATTGTTGTAGAGAAACAGGAACTTGAATGGCAGAAGGTAACTTTCCTACATGGTTTTAGTATTTTAACTACTGGGATTTAATTTTAATATAATATTAATATGGATTGTGATTTGGTACAATTCCCCTTTTTAAGGCTATTTTCATTTCTAATAGTAGAATGTGGTAGCCAATAGTTTATTGTCTAGTCATGAAATTCTGTAGTTTTTATATTGGTTTGGATTGTGCCCAACCTAGAAATCTGATTAACAAAAGTGTACCATCATAATATTTGACATGACTGGAAATCTTCAGTCAAAAGGAATGTAAATATTGAAGCAATAAGACATTTAGCTTAACATTAGGCATGTTGACACATTAGTGTGGGGGAAGCTACGTAGCAGCTTCTCTGTATTATGCTTGTCTTTGTTGAGTGCAAATACCAGTGCAGTTGTACAAGCAACTTCACTTGCAATGTTTTGGAGGTGACAATTTTTCCAAAAAATTATTTTAAACAGAAACTTACATGTTACATACTGAAAAGTGGTTTGTCAGCTTTTAAATGCTCAGAATGAAGTTTTCAGTAAAATAAGTCTAACATTCTTCTTAGGTTTAGGGCTCCTGAGGTTATGCTTTCATAGGAAATCCATTCCCCTCTCTAATACAATCAAACCTATGACCCCTGTCACTAGGTCGCAAGATAAAAGGCTTCACTCTGTATATTTTACGATCACAGAAAAAACAATAATTTCAGCTCCATCCTTGATCTTGGGATATTTAACATCTTAGTAGTAAAGGAAGACTATTTCATCTTGGAGTTCATCCTAACCATCTTAAATTAATAATTCTAACTATGTGCTTTTTTTTCTAGAAGATATATATGTGCATACAGAAACAGGAAACATTTTATATTTGTAAAAGCAACGGTGCTTTCAATTTGTAACCCTTCTTTGCTTTTCTTAACCTAGCATTGGGATGATTTCCATTCATTCTGAGACCTTAACAGCAATACAGTTAATACAAAGATGGGAGACTTATAGGCAATTAGGTGAACTCTCTTTTTTTCTGCACTTTGCATTTAACATTGGCACATTGCAAACCTAATGTAAACAATGAGTTGTAGATTTTAGGAGCTTCATGTGAACACATATGTAGAGCTCTGGAACTTCAAAGGAGCAAGCTAATATGCGTTTCCAATTCTGGAGATTCCAGTAAGATGAAAATGCTAAGTATGACATTTAAATTAAATTTGTGACCTGATGGTTTCTGAATGCAGAATCATATTGACCTCAATAGTAGTTCAGTAAGTAGGCAGCTTCCCCTGGCTTATCAAAGGTTCTGTTATATTTTTTCCTTCAGAGATATCCCTTTCTGTGATTCAGTATGTATTTTATTTTACCTTAAATTTAGCAAACTAGTTTAAAATAGAGACATGACTTGAGCTAAGTTTCTGATTTTATATTATAATTTTAAAGCAAATCTTTGTCTATGTTTTATGAATACTGTTGCTGCTCTTGAAAAAAAATATGCTAGGGTAGGGAAAACAGAATAACTGGAGAAAATATTCCTTTAAATCTAATGAGTATACTCATTATGCTTACTATAACATCACAATATCAAAGGTGATTTTGCTTATATTTTTAAAAAGTAACTTTGTTCTTCACTCTCCCTTCACTCACCACACATACATGGCATGTATGGAAAATTTATTCCAAAACTGAATTTCTGAGAAAGTTATATATAATAATTTTATTTAATAGTTTCGGCTTTGAGGCCTGTTAGGAAATGAATATTTGTAGAAACTTCCCAGTTTCTTTTTTATAGTAAAATATGTCACTTGAATAAACAGTTCAGGGAAGACTGTGGTATATTATGAAGAGCTCAGTAATGCTTGTTTCCAGTTATCAATTACATCAATGACAAAATCGTATAAAGGATGACTGTTCTGTGAAACTAATCTTATATCTACATAAATTATTACATAATATTGGCTTGAATTCCTATAATCTAAAGAAGTGTCATCTTAATTTGACAGTACTGTGGGTATAAAATTTTATTACTGTGGTGAGTAGGAATACTCCACTGAGAATAGTTGATTTGCTCTCACTGCAGTACCATTTCTGGCTTTCTAGAGTACTTGGTATGCCCTTTACCCACTAGAGAACCTGTGTCTTTGAACACAGTTCTAAGTGACAGATTGAGGCAAACATTCCTCAAGACTTGTTTTCATATTTTTGAATATTTGTTCATGTAGTATTTTTTGTTAGATGCAAATCAAAACTTTCTCTACCTATGTTACAATGACTTAATGAGTATGTACATGAATATAAAACACCTTACTGCCACAGATTCTTGTCTTGCATCAAAGGGCAAGAGCTCTCACTTGTGGAACTTGAAAGCAACACCAAATTGCTAGAGAAAGTAGCAATTTTGGAACGGGCTTTGTGTCTGAAAAACTCTCAATTTCTCAATTAAGGCAGGAGAAGAAATTAGACTTATGTAAAACAAAGGATCAATTTATTTTCTCCTAGTCATTCTTTTTAATAGTATTAATTTATATTTATTTTTTGTGCAGTCCATTACTTAATCATTTCCTACTTCACACTAATATTTCTTAGCTAAACACTCATATACATTTTGAGATAGCTGTTCAAGGGCAGAGCCTATTGACTACCTTTACCCAATATTTTTTAGTGTCTAGAACTTAAAAAAACTGATCTTACAAACATATCTTCCGTATTACTTCCCCTCGATTGTGGGGTGTTTTTTCCTATATTGTATAGGAACATGATGCTTAAAGATGTTAAAGATTTCCAACTTGCAGTGTGTAGTATTAGTCTATGAGATTATGATATGAAATAATAACAAAAATAAAAATAATAGTACATCTTTAACTCATTTTCTTGTTTTTATGGATCAGAGTAAAGCCAGGCAGTAGAATGATAGAAATCTTACACTATCACCTTACGCTTAGTCTTTTCTGCCATCCTTTAGCTCTTTCATGTAGTTTGTTAAATGACTGAAATTTAACTAAAAACAGAATAACAGATTGTTATTTTTTAATGGGGTTATTTTTTTTTAATGGAGATTAAAATTAAAATTCTATTATAACTACCTGACACTGTGTCAAGATGCTGTCTTAAGATGGCAATGGGTGTTGGATTGCTTCTGCAGATTGATAGGATGGGTGAGAGTTGCTTATAGAAGTCCAAGCAACCACAAATCTGAATTCCAGAGGTGAGAATTATTACCTGTTATGAATTAAAGAGAAGCCACTATCAAAAAGGTGATTACCAGTTAACAAATGTCTCTTTTTAGTCTTCAGGTTTTGTTTTTGATCAATCATGTCTTTCTAAAAATATTTAACAAGGAATAAGTTTTTTTCTTGAAATATTATTTGTATGGTTTGCTGTAAGATAATATTTAAAACACACTATTGTTATTTCACATGAGCAGGAAACTCTGCAGCATCAGACGGACACATTGCACCAACAAAACAAAGAAGCTATGGCAGCTTTTAAAAAACAGGTAGCAAAATAAGGCCTTTTAGCTTTGGCAATGAGATTTTAAAATATGATGGCATAATAGCAAGTTATCAGTTGGTATTAAAATATTTTTCTGTTGCATATAAAATGTTAGAATATAGAGTTCAAAGAAATCAGATCTTTTTCTTTCTTCCAAACACAGTATAATGCCTGTATTTTGACAGTTCTTCCCAGTCTTCCCGGGATTTTTTCATTTTTATTTTTCCAAAAATTCCTAGAGAAGATAATGCTGCTTTTAATCTGGTTTTTGGGGGTTTTTTTTTCCCCCTCTTTCTAAAATGGCATGTCCTCTGCAAGGTTAGAATCATAAACCATGGTAAAAGATCTGCCACATAACTTATTCTGTTCAACATTTGAAAGTGTGTTTCAGTCTTTCAAATCAGGGTTGTGGTTTTTTTCTCCATAATTTATAATCAACAAATATGAGTGCTGAAAGAACTTGCAGAGAACAGTCATAGGAACTGAAACTGTTGCACATAGTGATGAAGAATTTGTCACTAATGCTGCATCACAATCATATCACACAAAAAATAAGTTGGCAAGCAATTAGGTTTTTCTTTCTTGAAAAAATAATTTGGGATTCACAAGCTTGCTGCTTATGACTCTCTAGTTACTACAGTTAAACAAAAAAAATAAAAAACGGGAAGTACACTATGCAGGGTAATATAACTATATTGTCTTGTCAAGTTGCATCAATAAAATTAATCCTATGTGCTGTATTGATTTGTTGTTTCATTTTTTTGTTTGTTTGTTTTTTTTTATGCCACTGATGATCAAGTTACAGGCAAGGATGTTTGCCATGGAAGAAGAAAAGGTACACTGTTACAATTACTTGTTATTTGTCATCCAGTGAAGCACATGAGCAAATGATAATGCTATATAACTTACCGAACATGTTCTAAGTATAAACTAAGTATATTACAATTGAATTATTTTTCTTGCTACGGCCTTTGCAAAAGAAATTTCTTTATAACCTTTTTTACTTTTATTTTTTTGTTTATAGCCTGTAGAAGTTTTTAATACCTATGAAATGTCACTTTAAAATCTGCTTATGCTAAAAAACAGTTGGGGAATAAATGTTCTTTGATAGTTCTATATTGAAGCTATACAAAAATTACTTTATTTTGGGAGTTTGGGACAAATTGTCATAAGCCTTTTTCACGTAGTAGTGAAAAATAACAATTCCGACTGGTTTAGTAAAACCAGATTTTAATGGGGCTTTTATTGATTTACCTGAACTGGTTTCCTAAGGAACTTGAACTAAACTGAAGAAAGATATACTTAAGCCTGAATTTCTGGGATTTTTCTTAACTACATGAGTTTTTATACCAAGCTGAGTGCCTGCTTCCTCTTCTGAATACAGGATTTGCATTTGGTATGCTAGGAGCCTATTTCAAACAGTGAGGCCAATGAATGTCTGCATGTGGACTCTATTGTTTCACTTAAATTTCCCAATGATTAAGAGTGGATGAGTATGCTATATGTTTCATGAGAACTTGCACAGAAATTTGCAAACAGGTGAAATTGGTTTGAAAGTATATCAAAGTAAACTATATTGGTTGCTGCATTTATGTTATCTGGTTGAGTTATTTTGTTGCTTATATTTGGAATTTTTTCTTCTTAAGACATCGTGTTTGTCCACATATACCTACGTAGTAGTCCTTGATTTGTATTTTCAATGACAGCTACTGTTTCAGAATTAAATTGTGTGCTGATTTTTTATTTTTTTCTCTAAATATTTCCATTTAATCAAATAGTACTTTCAGTACTTTAGTATAAAGTAACTGGAAGAATAAATTAAGGTGTAATGTTTTAGGACAGAGTTTGAATACAAAGTCCAATTTTTGCTCCAATTTATATTATATGTGCTTTTACTCATCAAGGTGGTTTCAGGAGATTGCACAGCCAGCACGATGTTAGAAACAAATGGAACACGCAGGGGTGGTTGAATGGATGTATTTGTTTTCCCTGGTGTATTCTCTGATATCTAGATTCTGCTATCCATTGTATTGATTGCTGCCCAAGATTCTTACCTGATTTAATTCCATTGAAGTTCTTTGACTTTATTCACATGCACATGTATATATATGTGTGTGTGTGTGTATACACGCATGCACATGCATATATATAAAAATACAAAACGTACTTGCATGTATTTAGTAATTCTAGTGATAGCAGATTACAGTTCAATCTTTGTGCATTGGAAAAACTGAGGAAGTTGTTTCTGTGAAGACCCTGCTACAGTGGATAAGAAAGTGGATTTACCTGATACTTACTTTGTTATTTAGTATCTTTGTTCTAAACTAAAATAACTTATTAATTCTGCCTTTGTCAGGCTTGTTTCTCCCAGAACAGAAAATTTTAAAACTTACTGACTAGTCATAAGTGGTGAAAATATACTATCATGTTTTCACTTTTCTTTCTATAGCAATATATATGTGCATTTTAAAATTATTTAGCTGAATTTTCACCTGTTTTCACCAATGGATTTTTCTGTCATAGTGGAGTAGTGCTTTATTTTCGTAACATTCTTGTTGATAATTTCTTGTTGTAAATGCATTTATTCTTCCCAAATGCTGAAGTACAGCTTTTGTTGAAAGGGAAAATATCAACTTGCTGTAGAAACAAAAGAAAAAGAAATTGATGGACTGAAAGAAGCATTAAAAGCATTACAGGTAAACTATTGTTTTTGTTAAATAACTTTCCTTGGTATGCAAGTGTTTTGGTTTTAGGTTTTTTCACTGGTAAGAAAATAGTTGTTTTTAAGAGGGTCTTTAAGGCCTTCTCATTTAACCTTTCCGGTACCTGTACGCATCACTTTCTAACTCTGAGCTTCTGTTCTGGTCTTCAGTGTCAAGACTACTTTAAATTAGTCTTCCAGCTAAAGTTCTTTTTCTCCAGAAGAACTGCAGACTCAATGAAAGTCCAAATAACGTGTGAAATGTGCTTTCTTTTCATTTCCAGTCTTTCTCTTTCTTTCTATTTTTGTCTTCTTACCTCTCACCTGTCTGGAAACTCTGGTTTTGGACTCCTAAACAGAAACAAGTGTTCATACTGCTATGAAACATGCTACCTGTATTTTTTATTATTTTCCTTTGTTTCACTAGGATGTTTCTGTTTTTACCACTTAATCCATGGCTTTCCAATGACTGGTTGTCAGTAGAAGTAAAATTGTCAGATAAATGCACAATTTACTCTGGTGCCACTTGGTGTTTTTTCTGTATTGTATTTTATATTGTTATATGGTCTCGGAGCACTTGTGGCTGTGATTCACGGTTACTTGAAATAAAGAAGACATAGGGACATAGCCAGTATTTAGTTTTCTTTTAAAGACCAAGGCAGATACGTTGAAAATGGATTAAAAGAGTAGAACTCTGAAGGTTTTTGTTCAGCACAAAAGAGAATTAGCATTGTAATGCATTGCCAGATTTCAGGTATTGCCAGGAACTAATTATTTTTCTACCCAAAACTGAGTGGGATAATAATTAATTCTATTGAAAACAAAATGGTTATAATGGATTATTACCCATGATTTTGCAACACATTTGGTTCTTATTAACATACTCTTATAACAGGATGCATTTACTTGGTATCAGACTGTTTGTTTAATCATTTAGTTAACACTGAAGGTATTTGAGGAACAAAACAAATGTATTCCCATGGCTGTCCGCCTGTGCAATAGCTGTAAAGGATTTTGTTGCTTTGTTCAAACCTTGGCATAGTACAGATGATGTAGAATATCACTCCATGGTCTGCTGAACATAAAAAGTGGACAGCAAGAGTAATGAAAGATTACACTGGTCTTTCTTTTGTAAGATAAAACAGAAATTTCAAAAAAAAAAGCTTAACGTTAAATGTTTAATGTTCACAGATCAAACATTTGTGTAACAGTATAGTTCAGATCTAGGAAATTCTGCTGTGACTTGAGGAGGTCATAATGAACCTGTGAACCCAGAAAAATTGTTTGGAAATCAGCCTAAAATAAGAGTGAGGAATTTTTAATTCAGTTCTATAGTCCTCTCTATCCAGGGAGTTAGAATTCTACCTTAAAGTGATTGTTCTCTAGGCTTAGTTTTTTTAGAAATAATATTTTCTGTATAAGATTTACATACACTGGGTTTTTTGACATGTCTCTTTTTTTTTTTCTAGACATTGTCAATGTTTCTTTAAGAGATACAGAGACTAAAGCTCTTGCGATCTTAAGTATTATGCAAATCAAAATTCTCTGATGTCAGTGGTGTATGAAAAAGTGTTAATGACTTCAAATGTCAGTCTTATATTATTAAAACATGCAAGATCGGTACAATATGTCTTTATATGCCACCATTCAGAGTATCTACTTAGAATTTTTTTTCCAACGGAACACACGTATATTCCTCTAGGACTTGAGGGAATACTTTCATTTCTATCTCTGTTTTCTTCTCTGTTTATTTTTACGGGTCTAGTTAACAGACTGTAGTTCATTTACACATTATTTTTATAATACATGTCAGAAAACACAAGGATTTATGCATTTTCAAAATTCTTCTAGTAACAAATCAGCGTAAAGCATTTTTACATAATTTAAATATTGAAGTAAAATTCTGTAAATTGATCTAATAATAAAAGAAATAGTGTAATCTTTAATTCAAAACCAGTATTACTCTATTGGATTGGCAATAAATGCAATTAAATTTTAGGTATGAAAATACTTAAATATGCAGGTTGGCATTGGAAAAAATGTAACTACAATTTAATTGATAGCTCTCTTTCGTTTTACAGATTTCAAAATACTCTTTAGAAAAGAAACTGAATGAAATGGTAAGAAATTAATAAAAATGAAAAAATAAGGAACAGCTTTTATGAAAAGAGAATATCTGCTTAGAATATAATGCAAATACTAACCAACTCTAATACTTAAATGATGTGTGATAATTATTACAAATAAACAAAAGAAGTGATATCATCTTTGAATCTGAAAAACTTTCAAATACAATGTTTTTAGGTTTTTATAGTTTGATAGCTGCTGTTTATCATGTGGAATTTTTTCTCCCTGAATTAAAGTACAGTTTGTACATTTATTCTCTTTATAGATTAGAATGAAGATTTTTTTATAGACTGTGATTTGAATAATGTAATTACATTACACTTATAGGATCTAGCATATTCCTCTCAAAGAAGTAATAGAGAATTCCAAGCAATTCTTAGTTGTGTTTTTTTTTTTAAGAAAAATTGATAATGTTTTTCCTCTCACTCTTTTTCATTCCTCTTCTCAGAATTACTTCTTAACATCAGTTCCCCTGAACAGTTTAGATTTCATCCAGTCCAGCTTACTCCCTTTGACAGAGAATAAATTTATATAGAGTGACAGCATAGTCGCTCTGAACCCTGTTGTCTGTTTTAGGAAGTGAAAGAGTGAGCCGCAGAAACATTGCTAAGCTTGATTGAATAAATGCTGTGAAAATTCTGCTGCTGCTCAACTGGAAAGAATAAAGATAATATTGTCAGACCATTACAAACTGTGGTTTTAATTAAGAAGCTCAAAAAACTAGGGTCCAGTTTAGCTGTAAGTACCATGACATTTGTACTGAAAGTCATCTTCTACGCTACAGTGGTTTTACACAAAATATGGTGAAATTGAATAATGTGCCCTCTGACCTGGGAGATAAGGCTACAAGTTAAAGATCAAAGGCAACATAAAATGTGTTTTGTCTTACTTCACTTTTAACTTGTATTTATTCTTAAAATACATCTAGTCTAAAAATGTGTTTAAAATATACAAAATTATTGAACTTACATTTAGGTCATTTCACATATTACCTTTTTTTCATAACTTGCAAGCTCAGTCTTCCATACGAATGAGAATATTTAAATCAACAACACCTTTTCTGTAAGCTGGAAATACATCTGTGCTGCTTAAACAAATATCTTCCTTTCTATGTTTATAAAGTTTTTCAATAATTGTTTATTTGAATATTTTGAAAACATTGGGGTACTGTGACTTTGATACAGAGTATGATTATTAAATGCTATTGAGTGGGGGACAAGATATTAGAAATCCTATTTGCATGTAGCACTAAACATAACATGTGTGGCTTGGCCATATTTATAGAAGATGCTCTGATATGAAATGATGAAAACAAAAAAAACCACAAGATAAACAGAAGTGAATTCTTTCCTACAACCTTATGCAGTAGTGGACTAATACATACAGTTTTCGATTGAGTCAAGTTCCACTAACTTTACTCCTTGAGTAGTTGCACTGAAATAAATGGTACGTTCTAGGGATCAAAATAGTAGTAGCCCATGTAGCCCATGATAACTCTTAGTTATCACAAATGGCAAAATGTTTAAAAGTAAAATAGATGAAATTCCAAACCATTCATTTATTTGAGACACATTTCTATTTCAATTTTAAGTTTTTAAGACAGATTAGATCATGCCCTGGCTAGTGTTTTGAAAGTAAGCAGATGTACTGTTTAGTTTATATCTGGCATCTTAGAAACACTGCCAGTCAGTAATATAGCTTTTGTATGTGCTGGGGATTGAGCATGCCTTATTGATGTAGCATTTTATTCTGGTTTTGTTCCTTTAATTCTGTTCTTTTACTCTAGCATATGCAATGTTAATATGTTGCATACACACCATATTTTAGCATGCTATCCAGTAAGTTTATGTGAAAATTGTAGTGATGATATAATTCTTATGATATCTGCTAGAATTTTGAAATAGTGGACGTTTTTGTTTCATATTGAAAGACTGTATAGAGACAAAGAAATAAAGGGTATATTTTTCTTCCATCTTTCCTTTGTTTCCACAATACGTGTTGATTATTGTGTGCGGTGTAGTCACTTTGCACCTCACTGCATATGGATAGTAGCACTCAGGCAATCAGGAGGCTACAGGATGATTACTACAAAGCTAGTTGTCTGATAGAATAAGCTTGAGTGTGGGTTCTGTATTGTATTCTTTTTCTTGCTGCTGAAATAAAGAAATTACTGGAGGAAAATGGACTTGGTCAGATCTTGGTTTCCTCCTTCATTAATTTCCTGGCAGGTGATACAATATAGAATGCTAGAACTCTCTGAGTGTAGAATAAAAGCTGATGTAGAGGGCGGGGGGGAAGTAAATTTTTCATCTGTTCATGTGTTCCCTTGTTAACTTGCATTGGCTGATCATGGGCATTTCTGAGAGTGAGCATTTAGAGTTGTCTTCTGCAGTACCTAAATCTTAAATATATATCATGGTGCTAAAATATCAAAAGAGAGCAGGAGATTAAGGCTAGTGTTGGCTGGTTTAGAGACCAAATCTTGTGTGCAGTTCAGAAGAGCAAATGTGGAGTGCAAGATCCCTGTGTAGTCAATGGGGAGACATCACTGTCTACAAGGTAGTGATTCAGTGCATCAATATTAATGAGTAAAGTAGATGGGGTGACTACCTCTGTGAATGACTGGTAATTAGTCTAGTTTCACTTGCTGACTGTGTTTATATTGGTAAACTAAATGTTTGTGAGACCATTTAGTGAAGCTGCAGTCAAGTGATATGAAACGGTCTAGGTTCATTAAACCCTACTGCTCTTCAAACGGGGGAAGCTGCATGTAAATAATCCACATTGTTCCCAGCAGACAGTCTCCTGAACTGTGCCCAGGAACTGCTTACACGAGTGCTACTTGGCATAGGCCAAAATGTGTCAGGGATATTTTAACAACAGTATAGGCATTTCCTGAGAGCTTCCCTGCCACCATTTAGTTTTCTAATACAGACGTAGTTACCAAATGAATGAAAAATTAATTCCTATAAAATGTTAAATAAATGTAATTTTAAAAGTTGATTTGTTCTTAATAATCTAAGATAGGAATGTTATTTTTATTTCCTTTCCACATTTTTTAGGAATTTGCCTGTAATTACACTATGTTTTTTAAAATACAGTGAGAAGGCAGTGACACAGTATGAATTAAAAATAATTATTTTTAAGCAGAAAAATGGTGGGAACTAAAGGAACTATTGTGGAAAAAAAAATTCCTATTTAGAAGATTTACAATTGGCATCCCTTTGCATAATTTTCACATGATCTTGCCTTAGGTGTCCATGCCATTACATCTCCTTTGTTTCTCTGACACTTTCACTTCCCAGTTACCACCTTCTGCTTCACTGAGTAACTCTGACTAGTGACTCAATTTCCAGAATATCTTTGAGATATGAGCAATTCCCTCTTTGTCCTCCTCCAGTCACCTACCTGACCCTGAGCTGTTTCTCTGGTCTAGTTCCACCAAGAAATCATTGTGCCTCAACAAACCATATGGCCACAATCAGTTCCACTCCCCAGCTTATCTTTATTACTGGTGGAGGGCAGGGCAATAATTCCTGTTCTTGCAGTATCAGACATTTGGAAGGAGAACCAAGATTCTGTGGGTCTTACTCCAACTCCAGGGTCATACCCTCCCTATCCTGCAGTGTCTCCTGGTGTTTCTTGATTGTCTTCTGTGGAAGAATGTTTTAAGACCTTTTCACCGTGAGCAGTAGAATCACATACTCAGGGAAGGATGTCAGAAGGCAAACCAGACTACTTTTATTTTACTGTGCACTAAGCCTGGAGATCAGCTTGCCATCAAAAATCATATTTAGGCAAGTGGTAAGTTCTTAATAAAACTTTTGAAGCTATAGTAGGCCAATTCCTTTTCTCATTGGAAAGAGCCCTGTGAAACAACAAAGCATATTTCTACTTTTCTAGTGAGGAGGAGGGACTAACACTGCCTTGCTGACTTAAGAAAGAAATTGGGAGAACACTAAGAAAAATCCATATAAAAGAAAGTGCAAAAACCTCAGACCTTGCCACAAGTTGTTCCAGTCTCAAATTAGCAATGCCTCCCTGTTCATAGATCTCTTAGAATAAATACACCTGAATGACTATCAAGAAAAACAAATATAATTTTTCCTTTTTATTTGTTTTGTTATAAAATCCACATTCTAGCATTAGTTAAGCACAGTTCTTCTTACTTATGACTAGGAAAAAGAGAAGCTATAGAAACATTCACAACCTACATTCCTTGCAGTGATTCTGTAAGTGGTGGTGTTTCTTTACCACTGCTTCCATTATGGCTTTCCATTTGCTGTAGTGTGTTTAATTTCATACCTTATAAAACATGAGAAATTTGTGTTGTATATTCTATTTTGCTAGCCTTATGTTGGTCATTTCTTTTGATTACTATCAGCTTTTATTATCCTCTGATGCTTGGACATGTATTGCATTTGTTACTGTATGGAAATGCAGCCTTACAGAAGCCAAACAGAGTGGGCCAGATTCATCCTTGTGTAACTTGAATATACACACAGGAATGAATTTGGCCCAATTAATTTTAATTGCTGTGTTGCTGTACTGTAGATTAGAAATAGGTTAGATGTCTAAATAAATGGATATCTTTTCTGATTAATTAATTTAACCCACTCTCTTCAGAGAAAATTACTTTAAAAATTGACCAAATAGTACCTGCAAAGCTATTGACAAAAATACGGTATAAAGAGGAACACAAAAAACTTAGTGTATATGAAAGAAAGGGTAACAAATAATTCTTAAAAAATCAGTGGCATGTGTCACTGAATATAGTTTCCTGTGAATATGTATTTTCAATCACCCTCTCACAAAACATGAAACTTAAGTACATTTTACTTAATTACCATGTGGGATTCATTGCGGTAAGATATTACTTAGGCCAAGATGTTAATAGAAGTAAAAATAAAGTGTTAGATGCTTACAAAAGTAGTTTGAAAAATACCCTACAGATACATAATCTTAAACTAGAAGTGAATTCATCGTACTTCAAGATATTACAACTGCTAATTGATACTGAGGAATTAATAATTATTATTCATTATAAGATTACTTACATTTTTCTGGGAAGCATGGGGTATTAATCTGCATCAGTTTTATTAATCTAAATCAAAGTCACCACTACTCTTTAGAAGTAGTTGATGCACTTCTGGTTTTTAGCAAGTATGTTGAAGTTCTTTTATTTAGGTGTGTCGAATACAGAAATCCTCTTCTAATTTTTCTTGCACTATGTCATTTTTAACAATCCCAGAACTGGAATGGATGAGGCTGTCTGGCATCTTAGAGATGGCTCTGTCTAACCCTGCCCTGCTCAAAGGAGGGTCAGTTAGAGCTGGTTGCACAGGGCCATGTCCAGTCAGGTTTTGAATATCTCCAGAGATGCAGACTCTGTAGCCTGTTTGTGCAACCTGTTCCAATGTCTGACCACCCATATAGTAATTTTTTTTCTCCTCAAGTTTAAGTGAAATTTCCTGTGTTTCACTTTGTGTCAGCAGGCACCACTAAGAGGAGTCTGGCTGTCGTCTTTATTTCCTCCCCTCCACCCAGTATTTATACACATTGGTAAGATCCCCCTGAGCCACCTCTTCTCCAGGCTGAACATCCCATCTCCCTCAGCCTCTCCTTACATGTCAGGTGCTCAAATCCCTTGATTATCATAGTGGCCCTATACTTTGAACAATGCTGTATTGAAAAAAAAACCAGTATTTTTGTTTAAGTTTGAATTGCAATATAGCTTAAAAAGTTTTCCTTGTTGATTAAAACCATGTTATGCTGGAAAATGTTTAAGACCTTAAAAGGAAGACAGTACTTTTAGAAGACTGAACACTTTGCATAATAGATTGCTTTTGTTATGTGACAGGAGAGAATAAATGTCTATAGGCCTTATTTTCATGATGCATACACTAGCACTGTTGCCAAAGTTTAAGGAGCTTCTACTCTTGCCTGTCTCCAGCCACTTACTCATTTCTGCTCTGTGCTCCTTCATGAAGGTGCTGGGACAGCTGGTTGTGGGGGCTGTGATTTAAGCTGTCTAGAATTTTTAAACAGGCCCCATATTTTGTTGCATTGCTGCGGCCTGAAAGCGTGGTATGCTTGGTTGAATACTGCAGTAGGGACAAATAAGCAGCCGGGGCAATGAGGTATATATAGCTGCTGAAGCCACTGTATTCTTTTGAAACTGCAGCCAAAGACCTGGGCAGGTACTGAACAGCTCATGTGGGGTGGGTACTGCATTAATCTGCATGAACATCCTACATCAAAGGAATGAGAGAAGGCAATGCTGTACTGAGTGGTAGTGCAGGTGGACAAGTATAAACCACAGGCAGCATTAGCATGTTAGGCTATGTTCACCATACAATGGCAGATTAAATAATATGTTTAAGACACTTAACAAGGGAAAACTTGCAATCAGGATTTGAAAACAGTTAATACAGTTCTGCAGACATTTACATCAAATTTCTCCTAAAGGTAAGGGACAGCATATGAAAATATGTTAAAGTGCTTTTTTGATAATCTAACACACAGGTGAAGGTCTTTGGAATGAGGTGCTATCTGAAAATGGGAACTGATCATTAGATATGTGTGCTGATTTTGGCTGGGGTAGAGTTAATTTTTTTCATAGTAGCTAGTATGAGGCTATGTTTTGGATTTGTGCTGAAAACAGTGTTGGTAACACAGGGATGTTTTAGTTATTGCTGGGCAGTGCTTACACAGTGTCAAGACTTTTTCTGCTCCTCACACTACCCCACCAGCAAGTAGGCTGGGGGTGCACAAGAAGCTGGGAGGGGACACAGCCAGGACAGCTGACCCCAGCTGACCAAAGGGATATTCTACACCATATGACATCATGCTCAGCAATAAACTAGGGGGAAGGTTGACCGGGGGGCCACTGCTCAGGGACTGCCTGGACATTGGTTGGTTGGTGGTGAGCAATTGTTTTAATTTGCATCACTTGTCTTTCTTGGGTTTTACTTCTCTCTGTTATTTTCCTTTTCTTTACAAGTTGTTGTTGTTGTGGGTTGAGATAAGAACAGTTTTAAACAACGAGTTTTCTCTTCCACCCTTTCAATTCTCTTCCCTGGATGGGGGGAGTGAGCGAGCAGCTGTGTGGTGCTTAGTTGTTGGCTGGGGTTAAATCACAACAGTCATTTTTGGTGCCCAATGTGGGGCTCTAAGGGTTTGAGATAATAACAGATTGACCAGAGCGTATTAGAAAGGATTTATATCTGTTAACAGTTGCAGGTCATGATATTGATTCACCTGTTCCTGACATTAGTTTATCTGATCTGCACCATGCTCTTTTTTTTTTTGCTGTACAGGTTAAAGGTTGGTGTTGGCTTTTGCAGTTTGCTGTGCTCTGTAGTGATTAGTGATGTTTTGCCTGGGAGACTTGTTACTAAAACACTGATCTTGAGCTTAATCTGGTATTTGGGCTCTGTACTGAAGCCATTACTGTACTTCGGGTACTATCTTATGGAGACTTCTTCCTCTGAGAGTTTTTTTGTGGAGGAAATACAGAATGGCCACCTTTGCTACCTTCTTCTGTGATGTTTTCTCCCTTGTTACAATAACTTCTCAGTATCTTGAACATCCTTGGGTAGTTAAAATTCGTCCATTGGTATTTCTTAGGAATATTGCTTCGGTTTTGTCTAAGGTTAACAAGCAATTTAGGAATATGACCCAGGCTCTGTGAGAGTATGGTCATGGGTGGCATGGCATGTGGGAGAATATGGGCAGGGATCTAGAGAACTTCTCACCTCTAATGGTCTGGAACTTCAGTCTCGAACAACTACAGGATCCTGATAAAGTGGTAGAATGTTTGAAGAAAAAAAAAATGCCATGGCTATTCCAAAGAGGCACAACTTATTGCTCTGTGCATCTACCAAACGCTGCTTGATGTTATGCAGCACCGTCAGGGAGAAGAGAGGGAAAACAAACCAACAGGTGCTATAGCTAAACCAGACACTATATCAGTTGCCCCTATAATAAAAAGAAACAATGGAAGCGGAAGTCAGCTCATTTAGTAAGGGATGAAGAAGCTTCTCCTAAGAGGGAGCAGGAGGAAGAATCAGAAGAGGCAGCCTATTCTGCAGCAGAGCAGTCACAAGAACAGGAGGAGGAAGAGACTGAAATCATAAATGAGATGGAAACCACCCCATCCCTATCCCTAAGTGAGCTGCGAGATATGCGAAAAGATTTTAGCTATCAACCAGGTGAGCTAATTCTCAGCTGATGCTGGGGTATTAGGGCCAGTAGTCAGGAATTGTAGAGTAAGGAAGCCCAGCAGCTAGGATCCCTTGCTAAGGATAAGGCCATTGTCAAAGGGATTGGAAAAGAGGCAGGAGTCCTCAGTCTCTGGCGGCAACTCCTGTCAAGTGTGAAGGACAGGTATCCCTTCAAGGAAGAACTTGCAAATTCCTGAAGCAAATGGACCAACACTGAGGGAGGTATCTAGTATCTGAGGGAATTAGCCGTGTGGGAGGTGATCTATAATGACCAGCCATCCAAAGACC
This sequence comes from Calonectris borealis, assembly GCF_964195595.1. Lineage (NCBI taxonomy): Eukaryota > Metazoa > Chordata > Aves > Procellariiformes > Procellariidae > Calonectris > Calonectris borealis. Next base: position 12,626,841 of record NC_134325.1, read on the forward strand.
CGGATGAAATACAAATATCACAGTGCATGTGGCGAAAGTTTGTACAAAATGCACCGACGTCATACACCTACACCCTGGCGATAACGAGCTGGACAGACAGGGGCACCAACTATAGATGAACTGGCCAGACATCTCTGAGAATACAAAGATAATCTCGCTCCCTCCATGTGTGCCTGTGTCTTGGCTGTGGACAGACTGTCTCAAAAAATGTCCGAGCAAGCCGAGAAGGATAGGTCTTCCTCATGCACTCCAACCAAGGCCTCAGCTATTAAGAGTCAGCCTTTTTCTGTTCAAGGGAAAGGGCACCAGTGGCGCACACCACATGCAACCCTGTGGTTCTTCCTGGGTGACCGGGGGAGGACATGAGGAAATGGGATGGTGAACCTACCTGGAGACTAGAAGCTTGGCTACAGGAACTGCAAGGAAAAACAATAGCCAAAAAGCATCCATCCAGGAAAATTACTGTTCCAGTGTCTGTTGGGCAGAGTAGAAAGGCTGATCGTACTTTTGACCCTGATGAAGGGACTTCTGTCTTGGAGTTACAAAAATCAAGTAATGAAGACTCTGACCAGGAATAGAGGGGCCCTGCCTTCAGCCAGGTGGAAGAAAGGGACAACCAGGTTTACTGGACTGTGTGGATTCCATGACCTGGCACATCAGCCCCATGGGAGTACAAAGCTCTTGTGGACACCGGTGCACAGGGTACTCTAATACCATCAGATTACAAAGGGGCAGAATCCATCTGTATTTCTGGAGTGACGGGAGGATCCCAAGAACCGTCTGTGTTGGAGGCTGAGGTAAGCCTAACTGGAAATGAGTGGCAAAAGCATCCTATTGTGACTGGTCCAGAGGCTCCATGTACCCTTGACATAGACTATCTCAGGAGAGAGTACTTCAAAGACCCAAAAAGGATACTGGTGGGCTTTTGGTATAGCTGCCTTTAGCAGGGAGAAGATGAAACAGCTGTCTAGCTTGCCTGGCCTCTCAGAGGATCTGTCTGTGGTGGGGTTGCTGTGGGTTAAAGAGCAGCAGAAGCCAATTGCTACTAAGACAGTGCACCAGCGACAATATTGCACCAATTGAGGCTCCCTAGGTCCCATCCATAAGTTAATCTGTCGACTGGAGAGTCAAGGATTGATCAGTAAAACTCATTCACCCTTTAATAGTCCCATATGGCTAGTGCAAAAATCTAATAGAGAGTGGAGGCTAACAGTGGACTACCGAGGCCGCCGCTGAGTGCTGCCATACCAGACATGCTAGACCTCCAATATGAACTGGAGTCAAAGGCCACCAAATGGTATGCAACAATTGATATCGCCAACGCATTTTGCTTGATCCCTCTGGCAGCAGAGTGCAGGCCACAGTTTGCTTTCCCATGGAGGGGTATCCAGTACACCTGGAATTGACTGTCCCACGAGTGGAAACACAGTCCTACCATTTGTCATGGATTGATACAGACTGCACTGGAACAAGGGGAAGCTTCTGTATTGTGGGAAAACACTGAAGGTGGAAAGCTGCTGTGTGGAGTCCTACACGACAATTTGCAGAAACTGCTGAAGGACAAGGTGAATCGAGTCAGTTTGCAGAGGTGAAAGCCATCCAGCCAGCTTTAGATATTGCTGAGCGAGGAAAATGGCCAGTACTTTATCTCTATACTGACTCATGGATGGTGGCAAATGTTCTGTGGGGGTGCCTACAGCAATGGAAGCATAACAACTGGCAGCACAGAGGTAAACCCATCCAGGCTGCTGAATTATGGCAAGATCTTGCTGCTCTGCTAGAGAACCTGCTTGTAAAAGTACGTCACATAGATGCTCATATACCCAAGAGTTGTGCCACTGAAGAAGATTGAAACAGTGAGTAGGTGGACCAGGCTACTAGAATTGAAGTGGCTCAGGTGGATTTGGATTGGGAACATATGGGTGAGTTATTTATAGCTTGATGTGCCTATGACACATCAGAAAATTTAGGAAGGGATGCAACACACAAATGGGCTCGTGATCGAGGGGTGGACTTGACTATTGGTGCCATTGCACAGGTTATCCATAAAGGTGTGCCCTAATCAAACAAGCTAAGCAGCTAAAGCCTTTTTGCTATAAAGGATGATGGCTGAAATATCAATATGGGGAAGCTTGGCAGATTGATTATATCACACTACCACAAACCCGCCATGGCAAGCAGCATGTGCTTACAATGGTGGAATGTAAGCATGTGCTTACAATGGTGGAAGCGACTACTGGATGGTTGGAAACATACACTGGAACCCATGACACTGCCCGGAATGCTGTCTTGGGCCTTGAAAAGCAAGTTTTATGGCGACACAGTAGCCCTGAAAGAATTGAATCAGACAATGGGACTCTCTTCTGAAAGAATCTCATAAACACCTGGGCCAAGGAGCATGGCATTGAGTGGGTGCATCCCCTATATGACACTTGTCATTGTTTTCATTTGCATCACTTGTCTTTCTTGGGTTTTATTTCTCTCTCTTTGTTATTTTCCTTTCCATTAAAATTTATTATTTATTTATTTATTGTTATTATTATTATTTCAATTATTAAACTGTTCTTATCTCAACCCACGAGTTTTCTCGCTTTTACCCTTTCAATTCTCTTCCCCCCATCCAGCTGGAGGGGGGGAGTGAGTGAGTGGCTGTGTGGTGCTTAGTTGCCAGCCGGGGTTAAAATACGACAATACGAAATAGACAACTGAGATATTCTGGGAACGATTTTGCATTTATGCTATTATGATAAAAAGTATTTGGAGAGTTGATTTATACGTGCTAGTTACTATCATTAAGTAGGTGTTTCATTTATGTTTCTAACAAACAGGATCAAAAATTACAAATGCACTTAACAGCGAAAGAGGAGCATCAGAAGAAACTGAATGAAGTTGAGAGGTGTTATGCTACTATTGCATGTCAGTTTGGAATTGTAAAAGGTGTTCATGGAAAACTAGAGCACAGTGGTATGTATGTCTTAAATGTCCTCCAGCATTTGTTTTTGCTGTGTTTTGACAATACTGAGTTGGAGACATCTGATGATTCAGAAAAATAGCAGCTACCATGTGCCAAGCACCACAATTACTGTATCTCAGTAGCTTCCTCAGTGTTTCTTTCTGTGACAGCGTCAGGTTAAGCAGCACAGGCCCTATACCTCTTCTGCTCTCTGCTGATACACTACTACAGTTGTGTGTGTGACCACAGGGTAAATTATATTGAGGAACTGATTTGTGTTCAAAACAATCCAGCAGCAGACCCACCCCTTCCAGAGTTAAAAAAAAAAATTACACTTAATTTGGATCAGCTTCCTGCTGCCATTCAGCATAATCAACATAAACAGTTATACCAGCTCAAATGGGGGGGATGAAAGTAAAAGAATTAGCAAATAGGGGAAAATGAATGCTACTTAAAGTAGGTATAATGTTGGGAAATGGACAGAAAACATTAATGAAATAACAAAAATTCTTTTGTTGTACAGAAATATACAATCTTAAAACAGTTCAGTAAATAAATAGGGTGGTATGAATAATTTTATGCCATTATCATTGTTACATAGATTCTGACTATATGGCTATTCAAGCTTTATAAATCTGTACCTTATCCCGGTTCATGTGTTGAAACATAACAAAATTATTATTCCACATACTTTTATTTTATATAAATATATAATTTTATCTATAAAATAATAAAGCTGATAACCTCAAGTAATAAAAATACCTCATTTAAATGAAGTTTGTACCTATTAATTTGAGGGAGAAATCCTTATTTCTCATAACAAAGCAATAAATTTCTATGCAAACATCACAGTGTATGTGTAGAATATAGACTTGTGTATTGTTTTGTGTGCCTGCAGTTTTCATCCATGCAAACACATACACAGGAAGTAAATAAAAATAAGTATTATTTTTTAAGGAAAGGGAGAAGTTCTATAACTCAAAACAAACAAACAAACAAAACCCCAAGCAAACAAACAAACAAAAAAAGCTCCAAAAAAACTTTTCAAATACCAAAGATTATAAGTTTGTGGTGGGTTTTTTTTCCCCCTGCTTGAAACCAAATAATTTTTCAGATCTAGTTTGAAAAAATTGGTAACGTGTTCTGTGTGTATTTCTGATATTTCAGTACCTCAAGTTACTTTTTGTATTCAAATTTTTTAATAGGTTAATATTTAATATTAAAAACAAATTAGGAGAAAACATTGCTGTGTTTTCCCTTTATTTACATTGGACAGGGCTTTTCTATTACGTCAGATACAGAAAAGTCTTCGCAATTTCATGGAAAAGTAACATTTACTCTCAGTATTTACACTATTTGAGCCATATGTAAATGCTTTTTGCCATGTTTCTACTTATATTTATCAGTAATTGCAAAATGAACCTGTAGAAAAGATTAAATATGTTACTAACTGCTTCTGTTCAAGAAGCCAATCTGTTTACCAGTTTAACTCCAGTGTGTCTTTTGCTTCAGAAAGAATTCAATTTGCATTGCAGTATGTAAGATGTGCAATAGGCATGTAGGTAACTTGTAAATTCTGAGCAAGAAACTGCAGTCGGTGGAAAAGTCAGGCAGAAAGTGTACGAGCCATTTTTTATGCAAATTGTTTAAATTTATAAACTGTTGTTCTTTATCTGCTGTATTAAAGCAGCATGTAGTGAAACAAGAAAGTGAAAATTGATGTGTTATAGTGCTGTATGGGGAAAATACCACAGTTTATAATAAAACTAAAGCTTTATTGCCTAACCAATGTCCTGCTACTAGTATTTTAAAGCTAGAGAGCGAATGCATGACTCTTGTTGAAAGATAGGAGAGCGTTTAATCAATTTTTGCCTGCTTGTTTTTGTGGTTTTTTTCTAAGTTGTATCAGAAGATATTTGTTACATTCTTGAGTATTTTCACTTGTTAAGCACATATTCTCATATAAAACTGCAAAATTGCTTATTGTATTGTAATGCTGTTGTCCATCATTGCCCATGATGCTTACCATCTTTAACAGAAAAGGAAAGAACTTTCTGGGTGTGATGGAGTGTCTAGAGTTTTTGTATTCAAGTGTTGTGCCAGAAGCTTTTTGAGAAAATAAAGAAAAAAGATTAGGAGTGAATGAAGAGGAATCAGGAAATAGAAAAGGCTGAAGAGAGACCTCAGAGGATCAAAATACTAAGAGTGAATAGAGGTGACTGAAAAAGTACGGGGACCGGTGAATATCTTCGGCTTTTCATTGTGAAACTTCAAGCAATTTCCTAGTGATATCTTGGCCTGTATGAAGTCTAAGAGAAAATTTGCTTCCCTTTCAAAAGGGACAGAGCTTATTCTTAGCGTTTTCCTCTCCATTATCCTCTGCTGTTTGCTGCCTTCCATGTCCTATATGCATATAAGTCTATACATCTGTTAACTCAATTATTGAATGTTCTGTGGTTCATTATGTTCTATGTTCATCTAAAAATAATTAAACTCATCAGAAAATTACAAGCAAAGCCTTAGTTAAAAAACAAAACTAAGATTAAGAGTTAATGGAGAAGTGATCCTAATAAAGTGACACCAAATGACCCTAAAAATTAAATTACAATTTAAAAAAAAAAAAGCAAACCAACATACAGAAAAGTCTTAACTCATTGTTTGAGGTATAGAACAACTAGTACCACCTGATGTAACCTCCAGCGTAGTATCACACTATACAGAAAAAGTAGTTAAGTCATATTTTCAGTCTTAGTCTCCCGTCCACAAAGATGTTTAATTATTTTATAAATTATATACACATACACTGCAGTTATAAATCAAATATTCATTCAAATATGAAAGTATATATTAACAAGTTTTAACTTTTGTTTAAAGTACAGGAAGCAATACAGCTCAATAAGAAACTAACATCAGTGAATAAAAGACAAGAGACTGAAATATGTAATCTGAAGGAAGTAAGTATAGTATGCATTTCTGAATGTGTAAGTGGGATTCTTTGGGACTTCTACAAGCTGCTGTAGTATTTATAGAAATGGTAGACAAGCAGCTGAACTGTTCTTCATTCTATGACTAATGGCTAAATTAGTTTTATGCTCCCTTTTTATGCACAGATACTTCAGATGAATGCCAATTAAACTTTGAGCAGCTCTGAATAATTTCTGTAACTTGGGAATTTTTATTTACCTCTACAGCGTCCTACTTGTTTCTTATTAATTATTAGCAACCTCTCTGCTTCCTGTGCTGTGTTGTCATTGCTTCTCCCATCTGATACGGAAAGGTACCAGTGGTGTTTTCAGTTTAGTCAGAGAGATAGAACATGAAGAGTAGTTGCCATAGAAGCAAGCTGGTAGCTTGAACGTAGGATAAAAAGCGTAACTGAATCTCCATCAGAAATGGGGAAGTTTTGTGACAGGGCAACTGAGACATTAGATAATAGTGGTACTGTGGACAAAGTTGTTGTCTGGCCATTAAGGTCTTTTCTGCCCTCATCTATTCAGAAACTGCTATTTGCCAGGTACGTTTCTGAGTTGCACTCTTGAACATATGTAATAGTGGGAAGAATAAAGTTCTCTTTTCCCGTTGAGCTGTTTCCTAAGTGCTGACAGGAAAAGAGCAAATGAACCCTCTGAAATCAAAATTGTCCTGTAAACTCAGTATCTTTCCATACCACATCTTTTTCATATCTCCTTATCTTTCTATTCCACTTTTTTTTTTCCTCCCTTTGATTCTCTGGGGATTTTAGGTAGGGAACAAATGCATGTTTGTTCTTGGCCTAATGTTAATCCCCATCTTCCAGATGAATGCTTTGGACTACCATGGAATCTTTGCAAAGTTTGTGAATTTCTTGCAAAATAAAAAGGGGCAAAGGGGGCGAGATAATTTGTGAATGAGGAGCAGGGACTATGACCATTTTATATTTGAGTTAAATTGATCAAAAATTGGATGTTTACCTACCATGATCTTTGTTTGCCTGAAAAAGGAGATTTGAAGGTGCAGAAGTTCTTGAAAACTTTTCCTGAATCTAGTGTTGTTTTTTGTTCTTAAGAGCACACAGCCTTTTATTGTTAAGGTTCTTTGGAGAGTGATGCCTCTAGAAGCCTGACTTAAAATTAAATTTTATCTTGAAATAGAAACAGTTTAAGATTTTTTCATTTGTTTCATTCTTACCTTCTCTAGTGCTTTACTTAATTTTTATATTTATTACATGGAGATGTTCTAGTCACAGAAAAGATTTATGAATCATGAATTCAATCTAGATTTATTTAGTTACATATTAGAATATAACAAGGCAAACCTCAGTGTCAAAAAGATCAAGTTTTGAAGTGACTGTTTGATCTCAAAGATTTCAGAACTCCTAACATCATAGAAACACAATAACAGTAAAGCAGAACACTGGAAAAAGTCTCAAATTAATTTCTAAATCTCAATTAGGTTTTATGACATTTAGAAATGTTTATTTAACTACATAGTTCAAATTATAGCTTATAAATATATATATATAGGTTTTATATATAATATATAAAAATATATATATATGAAATATATGGATGGAAGAGCAACAGAAAAATACTGGAAGTTGTCAGTACTGATAACTTTCCTCGATAGAAAAGCCGTATTTGTTAGAATGCTAATGTCATCATAGCCATGAAGATCTGAGGACTCTTTGTCTTGTGTGCATTGGGTACACTTCAACTGTACAATTCCTTTTTTAAATGAATTGTAATTTTTATGTGACAAAAAGAGGGGCATTCATCTAAACGGCAGCATATCTTTATTGTAATATATTGTAAATATCAAAATTTAGGAGTTCTAGAAATTTTCAAGCATCACAGTAAATTAGATTTGTTGCTTTTGATTAAGAAACCAAGAATAATTCATTACTTAGAATTCTCTGAGGGTAAGTAATTTGAGAGGTAAGAAAAGAAAAATGTTTAAGGAAATTTTACATAGTGAAATTTGTGAGTAACAGAGGTGTGCGAGATAAACTGATAGTGATTTATGTACTCCAGTAATCAAATGTATTGCTTGATCCATTTTTTTTCAGCTGTACTCTTGATTCTTAAGGTCATGAATTTTAAATAAAATACTGTTGGATAAGCAGAAGAAGGGGCCAACTGAAACTTAATCTGGCTTTCTCAGTTCACCAGGAAATGCCTTTATCCTGATTATTTCTGAATTTCTTATTGGTTGTTTAATATTTGACCATCCCATTCTGAATGTCGGTGGAAAACTGAACTGGAATTTTATTTCTTAGCCTTTTAATATTCACATAGTGCTGCAGCACTTTGCTGTGGCAATGCCTTATTCTGAAAAAAAAAAGCGTGGGTTTGTTTATTTGTAAATATAGTTTTATTAATAAAAGTTGTATATAATAGAAAGACATGCCTTGTTCCTCAAAATGCAGAATTTCTATGAAAACAGAGTTAAAAATGAACAATACAGTAAAAAAAATACAGCCCATTTTTCAATATTCCCTATTTCAACAGTTTGTTATAAAACATTTCTGGAAAGTTATGTAGTGAGAGAGTGCATATCTGAACTATATCTGTAATGGCCCTTGTTCTGTTTGTGAAGGGCTGTGGGCTTATCTTTTGGATCACTCTGTAAGAGAAGAGAAAAGAAGTGCTTGGACCCAGTAAGAAGTGCCCTGAGCTAGTTCCGTTTCATTGTGGTTACCTTGTACTTAGCCTAACCACTGCAAAAGTTATCTTAAAGCAATCAGGTGTTTTCCCTTGTTGGGAAATGTATCTGTTGTAGAGCTAAAGGGACCTACAAGAGATACAAAGCAATGAGAAAACGTTGATGTTTGGAAGAGGGATTACCAGGCTGTTTTCACTTGCTACATAGCTGAAAGAAGTCATGATATCTGCAGCACAAGTTGGGACAACTTATGAAGATGGTTTTATCTGCCTTGGAGCCTTGACTGACCTCTAACAGCTCCAACAACTTGTGGGTTCAAACTTTTTTCCTCTATAGCCTCAGTGCTGGAGTGGGAATGACTATCCTTAGTACTAAAATCTTAATTTGGCTGTCAGCTCTTATCACAGCCATTACTCTGACTCAGACCAGGATGATCTCACACATTTGTTCTTAATGGGAATATGAAGTTAGTGAATGCTATTCAACATTTACAGATAAAAGTAAACTAGTGAAACTATGAAATTGCTTGCATTGAAATTTGACCAAGAAAAGCAGCAGAATGAAACAAACCTTTAAAAAACAGCTACGCTGCTCAAGGCCTGAAAGATTACAAGAGAATTGCACCGATTTAGGAAGAGAGCAAAAAGATATGGTTGTAATTTTGGATACACTTAAAGTTTGCGTAAGGTATCAGCACCGTCTTGGGAAGTGGTTACATCTGCCTGCGCTGCCTGCTTTTCCAGTCCCATACCACCACTTCATGCTGGCACATGTATTTATGTGACCTTGAGGGAAAGTAGAATGAAAATTTTGTATTGATCAAAACTACGTTTTACCAAAAAAAGGGACTTAGTTTTAGCTTAAATCAACTGGCAAAAGGAAAATACATTTAAGGAGCAGGACTGTTTCTTTTGTGACACTCTTGACTTACACTGGCTTGAAGTGTTTCTGAAACTGTGTTCCTAAGCATTGGCTGCTAGCAACACATCAAAGGAATGGGTTTAAAGCCTTATCATTCTTTCTTAGCATTCCCCAAAAACTGATAAAATTATTTTCCAGATTCAATTTAATTTATAGGGTTCAGAATACTACTAGTGATCTTATTAATAACAGAAAGCTACTAGAAAAATAAGCAAAAACTCTGGGGGTGAAATTTTTTTAATTTCAGAGTACAAGAAAATATACGTATTTTATGTATAAAGTTATTTTATATTATTTTCACAGCCACATAGCTTGTGCTTTCACTCACCATGGAAAATTTTCCCATTATTTTTGGTGATCTGGTTCGTGTTGGTTCTTTTTGGGTTTGTGTTGGGTTCTGGAGGTTTTTTGTGTGGGTTTTTTTTTTTTTTTTTTTTCCTGCCTACTGCTTTGGTAGATTAGCGGATCTGGGTTTGGTTCCAGACGGATTATTCACATCCACCTGCTATATGCAAAGAAGAAAATCCAGTCATCTTTTCTACCTCAAGGACATGATTTACTTAGTACGACTTGTTCTTTCCCTGTGACAAAATAAGGAGTAAGATTTTTCTAAACACAATAAACTCTGAGTTTTGGGAAATATATAGTATCAGATCCATAGCAGGCTTTTGCACCTGTTTGTGTAGCACACAATCTGTTAGCTGTGTTCTGTATAGCATTAATTTAGTTCTCTGTAAAGACTGGTACAGTGCACCTTTTCACTTTTACAAAGTTAAAACTGCTTGCACCTTCTGCGACTTAAATGTAGGGGCTCTCCTTGCATATTTCATTATAGAGCTTTCTCGTAAAAATAGTACAACTAATATATATTGTTATTGCAAAAGATGGAAAAAGCCTTACTATGTTACAGAATATCACAATTCTAAAGCTTTGCTGTCTTTAGGTTCTATAATTGATTCTGCAATTACACTTAGTACTACTAGATCATTTTAGATTTATTTATGGCTAAAATACATGAGAAATAAAGCCTCTAGCAAAAAAATGATTTATTTAAAAGTAGGACCAATAGTTGTATTTTCCGTAAAAGTTTGTATTTGTGAATTTCAGCTACAATGTAATCTTCCCTTTTTCTTTTGTACTGTTATATGATTTTGTCCAGAACAGTTAAGCCATTGGTCTGTGATAAGATGGAATTCCAGTTTTGTGAAGAAAAGTTAAACAGACCAAATTTAGTTGTTAGATAAAACTATTACCATTCTGAATGCTTGGTTCACCACTATGGCATCATGAAGAATTCTTGATACTATCTGTGAACAGCATTCATAACCTCTGCTATTTGTCTGAGTAAACGTCAGAGCGCTCAAGGAGAGAGCGATATTAAACAGACTACCTTGTACCAGAATGGGAGGGGTGGGGGAGAACAGGGCACAATATTTATGACTCCAGGAACTATAAGTTGTAATTTAATGAGATCAAAGCATTTGCTGTTTATTTGCTGCACTAGGAGCTTGGAATAAGCTGGTTAGAAAACAGATACCAAAAAAAAAAAAGCAGGATATTTAAAAGATTATAAAGACTATAAAATCAAAGGCATATTTTAGATGGAAAATGGTGTTGTAGAAGCCTCTAATATAAAATTAATTTAGCATTCTCCTGAGATTAAGTAATTAATGTTTCAGGAAAAGCAAAGATCCTCCAAATTTATAGCCAGTTCCTGTTTTTACCAGATAGTCACTGTTCTTCCTTTTTTCCCTGCTGATTCCCAGGAACATACACAGTAGTTATAATAGGTACTTTATTCCTACTGTATATCTCAGTGTAGGAGGTTTTACCAATACCAACTCAATGTCCACTTCTAATATACTTTTTGGAAGAGAAAATAACAAAATGCTTGAGTATCATAAATACTTCAAATAGAGTAAAATTAGCACAATAACATTTTACCTCTGAAAATAAACTTTTATCCACGTGTGACAAGTTTAAAGTTTAGCAAGTCAGTCTTATGAATTTCAGTTCCTCTAATTTATTCTGTTGTTTCCATACATTATTTAAAATTAGGGCATGACTCAGGATAGTTTAAAAGATTTGTCTTTGTTTTGAATTGCAATGCCTATACTGGATGAACTATTTATACGTGTTTCCTGTGTTAAGGAACTGAAGAAAGTAACTACAGACTTGATAAGGTCCAAGGTCACATCTCAGTACAGGGTGGGAGAAGAAAACATCAATCTTGCAGCAAAGGAAAAACAGTTTCAAGAACTGCAACAAAAAATCAGAATGGTATTTTGGAATTTAAACAAATTAAATTTTTGATGAATATTTTCTGTTCTTCATTCAGCAAATGTCATGGCAGTGATCTCTGATGTATACAGATTAGTGATTCCTTTCTACTAACTGCATCTACAATATAGCAAAACTATTTCCAGAACAACCTTTTCTAGGGAAGTAAATATGCTATGAATATAAGTATAACTTTATAGTAAAAAAACATGTGGATAAGAAGACATTTCAAAACAATTCAGTTTCTTTAAATAGCCTCATGATGATTCACAATATCATGTTAATACAATATTACTAAAGAAAATAGACAGTAATTTTAAATGCCTTTTACTGTTCTTCATGCTCTTTTTTTAAGGAAGCAGCAGTTAGTAAAAAAGTTCAAGAAGAAAACACTCACATTAAAGAAGAAAAGCTGGTGAGTTTTTAATACAACTTTGCTATTTAAAAATCACTTAAGAATATATGTGCTATATTTTATATTTAAGTTTCTTAAATTATTGTACTAAGCTATTAAAACTAATTAAATTCACTTGTTTACTCTTTAGAAATATTTTAATACTAACACAAACGGGATCTTACTCCTCAGTTTTTAGAAAGGGTATTAGCAAAACAAAGTACATAGTTTGCCACTTTATTCCAAGTCTTAACTTTTGTCTTTAAATTCAGATAGGAGAAATTCGGTATAGCCATGAAATTGTTGTTTACATATCGGTTCAGTACAAATAAGCAATAAGGTTTGCTTAACATGCTTGCTGTTCTACTTTCTGGTTGCCAACAGTTTACTATAATACTGCTGGTATTGAAACCAGGTAAAATTGGAATCATGTGTCAATCATATACAAAGGAAACAGTGTTCTATTCATACAGAACATATACATTTAGAATATTAAGCTACACCTATACATAGCTGAACAGAGTTAAGACTGTCTTCTATCGCAAACTCAGGTATGTTCCAGAGCAAATCCTGATATTCCAACTAAGGTACATGGAGTCAGGTATCAAACATAGCAAAAAAATTATGTTCCCTGTAATAACAGCATAATACACTATGCAGAATATTAAGCGTGAAAAGGGTGGTTGTTTTTTTTTTTTTCTTAAACAGTTGCAGAATTTTCATTCTGCAGTTCATTAAACCAAATGTGTCAGATAATTGTATCATTCTTGTTCTCAGGGAGAGACAAAAGCAGTAGCTTGCTTGTATACCCACTGAGCACTCATTGAAGGCTAATCCAGCAGTACTTTTCCAATCTGTAAAAGCCTGTTTGCATTTTGAGTTTGCTTTTTAAAAATACTTGCCAATAAACACAGGGAAAAAATGAGAGACATACTCAAGCCTCATTACTCCCACAGCCCTGAATGCACAGAAAGCATTTATATGGAAATGGTTGTAGTGTAATTCATATGCATATTTGATATGTATTATCTAAGAGAAGGACTCTATTTTTTTTTTTTCTATTTTGTTCTGTGTGAATTTCTAGGGTTGGGTTGGTTGGTTGGTTTTCACATATGGAGGGTTTTGGTATAAATCTGGGGAGGGCTCTAATATAGAGATGAACTTCATGTTTTCTCCAAGAACTTGAGTTAGAAGACCTGGATTTCTGTATTAGAGCGCGCTACAAATTCATCATCTGGATTAACCGGTTCTTAGTTCTTCTTGCACTGAGGCTGAATATCTAAATTATAAGACATATAAATTATGTCTAAATTATAGCTGATTTACACTGAACTGTATGCAGAGAAGCAATCTTGTCTAGTTGAGTGAACACTGTACTAGATTTAAAAGACATGGCCAACTCTGCTACTAATCTGTCAGATGACACTGGGCAAGCCACATCTCTGTGTTTCAGTTTTCTAGATGTAAAATTGAACTAAAGATAAATTAAGCTTCAGTGCAAAAATACTATTTATCTCTGCACAAGAGAATACATGCATGAAAAGGAATGAGAGTACACCCAAAATAATGATTTTATTTTTAGTCGATAGCTGTATCTGTGTATACAATGGAACCATAATAGATAAATTTGAAAGCTCTTTGCAGGTATATGAAAGGATTTAATAATACGTTCCTCTTTCAATATATTTTGAAGCAACTGAGCACATTTAAGACTGTCTTCTGCCTGAAACAGGTTTTTTTCCTGTGCAGGTCTTATTTTAATAACTGCTGTTCTGGTCTTTAGGGAGTAGAGATTGGCTTGGCTAGATCATTCCCTCTGTCTTTGAATCTTTGGAAATGTGTTTTGTAGTGTTTAGTATAAAATGACTCTCTGTCTCCGTTCCATCCACATGTTCAGCTAACTGCAACAAACTCAATGGCAGCACCCATGGGTTTGTAAATCTATACCACCCTGATCAACTCATTTTGAGTGGCTCTTTTTGTAGAACTTACTCTTCTTGAAGTAACAATATAGTCTTGATGACAGTACCACAAAAATTCAGATAGTGACAGCAAAATCTGATGTACTTGCACCATATGATGCAAAGCTAATGTGTGGTAGTTCACATATATTAGAATTTAATTCAGGAGATACAGAATAATGTCACATAAGGGTGATCCATTAATGCAAGTGATTACTTGCCTGGCATATAATTTCTCTGGGATTTTCCATATTTTCCAGAACTGTAATATGGTACCGTAAAATTATTCTGTTAGATTACTTGAACTCACAGTGGGGTTGGATTTGATATATTTTATTCAGATTTGCACTGAAGTATGTTTAAAGTATCAATGGATTGTTCATTTTAATTATAAGAAAATTCTCTGAAAAAGAATCAGTTACAATGAGTTACAGTAACGTTATCTTCTTCAGAGCAAAAGGCCAGAAAAACCTGGAGTTGTTCTGATTTCTTCCTACAAGCCCTTCCCCAGTGTTGATGTTGGAGTACATTTTTATATACATGATTTTGTAAACACTGGCAGAATAAAAAAGAAATATGTTAATCTAAAAGACATAAATTATCTAATGTTTAAACTTCAGTAACAAAATCTTATTCAATATATCCTAATTTGTTTGTATTAATAAGGAAATTCTCAGCTCTCTACAATGTGTGCAGGAGCTGCTTCAGCGAATAACCCAAACGAATGTTAGAATGGAAAGTGAATTAAATGCACTGAAAGAAGAATATCAGGTCAGATTTTTCTTGATTAGACAAGCTGCTACTATCTGTTATGTATTTTTTAAGTCCAGGGCTGTTAAAGACATCTGTGTGCTTTTCAGAACTTTTGACCTCACTTCCATTGCTCCCTCAGCTCCTTAACTGTCAGCATGAACCTTGAAGCGCAGTCTATGGTTTCCCTCTTTTAGTTCTCCCCCTAAAGTAAATCATGGTTGCCATTCTTATCAGCCATTTCTGGAGGGTAAAACCAGAACATATTGGGGGTTGCTTTCAAGTATTTTGAAATAAAATTATTTTATGACTGTTGTTTCTTGTAATTTTCAGGTAGGTATAAATTTATTTTCTGGAAAATACTTCAAATTTCAGATCTTCATAGCCAGAGCTTGTTCCCAGTTTTATTAAAGCAGAGGGCCTAAAAAAGAGCATATCCTTAGCCATTTCTTGCTGTGTTGTCTGGTGTCATATTTATGTTAGAGGTGGTAAGTAGTCACGCCGGAGAGTGTGGAGTTGCAGCATTCCTCAGTTCCTCTTTGAGCGTGTAAAAGTGGCTCAGAACAGTTTAGATTCTAAATTACAGTAGCAGTCAGATTGGCCCACAGTGCACTAAAGATTAAGGTCATATCTGCTCTGGTCAGATGTGCCATGCAGAGTTCAGGTACAACCATTAATCGGACTATTAATAATTATTATCTACTATTTGTCCATACATAACCACAACTATTCCATTCTTTGCTTGGCCTGTGAGGCCAATATTTTGAACTTGGATCTCAGTTAATTTCAAATTAAACTTCTTGTGTGCATGTATACTTCTGTTTCTAAGTAAATGCTTCTATGCTAAATTGAAATTAGATTCACTTCACATAAGCCTTTACTTTTAGTAGATGTAACCAGCTTGCCTTCTGCCACAATACAAATATATGAATTTTGCATTTTGATGAAACAAATAAGGTTAAAGATTAGTTATGTTCTCCATCAGAAACTAGCTAAAATTTCACTAGGAATTAAAGTATCTGCTTTGTAGTACTGGATAAAGCTGTAGTGACTGGAAGAGAAAGAGAAGTCATTGATTTCAGACATCTAGGTTCCTGTGTTTATATTAGTTTAGAGTGTTGGATTTTCATGTCTTAAAATTCTTTGATCTCAGAGTGCTCTAGAACCAAAAAGAGATGCTTCTCAACCTCGAGAACAGTCCCACAAGTTCATTATGAATCTTCAGAGTTCTCCAGTTCCTCTTTCATGTATTGGCTTTTAAAAAAAAAAAAATTAAAATTACAAAGCATAGTTTAATGGGAAAAGGTTTGTGTTTTTCTTAACATGTTTGAAACTTTTTACAAAGATTAATTTAACATTTCCTTGGCTGTAGGATTGCCTAAAGTAGCATGATTTTCTGTAACATCTGTTTTTTGTATGTTGGGTCCAGTGAAACTGCTGGATTACTTGCTATTCATACAATACTGTTTTTTGTTAAAGTAAGGAGGTAACATGCACTTTATTTTTTAAGGTGATTGAAATTACTTTGTAAATTAAACCAGAAGCTCACAATAATTTAATTGATACATAACCTTACTGATGGTGACTTTCCTAATATAGGGGGCTCTTTAGGATCTTTGTGTCAGGATTATTGAATAGCAGGTATATTCTAAAAGTGCTTTTTTCTGATAGGTTTTCTGAGCTATTGTTTCCCATCTCAGATAAAGTTTATAGTATGCCTTAAAGCTCCAGCTAAAACTGTGAATGGTATCTGTGAATCTTATCTTTGAAGATTCCACATAAATGTCTAAAGTGTAAGAAAAGTATAGCTTGTTTTCTTGTTGTTAAGGTATGAATTGAGTACAAATCTCTGTTTTGCAGCCTGTACAGGCCAACAATTGATTTCTGATTGCAATTATACTAATTCTGATTAGAGGGCCTGCTTTGATTTGGGTCCTGTTTATATTAGACATTGGGAAGGTATTAATGTTTTCTATTTTTCTAACTACAGGACAAACTGTTTCTAGTCATCAAAGTTTCAGTGTAGTCTTCAAAGGTAATTTCTTGCAGGCATAGTACTTTAGATGAAATCGGTGTTACAAGACATGGATAACTAATAAGAGGCTCTTGATTCAACCTTTGAAAGCTCTGTGACTATACAAGGACTCCTCAATACTTTGATGTAAATATTCCTTCTTAGTCTTCACTATGGCACTTAAGATCAGCAAAGATTTGATCTCAGTTGAGTTTTGTGAGAGCATTCTGTGCATTCTCAAAACCAAGACGTTCTCACTTGAGAATGGGAATTAAAGGATTCATAACATTTATATAAGCACATATAAGTGATAAGCTTTCAAGATATCACATCTGGAAACATAAAAGTGGCTAGATATTTTAATAGATATATTTTTTTGTAAACCTGATAAATATATGCATAAATGCACAATTCCCTTAAACAGCATGATGTAAATAAAATGCTATATTAAAAGTGAATGTCACATATTCTTGTTCTTTCCATATGAACTCATCGGGTTATTTTGATTTGTCAGAAATGTCTGTCTTTCTGTTTAAAGAGTAGTCATAAGATATTGTTGGGTTTTATAGCTACTCGTTTGGCTGACAGTTTGATACAAATACCAGGATATTCCAGGGAATGAGACAATGTTAACTGCTTATTTTGCAGTGTCACTGTTTTAAAGCCACAAATGGAACTTATAAAATAGGGAGCTGAATATACAACTTGAAGGGTCTACTCACTTTCCTGCCAATTTGAGAGCTGTTGCTTTCATCTTTATTGATTCTAGAACCGCAATATGATGAATGGGGTATGAAGGTCATGTATTATTCCTATGCCCTATCCTACATCCCTATCAAATTTGTGGACCTTGCTCATCAAGAAAAAGAGTTTCTTCAGAATAATAGAAAAAAGGAAGGAGTGATTGTACAGTCCCATGGAAATATTTTTATTCTTATACTCACAAAAAATTACTGCTTATTTCTGAGCTTGAGTTGGCAGAATACTTAAACTTGCAAGGTAACATTCAAGAAGGATCATACTGTCCTTTCTCATTCCATCTATGCATGCTCAGTGCTAGGATACCAATGTCCTTATGAGTTCAAAAAAACAAGTTATAATTCTTTAATAGATGACAGAATACTTGAGAATACAAGGAATTCAAGTATTCCCCTTTCTGTACAATTGACTTTAACATATGATCAGTTCTATTAATCTGCTACTCCTGATATTTTGCCCTAAGAGCTATGCTGTGAATAACTATTATATTCCATCTCAGAGGAGGTTGCATTTGAGACACAAGTAAAAGGGTCCTTGGAGTTAGAGTAGGTTTATCAACGAGAGGAAGTCTTGGACTCCTAGTTTATAGAACTGGATGAAAGGTGCTACATCAGAGTGTAACTATTCAGACAATATATTGTTGAATTGTCTCATATTTTTAATTATATAATCTGTCAGAGAAGATCCATTATATTCTTATGCACAACTTTTTCCGTGTGTATAAAAATGCAAGGTAGTCTGAATTTTCCTAGTGTTAATACCTGCAAAATATATTTGTATTAATAGTGTAGCTAAATTAATATAGGTATTTTAAAATTGATGTTAAGTGAATCAAGATATAGACTCATTTTTAGTTAAAAGATTAAGTAAAAAGGAATTGCTTTGGAGTATTGCCTCCATAACTTAACATTTTTCAAGTGGACTTTCAAAGAAGCTCGGCAGAGTCATAAATATGTAGCTGGTCATATAGCTACATGTATTAAAGTTATGTTTACATTATCAAATATATTTGTGTCATCTATATAGTAGATAATGAATGCGGTAAGTCCTTTATCTTCCATATTGTTTGCTATAAAAATGTTATAGGATAAAAATTCCAACAGTACCTGAGATGTGTTTGAGGCTACACAAGACTTTACACAAGATTTACACAAGACTGCTTTAATTTAGCACAGTAAAGCTGAAAGAGTTAACCCAAAAATGTTGCAACTACAATTATGATAGTATAAAACTTAATATTACTGTTATTTTAATGCACTGCTATTCTATTTCAGCAATCTAATAAAAATAAATTAAAGGATAATCAGATGTATAGTTCATGTTCCAGTAGATATGTTTTAGAATTTAAAGTTTATACAGTTTATAAGATAGGTTAATAAACAATTCAGGACAGAAAAACTGATCAGAAAAATAAAAATATTTTCTTTAAGTATACAGTAGTTTTTTCTTTAAGTACAATGGGTCTAGGTTGTGCTACAATTCATATTTCTCATCTCTGGACTTTATATTACTTTTTCAGTACATTAAAACTTATGCAGTGAAACTGAATAATGGCAAGTGTTTTTATACCCTTTTATAGCCATTTCTTTTTTCATAACCTCCCCCTGTTTCCTGTTAGCTAAACTATAAGTACCTTTCTGTTAATTTATGAAAATTATTGTTGAGGTAGCACATTATCACTGATCTGTATGGCACTTCCAGCATGTTAGAAGCAAAGGTCCAAGCAACATAAAACACATCAAAATTCATTAATGCGGTATTGATTATTTTTTGGATAATTAATTTTATTGCAGACCCTTGAAAGAGATAATGAGCTGCAAAGGGAGAAGGCAAAGGAAAATGAAGAAAAGTTCCTTAATCTTCAGAATGAGCATGAGAAAGCACTAAGAACTTGGAAAAAAGATGTAGGTTTATTAAATTAAATGTTAGAGTATTAAAAGGTTTTTGAAATAGTCATCAAGCATTTCAGGTAATTCCTAAAAGCCAAGAAAATATTGCAGAAATAATACAATAAAAACAACAAATTTCTTTTCCAGTAATGCAAACTCTTCTAGAAATGAGTATTTTTAAAAGCTAAATTTAGGAGAAATGTTGACTTCTGTGCTCTAAAAGATCAGTGCACTTCCTGCAGTTCTATAAAGCAAGAGCCAGGGTATTAGGTGTTACCTTAATTTAGCACTTAAAAATATTCCAGAATTACACACTTGCCATTGCCTAGATGTGGAAGCTGATATACTTTTTAATTTACATGGAATTTTATGTATTTTTCAGAAAATTTGCAATTTTTTACACAACTTATTCAAAGAATACCAGCATTTCTAGGCTGCACACTTGTACCTTGAAAAACCTATCAGTAAACTGTTAAAAAATGAATGTAAACCCACACAAACTAACGGTAATTCTGAAGGGCCATATGCCCACATGAAAAAAAAGCAACCTTGAACTGATTCGGGTAGAGATACTGAAGGTTTGCATTAAAGCAGAGGTCCTGGTTTGACAGGAACTGTTCAACATGGACTGTGGGGTGAAAGGGGACAAGAAAAGGTAAAAACCTGTATGTCCTCTCAGTGAATTCCCCTCTGTGTACACCTAAACAATAGTTTGTCTTCAGTATTGCCATTCTTTCTACTACCTCATAATTTTTTTAAAGAATACTTCAGTAATTATTTAATCCAAAATAATTAGCAAAATATTGTAGCTGTGAAAATTGTCTGCAGTAATAAATGCATGTTTACAAGTAAGAAAGATTAACACTTCTTCAGTAAGACAAGATCTGTTTAGTGTGTGGAAACTGGAGTCTAAGCAGCATTTGTCTGTCTTTTTTATTTCTCTGTAATTGGCACCTACTGCCAGAAAGGTTTTGAATTTGGTAGATTCTCAGGGAGGCTGTGGGGAAATAATGCAAAGTTGTCCTTGTAATCCTGTTATCTAAGGCTCACTCTTTTGAGTGCAGCCACTGTGGAGATAACTGCAACCATGAGACTACAAAATAGCTGAACTGTTCTGATGCTCACTGCCCTGAGAAGAGTTGATCTCCCTGATTCCTAGGAGAGTCTTATATCATAGTTTCCTGTATAGACATGGGAACTGGCCCTGCTTATTTCTCAGGAATGTTTGCAACTATTCTTTAGAAGATAATTTTTTTTTCTCTCCATATTTCTGCTATGGCTAACTAGAAATTTGGTCTCTTAATATCTTAAAGTATAGCATCATCATGGATAATGTTAACATTATACACTGCTCTGGAAATATTTGTAAATTAAATCAAGGTATTTCTGTAAAATTGCACTTCTGTTCTTTTTACAACTTGTATTTTTGACTATTCTTTTTGTTCTAAATACAAAAATTTAATTGTTACATACTCACTGAAGAACCATTGGATACTTGAGGCTATTTACAGAAGTGAAGTGCCAAGCAAATTATTTGCTGTTGTAGTTTCGTGACAATGTAGGTAGAGAATGAATGTTGACTGGCATGTTCGTTTTTGAGCCAAAAAAGGAAGAAAGCTACAAATACAAATCTCACTTTTTTGTGCATTGCTACTTGAAGTAAATGGTGAAAAAGCAACAATTAATAAAAAGTATAGTCTGTAACGGAAATGTGGTGAAAATTTTTGTTTGAATGAAAGGGCTCAAAATTATCTTACTTTGTACGAAGAAATTCCTCGGCATGTATACTTTCTTTTAAGGACTTACTTTAATTTGCTAAGCTTTGATACCCATGTAAAATACTGGTTTACATATTTGAACATGCAGTAAAGATCTGTGTTTGTGTGCTCTGTGTACCCTCAATTATTACAGGAGGAAAATATGAGAAGAGAGATAGACACTATTAAAAATGAGCTGAATTCCCTTAAAGGAGTTCATAGACATCTTGAAGATTATCATCTTCCTCAGGGAAATCAGCATTCTGAGCAAGTGGAAAATCTGCAGGTAAGTGTCTCTAATAGCTGCACTACTTTCCATTTCCTGTAAAAATATTAGAGAATGAGAGACATGACACTTTTTCTAATCTGACTGTCATGTCCACTGATCATCCTTTGACATTGCTAAACCTAAAAATTTATCTGATGTAATCAATGATCCAAGATCCCATTAAAACTGTACTCAGAGAATGTTCCCCTTTCTTCCAGAGGGGCACTTAGATCATAGAAACTTGAGATGTTCATTACCTCATTAATAAATTTATACATAATAGATAGCAATTATCTTAAATAAACTATCTTTACTAAATCCTATTTCACAAACATATTTTGCATGGGTATTTCTCAAATACTGTGGCAGGCTTCCTAAGTATATAAGTTCCCTGGAAGTGTGGAAGTAAGTCCACTTCTACTCTGAGGAACTGATTTCAGCCTCTCTAACATGGGACAGGTCAGAAGATTAATTTTATAAACATATAGATTATCAGTTTTAGCTTTAAAAAAAAAACAACACCTTTCTTTCACTTAGCGTCTTTAATAATCATCAAAGGCATAGCAAGCTCAACAAGTAATAAATGCCAGGAGGTAAGAGACTGTTTTATGCAGTGCAGGCTGAACTAGAATTGAGCTTGCATTGCTGGGTGAACCAAATCCATGTTCAGTTCTACATTCAGAGCACATATGAGAAGTCAACAAGTGGTTAAGCACATGAAGATGGTCTTTTGGAGCAAAAGGAAGAGCAAGTAGCCCTGCAGCTATATGTTATCCCCTACTTAAACTGAATTGCAAATTTATATTCTAGTCTTGGAATTGATTGAAGATTGAAAAAATGGGAAGAGTCATAAGCCATAAGAAAATCTCTCCCTGTACATTGAGTGTATTCTGTTGTTCAGCTGAGTATTGGTTATATGATTTTTTCCATTAGTTTTTACATCCAAATAATGATTTATCCTTCCAAGAAGGGAAAATTCATTTTGCATGTATATGATTTCAGGGTTAGGAAGATAGGAAGACACTAGGACTGTAAAGACAGATTTTTTTTTTTAGAACTAGTCTATGAATTGTCAGTAAAGTGACAAAATGTAATAATATTTTAGAATTTGGAAGAACTTAAAATTAATTTCTTCACAATACATGTATGTATGTTTATAGCTCACAAACATACGTATACACACATATATGAATATATACACACACATATCTGCTGGTGTATATTTAATAATGCAATGGAAGTTAGACTTGAAATGAGTACTCATCGTGCCAAAGCTGTATCAGTTCTATAACGTATAATGCAAATTGTGTAACTTTTAAAAATCATTGTTTCTTTGAATGAAAATGAAATATGAATTATGTTTAGGATGCAGAATCAACGCACACAATCAGTCGTTTATGATAAACAGTATTTGTGCTTACTAAGATAACCCTATGTGTTTGAAAGTAGATAAACTTAAAGCAGATGCTCATAAATGCAAAAAAAAGTCTGAGATGTCTTCTAAATATGTATCTTACACTATCTTCTAGCAAATTGCCATACCACTTTGTGTTGTATGATCATAAGACTTCAAAAGCTAGGCAGGTTAGGCTGAGTCAAATCTCCAGTGGAACACTGCCAGGAAATTACAGGAGCTGCAGCAGATCATATTGATTATTCTAATTTGTGGAATTTCATCTGTATCAGTAATGAGTCAGTGTCTAGTAAAACATAAAAAGGCAAGGTGTTGGCTATGATTTAGATCTTGTCTAAGATTGGCTCCAAGTGTTGCAAGGAAATATGCATATATTTATTTTTACACCTGGTGCAATCTGAAATCCCTGTGATTATTTGTGGGGCATGAAATTTAGAATATATGTAAACTTCTTCACACTGATCACCTGTGGAATAGTAATTAAACAAAGGCCTTTTTTAAAAGAAAGGTACAATGTCAGACCTCATTACAGACTCAAATTGCAATTTAGTTTAAGTTTACCATGCTTCACATTTAGTTTAATATAATTTGTAATACAGCTGTGTACCATTAGAGAATAGGGCTACACCTAGCAATGGGTTATTGTGATTTCTTATTGTGTGTGTATATGTACAAGGAGATCTGGTTTTGAAAAGGTTTTGAAAAGATTTTGAATTTCATAGTATGAAATATTCTATTGAGGGAAAGGTCATCTTAGGTATATTTGTATCGCTTAGATTTTACTAAATCACAGGGAAAAAATTAAAATCCAGTTTTGATTGTTTTGATATGTAGGAATTTTAGTTTATGCATCTTGGACCTGTTTTTGAAGGGCTGAACAGCCATTTGAAGTTAATGGAAACTAGGTTTATTCAACTCATCAGAAAATCTGGAAAGGAATCATGTAACCTTTCTCCCTTTGTAAGAACACTTTTTCATGTTTGTTTCAGATGCATTCAGCAGTTCAGCCCATACCAACAAATGTGGTACGTTCCACTGTACTAGCTGTTTTATAACTGTACAAAAGAGTAACATGCACAGTTATATTGTGTTGTTTGGTACTTCTGTCTAAAGAAACAGCTCCTAGGAGCAAGGGTTTATAAAAGAATTACAGCTTTCATGAAAGGAAAAGGAAATTTTTCATATTTGTGTTTGAAAAGCTTGAAAATGTGATGCCAAGGCTGTATATAGCCAAGAAGCAAAATTAACTAATTAAAAACTTAGAAAACAAAAAAGAATGTAGTGTTTACAATTTCCATATCAGAATGACAGGGAAGATGATAATAAAACATGAGGAAAAGAGAAAGAAATTTCAATTGAAACTTCAAATTGAAGGTGGAGTATTTGGCAGAGGAAAACTATTTTTAGGACCCTCCTCCATTCACCATGACTCCTCCCTCCCCCAAATTAGCAAAGCTCGGAGCATCAGGATGTTTCTGTGACCTGTAGAAAACTGTTTCCTGCAGATTTGTATTCTACATCATCTACTATGCCACCATTGCAATAATCCTATTTTTTACCATTGTTGTCTATGCGCCTGCCTCCATTTTGCAGTATACTCTGTCCTCCCCACACATCCGATGCCCAAGCACAGCACTTGTAACTCCCTCCCCCATCCCAGCCTTCCTTTTGCAACACCTCCAGTCATCCAAGTATCTTCAGCTTTTTCTCACATCTTTCATGGACTAAGCATTACCCCTCCCACATCCACCTGCTTTTATATCCTATCTTTAGGGCAAGAGTCAGCACGTGCTGCGGCCTTCAGCTGCCAAAGAGCTGTAAATTCATAAGCTTTATTTGCCTATGAGATGAAGTTAAAAATCCTAGGTGGTTGGTTACAAAAAAATAGTGTTAATATGTGTGTGTATGCACATGTGTTTGAGTGTAATTAGAAATCACGCAGGTTTTTTTCCGCCTGTATTTGCTGAGCAGGGCACTGATTTAGCCAGCAGCCAGAGGGAGTCATCCAGTCAGCACATGTACAACACAAATTCCTTCCTCTGAGAAATTCTGTCAATCTGTATAACTTTTCTCTGTGGACTGCAATATAGCAGGACCTAATTTTTTTCCTACTCTTCTAGGGTATTAGTCTGCTTTTTTCCTCCATTTTCTTTAACTTTGTATACTTCAGGTGAATGGTCTTTGGTTTCCATCAGAATTGTAAAAATAATTTTAAACCTAAGTCCTGAACTTTAAATCTAACCAGTGGCTGTAGTGACTTATTAAAATATGTACAATCTTTTGTCCCTTCTTACACTAGAGTGGTCAAGAACGCTCAAAAGACAGTCAAGTACTGGCTATTCAGAAAGAAAATGGGTGTATGCAATCTATAATAAGAAAAGACTGTAATTTTGGACATGAAGAAGAAGCTGAAGTAAAAAACACAATGGACTACTCTTTAAGCATTAAGGAATTACAGACAGAACAAAGTAATGACGTTACATGGATAATAGAGATAAGTAGTATTGTTGAGATAATAGAGATGAGTAGTATTGTTGAAGAAAGGATAAATGTTTACAGATACAGTATATGACAAGAGAATGCCTGAATCCAGAATTAAATGTTTTTGTACTAACAACAGCAAAATTCTTGGTGTCAGTAGTGCTAATCTATGATAAATTCACAAAGCTCTGAATGAAAGCACAGTACTTCTAGTGGCTGCCCTGGGACATTAAGTAAGATCTGTGTGCTGTAATGCCTCAAGCTGTTGCAATACTCTTTCTGCATGCCAGTTCAAGAAGTGAATAGGGGTTAGGAAGAACTATAATGTGTATAGAAGTGTTTGGAAGCAAAACCAAGGACTTTCCCTTTCCCATAAAACAATGAAAAAAGGCAGAAAGAGTGTGATATTGAAATGCTTGTTATTCCTCACTAGCCCACTGTCATCAAGTCACAGCATATTCCTTTTGGTATGAACATAGTCCCTTAAACAGTTTTGTTTGGTTTTGTTTTCCATTTAGCTGAAAATGACATTTTTTTAAAAAAAAAAAGACAAATACAGTTGCAGTAGTAACCAGTGGCTTAAACTTTATGTAGAACACACATGGTTGATTAAGTATGTGTTATAATTTCATAATGAAGACCCCTTTCAATAATAATGCTGACAGATATCTGTTGGTAAATATTTCAACTATAAGCCATATCTAAAATCTACAGAATGTTAATATATTTTCTGTTTGAACAGCTTATAAATATTTTGCAAGTTACCATAATACAATACTTATCTTCAGTAACTTTTTGATAGACTTGTGGTGTAATGCAAGATAAGAAAAATCAGTATCGATACTAATCTTGAGTCTATCTCTTTGGAAATTTTAAAAATAAAAGCAGTAAAATAAAAAAATAAAGCAGTACTTAACCTCTGGGTTATCTATCACTAACTAGAGAACACACTTATTCTAACAGACTTACAAGTTCTTGAAAACAGTTTTAAGGATGAAATTAATGTTGCTAGCCCTTATGAAGAAAAGCAAAGGGAGGCTTCTCCCAGGAATACCCTCTGCACAGATACTGATTTAATTACCCAAGGACAGACCTCGGAAATACATGCCACTGAGTGCAAAGAAGCAGAAAATCTAGGAGCAACACATAGAATGTTACTGGAGGAAAACAATGCAAATTTAGAACAAAAGCTACAGGACAGCACTGAGCCATTGGCAGCATGCCACACACAAACAAGAAAAGTGGTTTTAGACAGTACTGACACTGTAGGTGTCTACAAGAAAAATGCAAGTCAGGAGACCGACTCTAGCAAGCAAGAATTGTGCAATACTACAGATGAATCAATTTGTACTAAGGCAGATAAAAAATCAAATACCGTACAACACAACGAAAGTGTCCTTACACCTGAAGCACCCAAAACTGAGTCTGAAGCGGTGCTTTGCACTGAGAAGAATGCTCTGTGTGAGAGAAGTACAGATAATCATCAAACTAAGGAATTAAGTTTTGGCATCCTATCTTATACTAAAGAAAATTCTCAAGCAGAATACCAGGAATGTAGCTTGCTGGACAGTGACAATTATGTAGGTAATGGATTACATAAAACAGAAAAAAACCTGTTAAATCTGAGTGGTTTACATAGAGATAAACTTCCTTTTAAACAGACACATGTAGATGCTGAAGACAGAAATTACGATGACAATGCCAGAAACATAAACAAAAATAGTGCCCTGAGGAGTACTGGTCTTCCAGCAACTGATGCTCAAAATCTACCAACTGTTTATTGTGATAATGCAAGCGGTGATGATGCCACAAAAGAACACAGTGATAATATGTCTCTCTCAGGTATTTTCAATTTATGCCCCCCAAAAATAGAAAGAGGAATAAATGTGGATGACGTGCACAGCAACCAACCCGAACAAGACAGTACTGAACAAACAGGGAATGATACAAATACATGTACTTTGAACGCTGAAGCCGTATCTTCAGTAAAGGCTGATGGTCTTGAAATAATTATTAATAAAAAAACCCCGACAGATAGAATTAGCACAGACGAACTAATTCCATGTAAAAACGTTAATTATGATATTCAGATACACTCCATCAGAAGTGGACATTCCCTGGAGATTAATAATTCAACAAATAACACATTGTTAAAAGAGAAAAAAGACTCACAGAATAGTACAGTTCCAGGAAGGAAGTTTGCTGAGGGTCACCTGAAAGAATCATGCTCTTTACCCATGAGAACATCTGGAAATTTAGTAAACATAAGTGGAAGGTCATCCTTTGATCTTTCAACCTCAGATAAAAAAGCTGAGAAAACTCCAGTATACTTAAATTTTTTAGACCTCAGTTCTTGTTCAAGAGTAAATCAAATGAGAGGTCAAGCTACATGGACTTCAGCTTCCAAGGAACCTTCCCTCTTGAAAGAGAAACTACCATGCCTAGTGGAAAACACAAAGGTTATTTCAAAAACACAGTGTCAAAATCTCAGTGAAAATGTTGACAGAAGAGAAACAGGACTAGGTAAGAAAAATAAGCATTTCCGTTTTGAAGCATGTACTGAATATACTTAGAAAAATTATCAAAACGTGAAATTTCTGCATCTAAGTTTAGTGTAGCATTAGAAAAATGTAAACCTGACATTTTAGTTATATGGCAAAAAAAAAAAAATTGGAAAGACTAGATTTCTCTGTTAATTTATAGTATAAATGCAATTAAACACCTTTTGTTTGCCCAATTATCTGATTAAATACATTTTTTCTCATATTTCCCTTTGTGAAAGAAAAGTAGTGCAATGACAAACTGAATTTTAAAGGCATTTCTAACCCTAATGTAGAGCATACCCTATCAGGGTTCTGCATATCTCTGAAAAGATATTCGTTTTGCATAAAAATTAGGGTAGTTTTTGAACCAGTAGATGCTTCTTTGAATGGGGCTTAGAGGAAGTTTACTTTTTTATTTTACTGTACATCTTTAATTCAGATGGATGCTTAAAACCACCTGAATGTGTTGAATGTGTGAAAGGAGAAGTTTATATTCTTTGAAGCTCTGGAAAACACACCTAGCTGTTAAGAGTGCTCAAGGAGCTTTTTCATCTCCTACTGTTGGCACTTGGTGATTATTTGCTGAGCAATATTTTGTATATGCAAAACAGTAAATACTAACTTTATTCCATGTGTTTCTAAATTATTACTGAAATGTGGAAAAACTGTATTTTGGATTTGTTTTGCAATAAAATTAGCTGCTAGATTACCTCTATATTTATTTAGTAAAAGTGCCATTTCTAAACTCAATCTTTTACCAAAATAATAAAAGTGTCATTTCTATTTCCACAGTAAACTGACTCCAATACATTTACAGGTGTTCCTCTACTTCAGTAACTGGACAGAGTAAAAGATAGTATAAGTGGTGCCTTCCTTTCTCAAAATAAAGCTTGCATGCGGATTCTATTCTTAATGCATGCTGTAAGCTTAAAAAAGCAGATGATCTCTTAGGCTCTGGAAGAAATGAAAGCCCCTGCTTTTGTAGAAAAATGGAGCTTTGGGTGCTTAGATGTTTTTCAAAAGAGCTAGATCCACAATATGGAGTGTTTGTATTTATTTGAGGTTTTGTCGATGTAGCGTTTTGAGCTTTGCCCTTTGAACATACAAAGAGCCGAATGGGCTCCCATCCCTTAGTTTTGCAGCCAGTGGCAGTGAGACAGAAAACCAGCAGTCTGGTTTCTTTATATTGTTTTGGTGTTATGAATTTAGGTTTATAGCTAATTTCATTTCTGTACTCGGTCTCTTGCCTATGTATATTTGTATACAGACGCACAATTTTTCAGTTTCAGAAAAGTCTTTGTCCCTAAAACAATAGTGGTGGTAGCAAGGTAGCAGCATCCTGAGTTCAGATGGTACATTATTTCTTTTAATAATGTGAATTTTGATACCTGTTTCAAGAAAATGAATGCATAGTTATGTGATGTTCTGCATGTATCTTTTCTGTAAGAACAGACAGCACTATCTGAAGTTCTTCCATGTGTTTCTCCTCGGTTTCTTGTCAGAAAGCTTTCTGTATGCAAAGCACCATAATTCCAAGAAGTGACTCTGAGAGGTTCATCCAAAGGAGTTGGTAGGAATTTTAATATAACGCTAATTCCCCAAATGAGTTGCCTAGTGACCATTACAGTCACCAGACCTCTTGAATTCTAGCAAAACTTCACAGTGAGGATCTTGGTCTGAGTCCCAGATGTGCCTCTCGCTCTCATCATACTGCCTAATTTAGATAGGTCCCTATTTCAGCTTGCTGACCTCTCTGAATCCTGCACTTCTTTTGGCGACTAGAGAACCTTACTGTCAGGGCACCTAAGAGTTAGTTGTTGTGGTACTCAGCACTGCAACCGCCAAGATTTATTGTGGTTGTGTTTTGTTTTGTTTTGAGATACTGTTCTAAATGGCAAACTGGGAGTGGAATCCATGGTGCCCCTAAAGTTTGGGGTTTTTTTACTTACTGAAGCAGAAGCAGTTTAGCCATATGGGAGACCTAGAGGCGAAGAGCATTGGTGAAAGAGTTTAGTAAGCCTATCATCTGAGGGAATTCCTTTTACTGCCTAACCACAATTCAATTTACTATTTATACAACTGGTTCCCAGAGAGCAGCCACTCCACATCAGTAAATGGAGGAATGAACTAGTAACGGGAAAGATCTTCTTGGCAAACTCTTAAAAAAGAAAAAACTCAAAACCGTTTTCCTTTCCCTCCCAAGAGAAAATGACAGTGTTCTTAATTAACTGCTACATAACCATGAGGTAACATGTATTTTCATAGCAAAACAAAGACTTTACTATTGTAGCAGTGATCGACAGGCATCTGTGTAGTGATACAACAGCTACTGTTTGCATTATGAGTAATTGTGAAAGTACGTTTATGTTTTGATCTTGCAAGGAACTTGCTATTGGTTTCAAGGAAGTCTACTGGCAGTGCATAAAGCCACTGCAGAACTGGAGCCTTATACTCTGCTATGATTAATCTACTTATTTGCCCTTCCTACCTTTAGTAGGATTTCCTGAAATACTAGGTATAGCCATTTACAAAAAGATTCCTTATTTAAAATGTTCTTTGTTTGTCTAAAAACCTTTGAATTTAGAATGTCTTTTTTATTACAAGTCACCCTGGAATACGATGTCAGGATGTTAGTAATTATGTATTTTATTACCATTCCAGAAGGTGAGTCTTAAAGTAATACTGTTTGAAAAAAATATATTGTTAGCATATTCAGAATACACATTTTCTAAAAATCACAATTTTAATTTGTCATTAACTTATTATGTGAAAATGATATAAAACATTTTTAATTAGAGTAGAAACATACCTCATCTTTAGAGACAAAATAGATGCAGAAGTATGTGAAAGAAAAAAATGAAGAGGGAAGAGCCTACAACAGAGATTCAGTGATTTAAAACAAAATTATTTAATTTTTTAAGATCAGAGGTAAACCAGAAGTTTAGTTACTTTACAATTAGTGCCTAGAGACTAAATTGCAGTTGTTACCATTTCCTTTTTGTCAATCAGGTTCTAGCAGTTTTAACAGAGCTGCCGACACTTTGAATACCTCTAGTATCCACCGAGACCCCCAGGGAGACTCTAGTGAAGAATGGAATGCTATAGCAAAGACTTTTTATGATTCTTCTTTTCCCACAGAACATGTAAGTCAATTAAAAATATTGCGGACCAGACCTCAGTGAGCTAATTCCACAGATATTTGTACAACTGTACACATCTGGATACTTTAAGACTGAGTCAATCTCCAAAATAATATCAAAAGGGCAACAAGGCACCATTTTTCACAATTAAGTTTGATAGAAAGCAGCAGGAAAAAGTCACAGCATATGAATCAAACAGATGCTAACCAGTCTGTTTGGGAGGGGAGGAAGAGGGTAGTTCATTGTGTACCCTAATAAAAATCATCACCTACAGTAAAAGTAGGAGTTAAAAAAAAAAAAAAAGAAAAAAAAGTAGCATCTAAAAGTATAAAAACGTTGTTGCCTTTATTACTTGATAGAAACATGTTATTTAAAAGAATCTGTGAAAGACTAAAAATTGAGCATAGCTATGAATTAGAGCCTATCCATTTATTCTATGCTGCAGTTATGTGATGCCGTATTTAGAGTTATCTTATTATTTAGTAGGATGACATTACACAAACATGTGTAAAGCAGAGGATTAAAAAGAAACCTATTGTTCCCCTGCAAGACAACTTCAGGATGGCACTAGCAATGGCTCATACTGCATTTTTAGACCTAGTTAGACTGTGGAGCTTGAAGAGCTGTAACTGCTCTATTAGGATTTGGCCTAATGCTAAACATATCATTCAAAAGTGATACAATAATTTACAACCGCAGTTGACCTTCCTTTTTAGAAGAGGTTCTAGAGGTATTTCTCAGGTAGTTATGGCTGTCTTCTTTGGATGAGGTTTGAGGTCAAGGTGTATAGTGTTTTCAAAGTGACAAAGTTGGCTGACTTCAGCAGACTTATTGGCTCTCAATGCCATTAGCATTCACATTCTCTGAAATTCAGAAGTAAAGACTGATGTTTTAAATTACTCAGCTTTCCTAACATGACTCTACTTGGGAATGACTGTAAGGTGGATTTTTCACCAAACATAGTGGTGTCTCTCTTGCTTTTTCTCGCTGAGGTGGAGCCAGGAATTGAGTGAACTAAAATACCTCATCTGCAGCTAATACAAAGCTGTATTTCATTATCTGATTGTGGTTGTATCTACTTTGTCACCTCCAATCTAACGCTCCTCACGTGCTGGCTAAGTAAAAGCCTGAGATGGACAAGAACAGAGTGCCTTGCTGGTTTGACCTTAGATTATTTTCCAAATACTTAATCTATGAAATCTCAGCCTGGGATATTGCAGACCACTCCCTCCCTTCTGTGTTTGTGTCATTCTAATACCTTCTGTCCTCAAATTTGTCATTTTTATGACCGATAAGAAAAAGCTGTTGGGAGATTAAAAATAGGCTCAGCAGTCTTTTTTGCTGCTTGGTTTATTTGTTTTGACTAACATGTATCATTATAACTAGAGCCGACTTATGCCTTCTACAATTTGCGTAATCTCATTCAACCAAAGTACAGTACTCTAAAAAGTGATAAAAATTAAAAAGAAATGCTACAGGTGCACTTAAAATTCTAGTAAAAATATGAGGAACTGTTTTAAACATTAGTCTGTACATGCCTGAGTACCAAGATAAGGATGAATAAGCATCCTCAGCTCAGTTTAAACACAAGTCCCTAACCGTGCAGTCGTACTACTCAGCAATGAATGTTTATGCATATGTGTCTCACAGGTTGCCATATTACTCATTTATTAGTCATTACTCACTTATGCTGGCAGTAAGACACATTTTACTTGTATTTTATTGTGAAAATGCTGAGGCCTTTTAGTTTGACAGCTGAGATTTTTTTTTAAAGCTTTATTCTAAACCGTCACAGAACTGTATTAAAATGCTATATATATTATCTAACTGCAATTGCTTCTCCAAAGAGGTCTAAACGCTTGTTGTCTTCAGTAAAATCCAAGTAACATGCCATGGCTTTATTTCACTGGAAAATTTCACTTCCACGTGTGGAAGACCTAAGTGGAAGTTTTTCTCTTGAATTATTAGTACAGGACAGATGCAGCCCCATGTGCTATTCCATAGAGATTTTGACTAGTGGCTTGCAATGAAGTATCTGTTTCTTTCTGAGGCCTTGGGAAAGAGCATGGGAGAGTGTATGTATACGGCCACTAGAATTAACAGGTTGAAAATTTTATTGCTCAAATGAAGAAGTTAATTCCTCATTGAAATGGAGATTACAGTCATTATTGACCTGAAGTATCAGCATCTTCAGCTGCATGGCAGTAATGTTGTTACAGATGCAATAGGCTAAGTGAACAATTTGCATGAAGTTTATTGTTCATATTTCAAACTTCAAGAAATGCTTGTGCACTAGGGAAGGAAAGTTTTTTGCACAAAATTCATGTGCTAAAATAAAGGCAGGCCTGATAAAGACTTTGTGGCTTACAGTTGGTTGGGGCACAGTTGCCTAATATTAAAAAATAATTGAGCAGAGGGGGAAGACCTCATCTTGCGATCCCTGTGAGTATTACCCTAGCATGCCACCAAAGTAGATGTCACGTTACAGATCCCCAAGAACCGCTGCAACACTGGCTCTGTGCAACATGGCTTTGTGGTGCACCTGTGCTCAGGCAGGTGGCTGGTGCTGCATGCTGGCCGCTGCGAGAGCCACACAATGTTGGATGACGAGTGGAGAACTCGCCATTCAAGCAAAAAACTGTTTCCCTACTGTCTTGCCATATGTGTTTGATTTGGATAGATATGAAGTATCTGTCAAATAGTAATTAAAACTATTCAAAGAACAAAAGATCTTTAACATAAAAACCCAACCTATTCCAGACCTTGCATTAGTTAATGATATTTGCTTTCTAATCTATACAGCGAAACAGAGGGAGTTAACTCTATAAACCTCATGATTTTGGGTTTTGTTAATCAAACGTTTGCACAGCAATAGAAGTGTCAATTACAACATTAAGCTGTTTAATTAAACTATTTATTTTGCTAATCTGCATTCTAGTACAAGGTTGTCTTTTTTTTTTTAAATCATACTCTTCTGTATTAAGTTTTACGTTAAGGTTTGGTTTATAAAAGTATATTTGTCATTATCAAGTTTTCTAAATTAAAGCTGAAGCAAGCACTTCAAATTGAACGTATTTTTTCCAACTGACTTTCAGTTCACGTTTCCTTGCTTAAAGCTCAGCAAAATGCAACAATTTGAACCTTTGTACCTGAATTTCACTGGATTATTAACTGCTAAGTTTGTTTTTCGTCAGGTGAAAGAAGGATTTACTGCTTTACAGCACGAGCAGAAGTCTTCTCACATGACTGTAATTCCAGCAAGAAGTGAAAGTGCACTCAGAGATGAGGACAGATGTTCTATTCATAACTCCATTATACAAAACCAAATAGAAGAAATTGAGAAATTCCTGAATTTGGAGAGACTTAATTCAGCAAGAAAAAGAAAATATGAAGAAGGCCAGTGAAGATCAGTGGCAGGAAATAAAAAGCATGTCTTTTAGACACAGATAAATCACTTACGTAAACCAGACTTGTAGAGGTATTCCTATAGAATATGATATATGTGCACGGTGCTTTTATGTTTAATACAGCGTATAGACCTTTTTTAATGTTCCAAAATTGATACAATTTCTACTAATAACCTTAGTTCTCTGTTTCTGCAATCAAATCCAAGTTATTACGGGTTTTGCCTGAAGTTAAAAAGTTCACAAGTTAATGTTTTAATATCCATTAAGTAAAATTAAATGATTATTTAAGAGTACCCTTCTCCTGCTCCTCAGAAGTTTTGGCTGAAATACTTCAATTTGGTTTCTATGTCAGACTGTTCACGCAGTTTTCAAGCAACTGTTTCAAAATACAATGGTTTCTACAAACATTTACAACAACTTACAGCAGTTCTAAGTGGCAGAAGAACAGGAAAATCTTCTGCTTACCTTTACTGCCAAATTATTTAAACGTATCTGTTGTAGTTGATTCTGTATCAATAAGGTCTCTTTCAACACTAAAGCATCAGGTATGATTTACAGAGATAAGGCAGTAGATCTTGCTTCATAAAGCTTCACTTCTAGCTGGTTCACATTTTTCCTCCCTTAGGGTATAAGGGAAATTTTCTCTTACTTTACAATTACTTGCACTACCATTTTTCTGATCTCCCTCATCCCTTCCTCCCCACACCTCTTACAATATGAGGATCTTTCTTTGCAAACTTAAACAAGAACAAAAGAAGCATAACCAATATTGCTACTGTTTGTTGTTGCTAATTACGTAAGAAAATCAACAGAAGATATTTTCCCATGTTAGTTTTATTGCTTTTTTGATGTTGCAATTTAGAATATTTAGCTTCTTTAAACCAATTACACACATTTTGGAAACATTCACAAATTGTCAAAGTTTTTAATAAATTTCATCTATAGTGACATTACTAGGTCAAAAAAAAAATTTTTAGGTGTCCGAGAGACTGAGGAGACTGTTTTTCACTTGATTCAAATTTTGTTTCCAGGTGTTTAGAGTGTCATACAATTGCTGCCATTGCTGCTTTCCAAAAGTCCGATGTGTGCTGTGACTAGACGAGTAAAACAAAATTGGAAGATGATTATTAGATGTCATGCTCACCTAATAATTCTTTTATAGCATTACTTTACTTTCACAAGTGAATAGGAAAATTTTTGTTTTCTCTATATAAGGAGCTGCACTTTACCAGTTAGAGAATTCTGTAGCCTTCCCAAATATTTAAAGCAACAACAGTCATTAGTATTCTTGTCACTATTAGGTCATTAAATGAAATGTGCTGGAAAATAGGACTCTTTCATTAAATAAGCTCATCACATTCAGTGTGAGCTTTAATAAAATTATGATAAATAGCAACTATTTAACTACCAGCAACTGATAGGAACAATACCTTGCTTCCAGTTAAAATATTCTACAAATGTAAGTGAAATAATTAGAACACACTAAGTTCTACAAAATGCTATGAAGAATTAAGTCTTACCTGACAACTACTTTCCTCTGTGTCTGATCTATTTTGCAGTATACCATCTTTGTCTTTACAGCTGCAAAAAGCAATGCTGTTTTGAGCAATATTTTCAAGATAGTGCAAAGGTATTAAACTGCATAAAAACTGTTCAAAATTAGATCAATACAAACATAAAAACACAGCAGTTCACTTAATATTGTCCTGCTATTGGTTTTAACAGTCTAGTAGGCAGAAAAGCAAAATGATGTAACAAGATGAAGGTCATGCATGAATCCTATTATTTGGTGCCAAACTATTAAAGCAATATCCTGTACAGTTTTTATGAACTTCTCTCCCCTACAAACACATCCTGTTTTAATGACAGCAAACAAAACCAGATGACAAATTAAACCTGCAAACAATTTATTAGTTCTACAAAGAATTACATGAAATACAGTTCCCGTCACTGAAAAGAAAAACACTGTTTAAAAGACAACAGTTAGGCATGTCTTTAAGCATGAAGTTTTGCAGCTATATCTTGTAACAAACACAGAAATTAAAATTAATATTTTTCTGAGTATTTAACATTAGCTTAGAAGACTATAAAAGGTATTGTTCACTAGCATTGTGTATGTGTAAAGTATGGTACTACAGTTCTTACCATCAATAACAAATGCTTCCACATCATCAGCTCCAATCTGAAGTTCCTGTTGCATTGTGTCAAACGATATTTCTTTATTCTCTACAGCCATTCCCATGAAAGTAAGTAGCCTCATTTTTGCCATATTGTGTTCATGCAACAAGCCTGTGTAAAAGTGTTGATAGTTTACGGGTATGAATTATAATTCAATAATTCATTAATTTTTTTTCATGTTATTTTTACTATATATGCTTCCAATAATTTAAAATTTATTTCACATCAAGACAATATTCCACCTGTCCTTATCAACATTAATTCCTGCATCTTCCTTGTGTTTTGCTAAAATAGCTAGTTTAGTTGTGAATTCATCAAGACTCAATTGTTGTCAGTAAAAGGTAATAAATATCTACAAAACTGAAACACAGAGATTTTTTGAAACAGTAAAAACATCACCTTAACAGAATTTTAGGCAGTGAGGGTGCAAGTGAAATTTCCAGTTGCATCATCTGGAAGAACAGCAATGCAACAACAAATGGAAAATACATGAATGGTAATGTCAAAACCTTGTTACAGCGTCACCACTCATTCTCATGTAGTTGCTTGAAAATAAACCTCAGTAATGGTTTAGCAACATGATGTTTTTGTGCCAGAAGAATCTGTTTTGGCACCAAATTAACTGTTTACACCACAGCAAAAAAGCATCATGAGTCACATGTATGCTTACATCATATAGCGTGGCAAAAAAGAGCCCTTCAAGAATACAGGAAGACATATTAAAAGTTAGGTTAGATCTTCTACACAATTGTATGAATGGCAACACGAGGAATTGAGAGGCTTGCACATCTAAATCAGAGACCATTTTTCTGAAAAAAGTCTAGGTCAACAAAGCTAAGACATTCAGATGAACCAGGGCATTTCTTCATCCGAGTTCTGTGAGGTACCAACTAAGATTCAGTGGAAGTTTCTTTAAAATGAATGTCAATCATTTTGTTTTGGAATGACATTACAAACATTCACATTGCTTCAGTAAATATTTAAGTTTGGAATTTATAACATCCATACACTAACAGGAAAGCACATTAGTGCAAGACATCATGTTGTGCTAATTAGCTATAATTATGATGCAGGTTCCGTATTTGGCACTGATTCAACAAAAATGTGATCACCATAATTCATAAGAATGAGGAGCACCAGCAACTCTACCTAACTGGGTTTAATGGAACTCAACAAGCATCAAAAAATCAATTAGCACACATTAACCCTAATTAACAAATGCAAATGAGATGCTGATTAACTTTCTGAAAAAGACTGCTGATAATACCAGATTAAATGTGGACATGTTAGGGCGATTCAGTTGACACAGATAATGCTACTGCTGGCCTAAGTTGTCAGCATTAATAAAACAACAAATTGTAACAAACTGATGCCACCTGTAGGAGCCTTCACTGCACAGCTTTGATAGACTGGTTTTAATTGGTCCTAATCCAGGGAAGGTTAGAACTAAAGCTGATGCTGTACTGTAACTGAAATCCTATTATTAATATCCTTTATTTTAAAGTTCAGTATCTTGGCAAGTTATTTAAAGGAAAAAAAAATCTTTAAAGCATGGTTAAAAATCTATTTATTTTTGGGAACAGATCATAGGTTCTGAAGAATTTTTGAATGCCTCATTTAATAATCGTATTGTTTTCTATACCAAACTGCCCTGGTGTTTCGAAGGCATGGCTGAAACACTCAGATCAAGTTCCTAGCATTCCGGTCTGCACTGCCTCAGAATCCTCTACCTTGTCCACTGCTCAGAGACATTCAGGATTTTCTGAGTACACCATAAAGCAGGTGAGAAATCAAGATAGCTGGAAGTGAGGCTGTCTTTCAAACAGTTACACAGATATTTAAGGATTTTACTAAGGTTATGTGAATCCTAGATGTGTTTAAAATGCACACACTGTACATTGACAGAGGTAAACACAGATACAGGGAGGCAAAGCAAAAGACATTATGACTGTTGTATAATATATGAGTAATACTACGTATATGTGTAATTAATCTTCCATAAATTTTTTCAAATGTTAGCATAACAGCATTTTCAGCAAATACTTCTGTGGACAAATAACTAACAGATAAGCCGTTTCAATACATAAAAATAATTATAATACAAAACCCACTTTCCCCTAAGGAAGAAAATCGTAAGATGTCTACACAACTGATGTTAAAATACATATGACACAAGATGTGCTTATCCTGTATACACATTTACAGACTACCAAAAACTTGCTGCTAATTTTATCCAGGAAAAATCACATTGATATTTCCATCATTTTAATACCCAAAGTACCAGCATTTTAAAGCTTTGAGGGTAATCATTCTCAGAATTATAACACACTCCATTAAACAAAATAATGCATGTGTTAAAAGGCTGCACTAAACTCTGTTTTAGCAAAACTATGCCTTTCCTCAAATGCATTCAGCCAGTGTTCAAGTGTCATTTCAAAATCAAAGTTATTAAAAAAAAAAAATCTGATTTTTATGGAAACATTTATTCATTACCAATATGTCAAAACCTTAATGCAGTAATAAAAAAATCTGCATCATTGAGCAATTTCTGCATCGTCACTGACCCCTGTCCTAAAAAGCTGGAATATAAAAAAAACGTAATTTTAATGCATGCAATAGCTTATGAACCAGTGCTCCTTTGAAACAGTCAATTACACATCAACGGGGGAGTGTCAAAGTGTTAATTACTACTCCTTTTTTCCACAGTGTGTAAATAAAGAGGGTGCTGACATTAACATTCCATCACATTGCTTCATGTGATGAAACAAATTAACTGGGACAGACTGTGGCTTGCTAGGTCTAATGCATCAGCACACGCAGACACACACACACACACACACACACACTTTGCATGTTTTATCTTACTGTTCAGAAGAAGTATTTGCTGTTATAAAGTTATTAATCATAAAAAAAATTGCAAGAGATTTATACAAGCTGCTGGCTTACTCAACAAAGTTGTGATCTCTGGCCTAGCCTAGAGTATCAATGCATTAAAACCCTTCCCGAAAGGTTTAAGAGAAAAGAAGTGGGGGAAAAACAGAGTTCTCTTCCATAAAACAGCTTGTCCTAGTAGAATAAACCACAGTTAGATGGTCCATTTATGATCTAGCAGAGGTTAGAGTCTACAAACTCTAATCCATTCTTAAAAATGCCTATTAAATTTCCTTGGCTTCAATATATGGATTCAAACTGAATCAACTTTGTGGCTTCCGTATCTTAAGCCACGTAAATAGTCAGAAATGTAATGATCTGAAAACTTACCAAGGGAGTCAATGAAGTCTTTGTTGTTCTGATAAAACTTGACATACGATGCTAATTTAGCACTTACAAAAATTGTCAAAAGCTAGAAGATGGAAAACAAATATAAGAACAGTTTAAATATTATCTATGTTTCCCTCCCTGCAAACTGGACAGATAGATAGATAGATAGATAAAAAAAACTATTGGTATTGAACCAATAAACCGTTAAGAGCTAAAATTCTGTCTTCTGTCAACAGCTGAGGACAACCTGTGCTGAGCTTCCTGCCTTTTCTCAGACTTGAAAGGCAGTTTTGCTACAGAACTCAGGTGAGGGCAGGATTTGTAACTGAGTTTCTGAAACTTCTACAGGGAAAAATTTCACATGTAATGCTTTAATTTTTTAATTCTAAAAGCATTAAAAGAAATGGTACATTGCAGCTCAATATTACTGACATAGATAACTATTCTAATAAATTTCAAAAGGCACTAATAAAACAAGGCACTCCACAGATATCA
This sequence comes from Calonectris borealis, assembly GCF_964195595.1. Classification (NCBI taxonomy): domain Eukaryota; kingdom Metazoa; phylum Chordata; class Aves; order Procellariiformes; family Procellariidae; genus Calonectris; species Calonectris borealis. The sequence goes on from NC_134325.1 coordinate 12,667,346, forward strand.
AACCATCTTGTTAAACACAAAGTTACTTACATCATGAATAAGTTCTCCTTCCAAAAATTTGACTGGTTTTAAGGCAAGAAGATGATCAAAGAGAAAGGTATTTGGATCCTTCAATGCTCGTACAATACATCTAATTAGAAAAGGAAAATGCTTATTTTTACAGCAATACAAATTTTTATGAGTAAGTGCAACTCAATTTGCTGTTCTTTGCTTTCTAGGAAACACCCAAGGGTTTTCAACTGTTCTTAAATACAAGACATGTCACATTCCAATTTTAATCTTCATTTTACAGATGGAAAAAACAAGGAACAGAAAGCATTAAGTGATTTGCCCAGTATCACAAACAAAATCTGCCAGGTGGTAAGACTACAGATCACCCTACTGTTTCCATCTATGCATTTATTTCCCACCAAACCTTCATTCCTAGAGGTATTTTTACTGTCCTAAAATTTCATAGAATTAAGTTGTTTAGGAAGATTAATTACACTTGAATACATGACACAAAACAGAGAAAACCCCAATACCAAACACTGCAAGACCTATGATTTATCAATTGCAACTCCAGACTATAAACAGACCTAAAGTGTTTCTAGAACTCTAGATGAAAGCTTTTGTTCAGCGGCACATTAGAAGACTTAGTGCTACACTCGCTCTGACAGCCTAGACCGCGACCCTGCCACACAACACACCCAGAAGAACCTAAGGTCTGCACAGATGCAGCAGTGTGATAAACCCTAGCTAGACGTGTTCCTTCAGATGTAAAAGGCCTCAGACTGCTGTAGGGTAGTCAATGAAGTTTTCGTTTATGCACAGACACTTTAATTTTCAAAATGAGTCATACCGATTTTCCTGCATGCTCAAGTATAAACAACTCCCTTGAGAACTGTTGGTTGTACACACCCGGCAGAACTACATGACTTATTAAAAATCTAATTCCTAAGAAGAATCATGACAGAATGTCAAAATACAAGCTTTTAGTCATTTTGGCCGGTGGGGAAAATACACTGTTAAGAATTAATTTACTCCCACCTTGTTCCAACAAGTTCACATCCTTAGTACTTGCTCATAGAAAAGAGCGCAAGAATTTTTCAATGGAAAGCGCTACTTGAAAAGAACACTCGAAGTTAGAGAATCAAAAAAAATCAGTAAGTAAAAAAATCTGTAAGTAAAAAATCTGAAATAAAGGATGCCAATTCAAATTTTGATTGCACAGCTGATGTAAACGTCGTTCTTACCCAAGGCTGATCTCTCAGCAGTGACCAGAAATACACCTGTGCACTTGCACAGTGGACTAAACCGGTCTCTGCCTAGGAACAACCTAACCTACCGTAGTCTGCACAGATAAACTCTTGATCAAGTCAGCCATGCTACAGAAAAGAGGCTGTGGCAGGGCCCCTGCCTGCCAGACCGTTCGATACTTTTAATAGTAAAGGCGATCAACATAATTTAGCAATTGAGAAAAAGCTACTTCTAAGGAAACCAGGAATCAGTATTACCTGTGAGCATCAACTCTAGCCTGGGAAGCATTGTCCTCTGTGTAACTTCCCAGCAGTTCCACCATTACTTTTGCTGCAGTGTCACTATGGAAGAAAAATAAAGTTACCTCAGGATTGCCGAAACAATAGTTCAAACAAGACACTCAAATATTTAAATAATTCTATCATGATGTTATAGGTCAAATTAAATTACACTTGAAAAAGATGTAGATGACCCATTTTAATTCTAGTGGAGAGAACAAATTAACTAGATGTATTCTTTCAATTCTTGTTCTACAAAATGTTTATCTTCAACCTTCATTTCATTCTCTTAAATTGATAAATTACCTGCTGCTTATGGAAAAAGCTTTCTGAGCTAGGAACAGCTTTATATGGTTCACTAGAATGCTCCTCTTATGCACATCTGGATTTAATCATTGCAGAATAAGTAGCGCTGCAAAGTTTATTTCAAATGTAAAATGGCATATCTTAAAGAATATTTATGGTCAGGAAAGGGACTGTATAAAAGCTGCCTTTTCTTCTTTCACAGATCCTCTCTTCAAGTATTCAGAGTGAGAGCTGCTCATTTTACTGATGAAGTCAAGGAGCAGCAATCAGATTGGCTCAGGCTGCTGTGAAGCAAGCAGCTTCCAACATTGCTTTGACAGACAGCTTTTAGAAAAACAATTCATGCTAAGAAAATTGAGTAAACCTAAAGCCTTGTCTACCCAGATTATTTTGTAAACAACAGCTCATCAATGTTACTGCAGACCAGCTGCGAGACCGTTACTGTGTCATTTTAACAGATTTTGATTTATTTTCACGTAACAGTTCTTACCACTAGTGAGGCCAGCAACTGCCGGTGCTTTTTACAAAATTTTCAGCAAAAAAGATATGTGTTGAATATGCTGTGTGTATACACACAAAAATCCATTTCCTATTTCTCATGGAATTCTTGTTAACTGTTAAAATAGAAGGCTGTGACAGTTCTTCCACACAGAATAGATTTTGCTGATGTGGTCTTACTACTTCCTTTGGACAGGATAGGTATGGGTGTAGATACAACCACACCTCGATAATGAGAGCACGTGCTTTGCAGAAATCTGCCATGCACATACACAGACTGGCGACTACTTTACTGAAAGGCACTTTCTCAGTGGACAGGAGGAAGGTTGGATACTACTCTCCGGAGTACAGCAACTTATAGTGTAAAGCTAAGCTCTTCCTTCAAAGTAGCTCAATTCCAGATACAGCAAGTTTCCCCATGTGGTCTGATAGACCTATAAAATCTCCTTAAAAGAAAAAAATGTGCAAGAATAAAGTTTCGATTTGCTTTAATTACTTAAGTTAATGGCATAAATTGCACAGGGGAGGAACAAACCAACGCAACACTCCCAGTACGCACTGTACTGTGCTGTGCTATGGGTTTAACCCATATAGCAGCACAGGTCTGAATAGCTATTATAGTACAATGACACTATCTTTATATGGGTATTTATTTTAAATCTCACAATACTACTATTGGACAACTTCACTATAGGGTGAGGTTTTGTGCTCCTAGAGAATTTACCAGATCTCATAGATGTGCAGTACAAATATTAAGACATCATGGGATGCAAGCAACATCATATATAATCTGTATGTATATTGAGTGAAGAGAATTTGTGCTCAAGGCAGGGGAATTTTCTATAGGTCCCAGCCACTATTCCAGAACTGTGTTCAGGGATGTAAACTTGAATGAAACATTTGTTTTAAGACTCCAGCATTAAACAGGTCAGCTTATGTTTTGTCATGGCAACTGATACTGGGGTGAAGAGGAAGTGATAGCTCTGTATCAGTGAAACAAAATCAATTCAGACAGCTTTACATATGAGAGAACTACTTGCATGTAAATCAGTCTACGACAGACTATGGTTTTTGCACTGGTGAAATCTTATCAACACTAGATGCTCTAGTGAAGACAAAGAACCAGTTTAATACAGGACTTACACTATACAGACATTCAAGTAAGAGGCTGAATAGCTGATGTGCTATTCAACTTAACAATACAAGTCCCCTTATTTAATACAAACTTTAGTAATTGTTCTTATACACTTCAGAACCATGTTACAGATATCTGGAACTTTTCCTTTCCTCCCCCTTCCCTTAGGAGCAAAAATTGAAAACTACAAACTTAACTAATTTCAAACAGTATTTGCAATCACACACACACACTTTTTTTTTTTTTTGAAGGGGGGGAAGCGTGGAATCTTTCACTTGTATTTCTAGAAAACATCAGGATGCTATAAGACAATTCCTCGCAAACTTTCTGTGCTAAATTCTTGTGAGCCTCAGCAAATATGGCAGGCCTTTTAATCTTATTCATTCTATTCAGTGTCAGATTACAACCATGAATTAGGATGTTTAAAGCAGTAATACACTATTTTACCAAAGCTCATGCTAAATGTGTATCTCACCTAGGATGCAAATGTGAACATTTTTTCTAGCAAGACAGCTTACACAAGTACTCTTGGCTCCACTTGCCAGTCTAGATGAGTAACTTGACAAAAAGTCAGTGAGAATTGAAGAGTGATGGTAGATAAAAGGAAGAAAAAAAACAGAGAGTATTCAGAGACTTAGTAAGATGTTGGAATCAAGTCCCTCTACATTACATGATATTAAATGGAACTAAAATTAAATGAAACAATTATTTTGCAGGTGCCTGACATGCTGAGCTTTTTGCTACAGGAATTAATAACCAGACTTGCCAGACCTGCTTGAATGCAAACCTGCGCAAGACTAATCCCACTTTGAATCCTGCCAGGTCAATGGCAGAGACCAGCTGTAAGCTGGCGCCTGGCATGATATTCAGGGCCTCGCAGCAGAACTCAACTCTCTGGCTGCATGCAAGCCATGCCTGTAAAACTCCACCTATAACTGGAAAAGAAAACAGGTTGTGTTACCTTGCAGTTTCATACCAACACAGCTAGGAAAATGCTGAAGACTAAAGCAGCTGAGGCACAAAACTCTACTGCAGAACCTTTACGGCAAGGAGCATAAGCAGCAGAGAAAGTAACTAATCTCTTGCAAAGTTCAGCTACCAAACACAGATCTCAGAAACAAGCCACACCAGCCGTCTGTTTTCCAGCCACCATCACCAATTTTTCTTCAGTTAATCATGGGAAAGATAAAAATCCCTCTTTGAAGAGATCAAGACAATTTTGATCATCAGAAAGAAGAAACTTCAACCAGAAATTGACTTGATAAAACAAGCTTTCACTTATCACTGCAGGAAAAGGAACATCACACAGAACATCTGCGTGATCTACTTTTCGTGAGCTACCAATCTGTTCATTACCAAGTTATCCATTGGGGAAAAGTCTATTAGCTATGAAAAACCATCTCTTCTGCCGCATTGAGTGAAGTCAAAACATAAATGAACCCAAAAAAATTAAATTCAATTGTTTTTAACAATGTATTCTCTTCTCTTGATTATAAATGAACACAGTAACTGAGGTATGATTTTTATTACTTATTTTTCAGTTCCCACTTATCTTCCCATACTGCTCGATAGAGCAACATTCCTGAGTGCTAAGGCTGGAATGCTGCTGTGATTTTCCCATACTATGGCAAATACTGCCCACTGATCCAGGAGAGTGAGCCAGGTCAAAGGTGCTAGGGTCACTTCTTGTTTTCTTTTCTGGAGAGAAGTGTAAGTGCTCTGAAAAATTGCTCCGTTCAGTGCAAAGCTAGCTGCAACACATGGTACGGACACTGAGTGCAGTGGAAGATTTTAATGCCTAACTTAAAAATATCACCTGTTATTAGTATGCAAAAACTATTTGGTAGCAAGGTTACTGGTAGCACTGGAAACAAAAATTAGAAGTTTAATCCACAGATTTGATAACAAGACTAGCTATAAATAGTTAGCTATTAAATGTGGGAAATAAGCTAGTTAAAACCTCCCAAAAAATCAATAGGATGAGAAGTGTTTAAAAGAATAGGAGCATTACAGAATAGCAGTGTAATATTTCTGAAACAAAGTAAGCACTGAGCCATGTATAAGATCTCGGATGAACATTTCTGAAACTATTTTGACCATCTGAAATCTGTCATACAGTACTATCAATGCAAAAGCATTTTAATGTTAGTAACAGGAATAGGAATTCCCAATCATGTTGTAGCTCACAGTGTAACTACTCCACGAGGATTAATCATCCCTAAATTGAGGTTAGTTAAAAACGATCCTGCTATGCTGACACAGCATCTCCAGGCTACAATTTCACCAGGCCAGAATAAGCTAACTCTCCTGACAGAAGAAACTCTCCTCCTCCTATGACAGCTCCACACTTGCTTTTTTTTTTGCCTGGCAAGGTCACCTCACCTCCCCAGTCCAATCCACCGTGCAGCTGCACAAATGCCTACACCAGCACAAACACACCCAGGTGCTGGTAGCTGGAGGGGACAGGACAGGAACGGGGAGTACAGGACAGAATTGCTTCCTTCTGCAGCAGTACAAGGTTATGCAAATGTAGAAAATGCAAGGGCAGTTCTGCTACTGGTGTAGGTCAGCAGTGTAGAGGTCCCTCACTATGAAAATTACAAAAACTTAGAAAACTAACTCAGAAAACAGAGTGAAATGGAAGGGCGGGGGGAAGCAACACACACACACCACACACACAGCCCAAACTACAGCAGGGACGGTTTAGATAGGCTGAAACTGTGTGGAACTACATGCTGAAACTACTTCTGGATACCAGCCCATCCAATAGCCCTGGCCAATGCAGTCAATACACCATATCACATCTGTAAGATAAATTGATGACAGCTATACACCGTATCACATCTGTAAGATGAATTGATGACAGCTCTCAGTTAAGACTTACATTAATTTACAGGCACGATACACACGGGATTACTTTACATGCCAGAAGACACTGGTCTGCCAAGTTTGTTAGATCAAAGATGCTTCTTATGATCCAGGATAATAATTTAAAATGGCCAAGCAGGTATTCTGCGGACATTAATTTCCATGACTAGTGGAAAGCTCTGTCCTAAAGGTAATGTTTACACAAAAAGACTGATTCTGTTAACTGTGATTGATAAGCCTCCCAACATCATTAAGTAAGAGATAGCACTACCATGCACTAAAATGTCAAAAGTGCAATTAAATAATAAACTTGGCATAATGCTACAATGCTCAAAGATTAATATTTATAGAAAGGAATAGTTTTATTTTGGAAGTCTGCGGTTTGCAGCTAATTCACTCACAACTTTAACATTCTTGGAAACACTGGTTTAAGGTAAGAGTGCTTAAAAACATAGCAAGAAAAAAACCCCAGGTATATTTGGATTGAATTGTCAGCACAGATTAATTTTAAAAGTTCTGTGAGAAATACTTTCCCTACAGATCGCTTACAATACATCAACTTAAAATACAGTTACCTAGTATCTATTACTTGTCTTTTATACCTTTTTTTGCAGTCTACTAGGACATCATACAGCAGTCTCAGAAGAGTATGCTTTTTCTCCGTGCCGAGATTCCAGTCAGAAATCCATTTTCGCACCTAAGTAGAATACAAGTGAAAAAGAAGCACTGGGGAAAAGACTAAAATAAAACTGAAAATATTTCTCATTTTCTCTCAAGCAGAAAAGGATTGAAAAGATCTTGCACAGAGATTTCTCCTTTGGGTCCTCTGACTCTCAGGCTCCCCATGCAGAACCTGGAAGTTTTCCCACGAGAAGCCAAAAGTCTGTGCTCTCCATGTTACTTCCTAAATAAGGATGAGTGATTCTAATACACTCTGATTCCAGAGCAAGCGACAAGAACTCGATGCCTCACTCCTGATCAAAGCTTCTCACTTTCATTACTATCACAGGAATCAGACAGACACGTCTAACTACGTTCAGCATCAGAAACGGAAAATAAACAGCAGCTTGATTTAAATTCTATAGACAGACCTTTAAAAGATAAGAAATTCTGTATTCTGCGTTTCTTATTTCACTAGGCTCTGGCAATTTTTAAGAGGGAGAGACGGTCTGTATCAACTCTGACTAATATTTAGTGAGATGCAAATGGTTAATACAAAAGCTGTAACTTGAAGCACCACATTAATTACCTGATCTAGTTCAGTTGGAATGTACTGGATGGCACCACACGACGAGGCCACTTTAAGAAGGCTGCAGTACACTGTGTATCTCACAGGAGTGTTCTTATCCATACCATGGAAGAGATTGCTCAGTCTAAACCACAAACAACGAACAACTGAGTTAAAGAGGTTTCAGAAAACATTACTGGAGTGCACAAAAATGTTTCTATTAAGATGCGTGCTAGTACACAGGAAGCACCTGGTGGCACCTTACATCCATGACGAATTGTAACGGCTTCCAGTTTTGTAAGAGTTTTCAGCAAAGAAGCTGAAACCTCTATGCATTTTAATTTTAATTTTGTAACACCCATGCGAAGAAAGTATATTGGTACTTCTATTTTATGATACAGAAAAAGAAGGTAAAAAAAAAGAGTGCTTTCTGCAACAGAGAGACTTATCTTGACAGACACCCCACACTTTGATTTAAAGTTGTCTCACTTTTCTCTGTACAATACTTACAGCTGCAATCTAAGAGATGGGCGCTCTCCTTCCCGAAATTTTACTAACTTCTCACACAGGCTTTCAATCAGTGCTTCTTGTTTGTCAGGTTCCAGGATAAGAAGCAAAGAGACTACACTATTCATTACGCTCTCAACATCTGCAAAAAACAAAACATGCAGCTGTTTAAAATTGCAAGCAGCAATCATCAGTAGCTATTTAGTGCTGGAGAGTTATTTCTGCTATGAATGATTCTTTTGCATCAGAACGAACTGTAAAAGAAAGAATAGCAAGATAAGCAATCTGGATATTCATCAGAATGTACCAGAGATTTGGCTCATGTGGTCTTTCACCAACACACCTCCATGTGAAGCAAGAATTACAACAGAATTTGGTATTTGATATCACGCTTGCTCTGAATTCTCTGTTCACACATAAGAGAAGTCACAGGAACTTCAGGTTTTGGTCTTAAAAAAACCACTGGCTTCCTCCTGCACATCCAGAAAACTACCCCACAGTTCTATAGTGAGAATACTAACACCTCGCGCTCAAGTACAGCAAAACATTTCACCAGGAGCACACGAGAAATCCAGACCACAGGGAAAATGCCCGCAAGAACAAGGTATATTCAAAAGCCTCCTCAGCTCCTGTTTTAAGCATGGTATTACATCCTTTCCAAACAGGACCAGACAGGTTTTGCGGTTTTTTTTCACAGCCTGCCCAAATACCAGCTATGCAAAGGATAAGAACAAAATTCATTACATATGGAAAATATTATTTATTCCCCGAAATTACATCTGAACATCAAACAGCAGAGCAACAAGCTTCTCCAGTATTTCATACTCATTTGCCTAGCGTGGAAGGCAACATGAAAAATAATCTTAAGTATTCCTTCTTAGATGAACAATGCATTCTTTCAAACAACATATTCTTCACATTAGCAATTGATTTTTTACACATAAAAGTTCTAAATGGAACTTGTATATTGGTACAGAGCATGGGAGGCACAGAAAGATCATTTAAGGCTACTGCAGCACTACCAGTGTCATTAAAACATATCAGTGCAGCTTCTAAGGATCTACAGTCCTAGCTCAAAAAGAGTTACTGACTACTGAAAATCCTAGTGTTTTCAGACAATATTAATCAATTAATGTTTAGGCCTTAAAACTTCTGCTTACAGATGTCTAGTCTTAATTTTTGTTGATCTGCAGCATCACAGCCATTAATTGACAGTAAGGCTTATTTTTATCATACTTTTTTTCAGAGAGAAAACCTATTTTATACACAACTTGCTATGCTCTCATAATAAGCACGTTCTAGCTCAATTTCTGACTTCTTTAAAGGGCGATGGATGTTTGGAGAAGGGAGGGGTAGAGTACATGCAAATTTTACAAGACAATGATGGAAATAAGCACTTTCAGTTTTATAAGGATGCGTTAGCATGCAAGCCATGCAGAATACCTCTAAATACTGCCAACTGTTACTGTTTGAAAGCATCGATGGCAATACATTTAGCAAAAATGACAAAACTTAAAGATGCAAACCTTTGTCATCCTCTTTCAGGCACACATCACAAACTTCAATAATCTGTGCCAAGTCCACATGAAGTCCACCTTCAGCGTTTTCTTCAGAGATTTCTGCTCCTTTGGATTTCAGGTAAGCTCGAAGTTCTGCAGCCTTAAAAAAAAACCCAACACACACAAAACAGTTGTTTTGTGAACAGTAAAGTCAAAGTAATTAAATTTCTTACAGATTTTTGTTCTGCAACCACTCCTCTGCCCCCACCGCTCACTTACACTAGCTCCCACTTCTCCCTACCACCCCGTACCCTACAACACTCCCTCTCCCCCACTTCAGCGTACAACCCAAATACCAACTCAGGGCACGTGCTGTGCTGGTTTGCCAGTATCTGAACGGATCACACAACTGTTGAGCTTTCTCACAGTAGGAACAAGCCACTTACAAGCGCTGGTTGGAGGACAGCAGGCTTAGTAAGTTTTTGTGACAAAGATGCTTTCTTCTTTTGAATTTTTATTATCTTTTACTCCCTTTCAAAACTTCAGGCAAAACAATAAAACGATTTAGTTGCGTCTTCACCAGAAAAGAAAAAGGGTATAAACAAAACCACTACAGAGAAAGCAGAACTTACAGTCTTCACCCAAGTTAAAGACAGTTCCCAATATAATCCCACGACCTGCCTTACCTTGTTAGGATTTAGAAATACCAAGAAAATACCTTTCCCCCAGTGACTGGCCTATGCATTAACCTTACAATCCATGGCTTCAGCAGCAGAACCACAACTCTCTGGAGACAATCTGTATCAGGCCATACAACTTTTGGCACAGGGGAACTCTGACCGGGATGCTACTGTAACACCGCGTGCAATTTATATCAAGTTCGGTGTCAAATCCTTACGGTACCATAAGACACAGCTAAACGCTCCAGGACCCTTTACTGTACTGAAGATGTTTCAGACCAACTACTTGATGGGGATTTACTAGACGTGACGGCAAGTGGAAACTGGACCGAAGGCTAGCAGCTGTGATGCATTTCTTGTAGCTCTCCAACTGCGTGTATATACATCACTCAAAAGACAGTGGGAACAAGAAACCCTAAAATTCAAAGACAAAACAAGGAAGTAGCTCAAAGACAAAATTCACAGTTCCCATGCCTGTAGCATCGAGAATCCTGCAAAACCAAGACGCCAAGTAACGCTCCAGCGCGCAGGCGAGCTAGTTTTCCTCTCCTAACGAAAAGTACTGCTGCGGAGAGATGAAACCCAAGTACGAGGGAGGTGAAGAACTTTGAAGAGGAAACTGCAAACACACGCTCGTCTTCCAGTTTACGGTTTCTTTAATTCTCCTGTTAAATCCCCCTAGGAAGTGCCACGCACACGTTTGCCGGCAGCTGCGCGGCTCCGCAGCGAGCACGGCAGCCTTCGGCAGGACAGGTCCGCGCGCCCATCAAGGGGGCAGGCCTGACAGGGACGGGCCGGCGCCCGCTCCGCCCGCCCCGCCGGACCCGCCGCGGCCCTGCTTCCCCTCCGCGCGATCGGCCCCCAGGGGCCGGGGCCCGGCCCCCTCGCTCTGCCGCCGACACCCGCCGAGCCCGGCCGCTGACCTGATCCTCCTCCGTGATGTCGATAAACGCCGGGACGCTCATGGCGGCGGCTCCCGCGGCCGGCTCGAGCACGCCGCCCGCACCGGAAAGGCAGAGCTGCTTCCGGCGCCGCGCGGCGCCCGCTTCCGCTTCCCCGCCACTGGGGGGCGGGGCAGGCGGGATCTCGCGCCCCGCCCCGCCCCGCCCGCCGCGCTGGGCGGTGCCGGCTGCGGCCCTTGCCGGGGGGGCGAGGGCGGCGCGCGCGGCAGCGGTGGCGGGAGCTCCGGCCGCCCGCTCCCGGCCCCGGCCGCGGCCCCTCAGGAGGGCGCGTACCCCCTCCAGCCTGACCCGCTGTCGCCCCGGCCCCCGAACCGTGCCCCGCCGTGGCCGGGCGACTTAGCGGCGGCCCGGACCCGCATTCCACCTCGCGGTGCGCCGGGCGGCAGCGGGCAGTACCTCGGCGGCAGGGTGCCGTGCCGGCTGCCGCCGGGCGGGTCGCCTCAGCGCTCGCCTGTGCGAGGGAGATCGGAGTAGCTGGCCGCCTTTAGCCAGGTATTCCCGGCTGCGCTTGTGCGACAGGTGTCTGTCACCGTGTGGAGAGAGTGAGATTTTTTCTCTTTCTCCACCCAAAATGAGTATTTTCTACTGCTCCCTCTCCCCCTCTTAAAAGTGTAAGTTCTATCCTTTTTCCTGGAAGAGTTCAAATAACAGACTTAGTTCAGGTATGTTGGAGTGAAACCTGGTCAGAGGTAGGACACCCTGTGAAGCTAGTAACCTGTTGCTTAGGTTGTCTTAGCTCATGCTCCAGTTAGAAGTAACAAGCAACGACTTGGTTTTGCCAATGTATTGCACATTTTTTCAGCTAGAGAGCAAGAAATTTCCAATTCAACAGCTCTGGCAGACCCACAGGAACATAGCTTGACTTTCCCAATATTTCAAAGGCTAAAATGAAAGCCAAGAAAAGGAAGTAGAGGGAAAAAGAAAACCACAAGCATTTCTCCGTGGCTTATGCTAGGTGTTCACTGGATACAGAAATTTAGACAAGGTTCACAATTATTTGGGTTAAATATTTTCTAAAGACTTACCTAATAAGAGCTGGGGGGTTTTGAGAGAAGGCTTTGTGGATGGCCTCTTATTGCTACGTAACAGTACTGGCTAGAAAGTAATTAAGAGCTTTTTATTACTCTAAAAGTCGTTGACTAATTCAAGATAAATATTTCTTTGGAGAAATACAGTCTGACAACCAGTAATGGAGTTTTGAAGTGCCAGGAAAAGAGACCTGAGATGATTACTCTGCTAATGAGAAAGTTGAGGCTGATACTACGGCGCTGTGTTTTGCGTTGTTTACATTAGAACGTGTGAATCATCTTGATGGTACAGGGTTTTGTAAAGACTTGTCCCTGATGTAAAATAACTAAATGAGATATCGTTCACCGGGACTGGAGGTAGTGTTTTATGCATCAAGAGTTTAAATAAATAATCTGCAGTATGAGAAAAGCTATATTGATTTATTGATCATATCACTGAGTGCCTTCCAGTGTTGACACTGTTTAGCAAAAAGAGCCGTTGCTCTGCTGTCAGTGAAACACTCATTTAACCCCAGTTTTACAAATGAGATTTTAGCAATAAATACAGAAACACAAATAAAAAGGGGGCTTAACAGCAATATTTGGTGTTTGCTGTGCTTTGTATTGAGAAATCATTTACACAAACTTTGGAGACTCATTGAATATTACTAGTAGCCTTGGAGTTTTAAAAGAGGTTTGCCAATATATTGGAAGGTAACTAGGAAAAACTAGCAATTGATAATGAACTGATGGGATATATAGACTAAAGAATGCCACTCCAGACAGTTGCTGTGCTTAAAAAATAGCAGATGCTATTTTTGTTGTCCTGGAAATTCCCTATGAAATTTTTTCATTCCTCAGTAAAACAAATCTTGATGAATTCAGCTTCACTGGCTGGGGAGTGGGAGTTCTTCCCCTTCTGCAAAAGCTGAAAAAACTTAATTCTGCTGTGGAATTACCGGGCAATTTGCAGGAATTAAAGTTACAATCCGAGGCTTGGGGGAATATTGTGAGCTTCCAGGACAGCCTTTACATCTCTTGGCTCTATACTCTGAGTTTTACACATTTGTATCACAACTCACACACATAGCATGATTCTGTCCATAACCTGGTTTTGTTTCAGATCACCAAACATTTTGGGAAATGTTTCTAATATAGGTTTTATTAAAATGTGTAGAAGATACTGAAATATGTAGAAGATATTGAAAGCACTAGTAGTTTCAACCTTTTATCAATAAAGGTTGAATTAATTATTAGTCACATCACCTTATTATCATTACACTCACCATAATTCACAGAGTAAAAGCATCTTTTAAAAACTTACCTAAATTCTCTAAGTTTATAAGACTGGTGTACACAAATCTTTTTTTCTTTTTTTTATTTTTCACCTACAAACCTGACTAAATAATGACTAGACTTAGTTATTGAGTCTAATAACCCGAGCAGGCGTAGCATCTGCTTCTGAGTTTCCACAGCACTGAGCACAATGAACCTGACAAAAGCCCACACTCATGACTCAAATTAGTTTTGATCATCTACATGCTTGGATTACTTCTGAATAATGGTTCAACTCTTAATTTTTCTATCATCCAAATCCTGGCTAGTTAATTTATTCAAGTTTGAAATAATATCGCTACTTTAACTGATGAGGTATCTTTACTGAAAGTGTTTTTAAACAGAGTATTTTAATACTGTCTGATTGATAGTCTTGCAAGTATTTTGTATTTCATAGGTCAGCATTCTGGAAGCTATAGGTAGGCATAGAGATAGGTCTCTCCTTTGTGTGCCTACTCTGGAATGGGATCTGATTTTTAAAGCATTTTTAAAGCACAGATGAGTTTCATCTAGTACTGCTTAATACAGTCCTGTGAGAATAAAGGTAACTTGGCATGCAGCACACTGGGGGAATAGGGATGCATCATACATTTGATTTGCACAGGGCTTTAAGAGACATTTCAGGTGCTGAAGTACTTGCCTAGTGCCAGGTTGCGTTCTGGGGTATCATGCATGGCTACGAGCTGCCGTGAGTCTCCTGCAGGCCACATGCTGTGTCTGAGATGCCTCTGCAGATATCTCAGATGCCCCAGGGTATATAAATGGCCCAAGTCGCATAGGGAATTGACTCCCAACCTCAGTGTCTATTTTTTGTTTAGGTAGTGCACCCAGACGGAGATTTGTTACGTATTATTCTAAATATACAAAAATAAAATAACCATTGATCACACTGGGTAGACAGGACATGGCTCTAAAGAGCTCTGCTGAAATATCCACATATGGTATGTTGCATGATACTTTATTTGTCCCAGAAGAATTAAGATGATAGATGATAGCTGGGATTTGAACTTGTGCATCAGGAAGTCACTTTGAATATAAAGGGGGCAGTATGTGTTTTGTGAAACTACCAATGTAAAGAGGATGTAGTGGAAGAAAGGGTTTCAGTTTTATTGGAATAATGACATTTCTGTGGAAACGAGGCAGTTGTTTATAGTCCTGGCTGCAGTTTGTGAAGCCAGTTCAGAAACGGGGCGTGGATGGGTTAAAGCTCTGCCTAGGGAGCCAGAGGTCCCTGCGGAGGCCGCCCGGATGGGTGCACCAGGGCTGGGGACCCTCAGCCAGCCAGTGCCCTGGAGCAGGCAGGTCTGCGGCGTGGGCTGGGAGCAGCGCCTCAGGGACGGGCCAGAGCAGGAACCCAAAGGAGGTCACTGCAATTTTCGGAACTATGTGTATGTCTGTGTATGTATGTATGTACGTATACACATGGAGAAAGAAAGATCCAAGTAAGTCTTGGCTGCTGAAGGGAAGAGATTGATTTTGACTGGCACTCACTGTAAACTGTTTTGTTTTGTTTCTGTAGGCAAACCAGAGAGAGAGAGAGATCAAGCCTAAAGAAGTGATATTCTGTCCTGCATGCTTTGAACGTAGTGACTGAAGAAAACAAAGTTCTTCAGGTGACGCATCTTAAAAAGCAGTCTGTATGGAGGCAATAGCTCTTTGAAATCAACAGACAGCTTTTGAAAATAAAGGGTTTAGGGTTGACTCTAGAAACTGATCCTCTTTTGTTAAAAGCATTGATGAAACGGATCTTCTTCAATACAGAAAAAAAGTACAGACTCTATGATGGCATATTTTTCCCTCTTCAGAATTCCTTTTTCTTCTTTTTTTTACAGTTCTCTATCTGTAGTGATGAGATGAAAGCTGAGATGGCTCTCTGGAAAACTGGGTAAGGATAACTGCCTTCTGTGAAAACTGGCCAATGACACAGTTGTGGACCCCTTTCATCCCTGTAATGCAGTACGTTTTGTGCTGAGTGCCCTCTTGAGGTCTCTGGCACACAGTGACCTGGACGAATCCCGGGTAGTGTGACTGTAGCTGAGCTGTTCATAAGTCCTTCCTTTAAACGTTTTTCCTCTCTTTTTTTCTCCTTTGGGAGAGACGTTCTAACCAGCCTAGACTGGGGGAATACAGCTAGGTCAGCTATTACTTTAAGTCAGAATTACGGACAATGAGTTACTCAGGAAGGGTGGAAAATAATTCAAAACTTCATCCAAAATCCCAATCAGCCAAACTAAATCTGTTTCATATTGAGGAGCTTTGATTAGCTTTATTGATGTAAAGAACTGTGCTTCCTACTTACGTTTCTGTTCTTGTTTCCTAGTTCTGACTGGGACTAAAGGGAAAGTTCTAAAATACCCTTTGAGTCTCTTCTTGCAAGACACATCAGAGATCTCAGGGGGAAGCCTGCTGTCCTTACTCTTCCAGCCAAGTTCTGTAGTCAGAGGAACTCTGGATAACTTCAGTAAGTATAGTAACTTTTGGGTGCTTATCTGGTTTTCTTACAAACTGTTTGTAAATTCTCCACATTTGCCCACTTATTTCAATTCCCCCAACTGTATCGGTTTAAAAAAAATACCTGCAGTTATCCTGACCAGCATGCTATCTCCATTCAAAATATTTTTTAAATATTCTGAATTTAAGAAACAAAATTCAATATTGCATTTTTATTAATAATATTGGGTTCTGACATGGAGCATTTTGCCTTTGAAAAGCCTTTAGAAATATATTTTGTTTGGATTCTAGATACACTTATTTTGCTGCTAGTGTAGCAGGTGTTTTTCTTAACCATTTTTTTAGGAGAAATCCTAAGTTTAGAGGAAATGAGCACTCGATTATTTAAATTTCCTGAGATTAGAGGAAGAACACTTTGCCAAACAATGCCTCTTCACTTCAAAACCTCTCCCTATAAATTATGTTAGGAGATCTTATTAAAAGTCTGTAAAAATTTCCTATTAAAAATGGTTGATTGCAGTCCAGACCATCACAGCTTTTGTGCTTTCAGTGAAATACCACAGCTGTCGCAAAGAAATATATTGTGAGACAAAAGGTTTTGTTTCCTTAGTCATAAATTATTTTTGTGATATCTGAAGTAAGATAAAACTTTCACTTATGTTTGAGTGAAGGAAGATTCCAGTGATAACTTGTTCAAAAATCTATAAAAAGAATATAAGAATGTAGATCTAGATAGCAAATTAGAATCAGACTTCCTTTTTGTTTAAGGAAAGCAATTATTTCTGAAGTCAGTGAAGATTATAACCAGGGATAATAGCATAACTTTGCAAAGCTCGGTGCCTTTATCTCAGCAGAACCTGAAGTTTAAGCTTTCAAGTCTGACCTTCGAGAACTATACGATAGAAACCTTTAGTGTTGGCTAGTTTTTAAACCAAAGTTAAACAATAGTACGTAGTCTATTTACTAATTATACTTACAAACAAAAATAGACCATTATTTTGAGATTTTAAAGAAGTATTAAACAAATTGTCTTTGACCATATTTGTTTTTCTGTTGGCAAACGAGTTTTCTGCTAAGGAATTCTGCAGAAACAGCAGTCTTTTAGAGGAAGAAGGGCTGTGTGTACACTGAATAGACTGTGAAGTATTTGCTGTCAGGACTGGATTCTAACTATGTTCACCCAATCAAGAAGTAGAAGTATATTCCACATATGACCTGTGTATGTAATGAAAATATAAAAGTACAACTTATACTAAAGATTATTTTCCGAAATTAGTTGCCAAATAATTTTGAATGAAAGATAAATGAGGATATTCACCATTTGCTCGTACATCATTGCTTTATGTATAAAGGTCAAATTTCTCAGTCTCCTCCCCTGCTCGTTACAGAGATTACTGAATAAAGAAAGATAGTACAGGTGCTAGAACTCAGAGTTTGAGAGACATTTTGGGTTATGTATGGAAAAATCAATATGCTTTTTCTAACTATCAACAGTATTTATAACTAAGCCAGTTCTCTTTACCCTGCGTCATCACAAGAGTTTACTGGAATTTGTTTTTATATATATTTAAATCAGTAGTGTACAAAACAAAAATGCAAGATGATCTTCTCTTCTGCTGTGTAATGTAGAGAAATAGAGTATGCAGCCTTGATCCTTAATGAGATCCATTACTACAGCCCCCTACTTTCTTTCCTTCTGAGTGATTTTTCTTATAAATCAGAATCCATCGTTGTAGAGCTCTTTTATGGCAACATGTGCTATGCATTCTTCAGGTCAGACTTGCTCAGACTGAAAGAACTATGAAGGTAAATATCTTTAGCATAAGGTCTAAAGCAAAATAATCAACCTTTGGGAATTATTTCCTTTATGAGGATGAAGATATATATTTCATGTCCCATATACCTGGGACAGGGACAAGGTGAGTCGCGTATTCATGTTGGTGAGATCCAGGAGCTGATGCACACCAGTGTAGATGAGGTGCCTCAGGCACACGATTACATACCGCTCCAGCCATTGCTGAAGGGTGTGTGGGGCGCTTTTGGGGTCGGGGAGGAGTACCTAAAACCTCTGTAGTCCTCTGTACCCTGTTAGGATCTAGCTCTGTGTTCTCACTCATGCTGAATGGTCTTTTACAAGTAATCCCACTGATGTCAGTGAGACTTTTCTGTAATAAAATGCTGTCTGACAAGAATATGGATATCAGAATCTGGCCCTGCTTGTACTAATTCCATTTTAATGAATACTTAAATGGAGTTGTTATTAAAAAAGTCCATTTCCTAATATTCAATAAATCAAAACTATAAAATCAGTTTGCCAGTTGTTGCCACTCTAGTCAAAGCCAGTTTCTCTTGTATTGAAAAGAATAGTACATACTGTCTCCATTCAGGAGGGATTAATTGTAATACTTTTATCTGCTTCATAAGATTTATTTCCAATAATGAAGAGTAAAGAAAAGTAGGGGAGCTTTAAACATTTATTATTTTTATTACAGCACCATATATTCCTGAGATGTTTCACAAACACAGAATTTGCTTAACCTAAGAAGCTTGTTTCATGAATGAGCAACTTCAAAACAGGATAAAAAAAGCATTATTAATTTCGCTGATCATATCCATTTAATTTTATAAGATGGAGCCTTGGGCACTATGTGATAATGCAAGATACATACTAAAGCCTGCTAAGGTTTTGTAGGCCAGTCATCTAATGAAGATTATTAGAGCAGTAGTGTGGCGTGCTACTGGGGAAACTTCCTGACATGAGTCCCCTCTGTTGTGAAACGAAGTTGAGCTCTCTGTATGGAAAATGTTTTGGATTTGAGATGGTTTCTCCCCACACATGGAAGCGGACTGATCTGCTTAACTTCCATGGTGACATTCATACCAAGGAGTAGGAAGTATGCTTATGATGCTATTTGACTTTGTTGCACATTAACAAAATACAAATAAAAAGCAGTGAAGGGAGGGCAAAAAAGAAACTGAATTCATTTAAGTCAAAGATAAAGCTGCCATCGTATTGAGAGCCCGGCAGAAAAATTCTAGCAGAGTATTATTTCCTTGGAATTTGCTAAACCTTTGAAATCCAAATGTTTCACAAGGGGAGTGTTCAATTCCCTCAAGATGTTCTTCTAGACAAGAGGCAAGATTCCTGGTTTTATAATTTTACACGTGCCAATTTCCAGAGTCTCTAGCTTTGGTGCAGTCCACTAGACACCCTGATGTGGGGCTAAGGGTGCCAACTCCTCCATTGCTCTGCAGCAGCCTACCAGGCTGT
This sequence comes from Calonectris borealis, assembly GCF_964195595.1. Lineage (NCBI taxonomy): Eukaryota > Metazoa > Chordata > Aves > Procellariiformes > Procellariidae > Calonectris > Calonectris borealis. Next base: position 12,686,610 of record NC_134325.1, read on the forward strand.
TTTTATAAATTACATATTTTCTCCAACCATAAATACTGCTCCTAAAAGGGATACTGAAATGAAGATAATATGACTTTTCAGTAATAGGTCTTCTAATGTCAGCCATTCTGTTTAAACTGTTCAATTTTCAACAGAATTAGAGATCTACACAGTATATTCTACCTCCTGCAGACTGCAGTTGTTAAAAGAAAATAAATCACTTAAACAGGGTCATGAGCAACAAAGGCCAATGTGGGTTCAAAGTTTACAGGTCTCTGCATTTATCAGGTAGAAATATGCTACATTTCACTATTTCATAAAATATCCTTTTATGAAAAAGCCATCAATCTTTGTATGTCCTACTAAAACTGATTTCTCAAATGAAAGAAATGAATGATGACACCAAATCAAGAAATCGTTTATGAGTTTGTATTTTTGCAAGACCACCATGACTTTCACATACGTTTTCAATTTTGGTAAGGATGTGATTATCATGTGGATATGTTTTACTCCCACCATCTGTACTAAGGGAACTGTCAGAACTGCGTACCCTTTCTTGGGCAGTTCAGGATTTGCTCAGATTTTTTCATTAATCTATAGTGGGTTTTATCCAGTGATAGTTATCATTTCAGTACATTATCTGTAGATTTTCTGGGTTTTATAGAAATATATATATAAAAAATCACATATATCACATGCAAGTTCACATTTAAATTGAAACTGTATCTAAATGACTTAGTTATATCTCGAAGTTTTTTAACATTTCTGTGGAATGATTTTTGTGTGATTTCTGTCACACACACTACAAAATGTCATCTTAATTACAGATTTTTTGTTATTCTTCTGATCTTTCCTTACCATTGCCACACTTCCTCCAGGAGTCACCAAGCTCTTCGACCAACTGGACAATTTAGATACTTAAAAACAATATTGTATATTCATGCTTCAGGTATTGTAGGAGTACAATACAGTGGTTTGGGGCAGGAATAATATAAGAAATTACTTTATTTCTCACCTAGTAATGGCAACCAACACAACAACCAGCACGCTGCACTGTAATAAGGAAAAGTGATTTTTGTTCTGGTAAATGGTGTGGTCTCCCTTTGTGTCTACACAAAGCAAATGAGCTTGGCCTTTCTAAGTCTCCAGTGAAAACGGACACAAACAAATGAATACGGTTTATTAGTGATCAGTCTCATAAGAAGAAGAATGTATGGGGAAGTTAATCTGAACTTCTGAGAAAGAACTTGATGCTTGGGTTTTTAAGAGGAGCATTTTGCTCCTTTTGCCATGGAGTTCATTTTAAAAAAATGTCATTCTTGCACTGTTTTTTAGGAAATCCACTTTTTTCTGTTTATTCAGGAATTATCTTTTTTAACTATCTTTGATTCAGTGATGAAAATACAGAATTAAAGAATGTTCCATGCTTCCTTTGTAACTGAGAAGTTAGACTTTTAGTCAAAGAATATATGCTATCTAAACATGTATTTATTCCTATCAACCTTCTCTTTTCTCTCCTGGGGGAAAAAAGGCAAGAAAAGAATGGAGTTTAGTTGTAACTTTTGGGAAGAACCTTTTGCCAAGTCACACACAGAGTAAGTCTTCAATGTGGAGTTAGCGTTACCAGAACGCAAGCCTTGCTGCGCTATGGCTAGCATTGCTTTTTTGCAGCTTTTACTGTAGTTACAGGGTTTTGCATAGTAATTTAAACAGCCTACTTTTGTATGAGCATGCTATGAAATACATCTTATGACACCACCAAAGACTCTGGAAAACCTTACATACAGAGAAAACATAAACATCTTTCGATGAGCACTTTACATTACAAACCAAATATCTTCCCAAAACAAAATTTATCTTGTCTGCGTAGACTGAAAGGTAAACAAAAGTTTCTTTTCATCTAATGATGACCTTAGAGAAAATGTTGCTGTTAGAGCAGGCAAGATAGGAAATTCTGGATTTTAATTTTTTTTTAATGAATCTCAGAAGAATGGTACTTACCTGAAATTTGAGGGCTTTTGTTCCATGTGCTCCTCAAAGCATCCTGAAAAAAAATCACAGAATTCTGTAACAACTCCCTCAGGTGCCAGAGTAATGCCCCAAATCCACAGACTGAATCGTGAGCGTTCAACGTGCTTTGCCTTTACCTCTCAGTACTGTACTCTGTAGTTCTTGCAGTCAAGGGCCCATCGCTGATTCACACATCAAAAACATTCAAAGTAGCTGGAAGAATCTGAGGCCATGTGCATAAAGTGTAAAGAGCGCATAACCCTGTTGGAGAAGTTGTTCATCACTTAATGGATTCTCTACCTGAAGAAAAGCAGATCAAGAACTCGGCGGCTTTAGGTGTTGAAAAAGGCAGTTTCCATTCTAAGTGGAATGGAAGCGTTATCTTAAAAGTATCTTAGAAGCACTTTCCCTCCCTTTGCCCCGTATAAAATCTGTGGAAACCTTGTTAAACGTCCAAGATATGGCAATATTTTTCAAATGGCTAAGATAGTTACATTCCATTCTGGTGACCATCTACACTGTAAACAGTGTGTGTAATCTTAAATTTGAAGAGGAAGTCTCTAAAGAAAACTTTATTAATGTGTTCTGCAAATGCATGCAGTTTTGCAAGTGCATTAGCATGGTCACATAGGAGTGTGTCATAATGTGTCATGTAGTTTGGTATGCTGCATCTGATCATGGCTGTTGGGGGATGATGTGGAGGGTGATGGGTGGAACTCCAGAACAGGCTGTCAGAACAAGTTGTCCAGGGAGGGCAGGGGAAAAAGAGTGGAAAGGTTCTTCCTTGTCTCTTCTCAGCCACTGTTTGACGTGCCATGAAACGTGGATGTAATTTCCTTCTCTAATAAAACATTGAATATTTTTATAATCGGTCATTGATTACCAAATCATAATTGTAAGAGAACTGTAGCTGATCCATGGAATCACACCATTTTTATAGTGCTTTCAATTATAATTTTATTCAAGAGTGAAAGATGTTCTGTGAGAAGTATTGAGAACTATCTGTTCCAAAGCAAGTGGAAAGCATGTCTTTACAATGTTTTAAATTCCTTTTCCAACCTTAGTAAAGCCAGGGGTTCCACTAGTTAGTTATGTGCTGTTACACTTTAGTTTCATTAAAAGTCAGTTATAATACCGACTAAGTACAGAGTGCATGTTTTCTCTATATCTTTCTTTCTTTAATATGCATCTGCTGAATACCTCTTACTCAGTAATTCTCTAAGTTGTATGGTCCTCATTGTGACTGTCTCTCCTCATCAAGAAATCTTTTCATACATCTCATCATTTGTCTGTGGCTCTGACCCTTTTTGTAAGAAAAGGTCCCATAAGTTGTCTTGAAGAAAAGTTTTGAAGGATATATCCGTCTCTAAGGTATGAGAAGTGCAGCGTGCTACTATTGTATAAAAGTCTCACAAGAGAGCAGAGGTATCTCTAAAACAGTGCACCTTTCCATTTCTGAAGAATCCCTCTCACTAGGAGTTACACTGCCATTGTTATTCTCCCTTGCTGTTTAATTCTAAGAGCACAGTGATACGTGATACGTATTTGTCTTGCTCTGTCCTCAAGGACATACTAATGTGCTGCTGGGTTAGAAATGCTGTCTTTAAAAGTACTCAAATGCTGGAAAGCTGTTTCTTCAGGGTAGCTGCAACCTGAGAACATCTTTTCTTAGGAAAGAGAGCGGTTCAGAAACTTCTTAACCATTTAAATGCACTGCTAGTTTTTGTAATTTAACCTTTTTTTTTTTAAAGTTACAGTATATAATTATATATGAGCTATATATTTCAAATAAATAATGTATAATTATAACTTTTTTCTTTCTTTTCTGTAGAGTCAACTTTTGTGATAAACCTCTATTTTTAAAGAGCTGTATCTTGCTTCCATAACTTAGGCATAGGTACTACCCTTCATGTTATTCTTTTGTTGTTTTTAAGTTTACTCTATCCTGTTGTCCTTCTTGTCTGAGAAATATCTTCAGGGAACTGCATGAACCGCGTGAACTTGGAACAGGCAGGATTTTATACTGCTAATTCTTTAATTAACCTCTCCATAATCCCGTCTCAATACTCCTTCCTGCTACATGTTTGCAAGAGTGGGAACTGATCAGAACGTACAACCCTGTGACGTTTTACAGCCTTGCTGGATTTTACGGTATTTCTTTTGTTGAATCACCTGTGAAGAATTCCAAATGACAAAGCTCCCAGAAACATTAAAATAAAGAAACTGGCTCTACTTTTCTAAAACACTGCTAAAAAGCACATCCTAAAATTAATATAATTAAGGACTACAGTAGCCTTCTAGCCAAGCTTTAATAATGCTACTCAAAGAATCTCGATGAATAGAAGTATGAACTTGGATCCTAGACAAGGAAATGCTTCATGTTCGTATACTGAGGATAAGATTCATCTTGTCTGTTTAGTGTAGATGTCTGCATGTGATCCAGTCATAGCAACATAGTTGATGAAGAGAAATCGATGCTAAGGTCAACTCATTTTACTTGTGTTAATTGTCCACCTAAGAATGTCTACCTTACCTTCCACTCAGTGAAGAGGCAGGTTGACTAACATTCAGCATGCTGCAGAAAATGTGCAGGTTAATTATTAGTGCTACATAATATAATACTGACACAGTCTCACATGCATTCAGCATTTGTGAGTTTTATGTTCCTCTGATTTAAGCAGATTTGTTTGATGATTATTGTATGCAATACTGAAAATTAACATATTATAAAAACACTTTTCATCTGAAAAATCATGATGGGACAGGACACAGTGCAGAAATATGGGAAGAAGCAGCATTGGCACTTTTGCCATGTGGCTGGTTTTATAAGTGTGTTGCTTAATACGAGGTTCAGATCTGACATTTGAATGTTAAAGCTCCATATTTAAAAAGAAGCCCAAGTTGGCCTTTAAATTAAAGGTCTGGCATCTTTAGTGAGCATAAATAGTATAGATGCCTCTTCAGTCAGTTGTCGAAGGTACAACAAATGCAAAGCGACAAAGTGAGCAAACAATTTCTCACTCTACTGAGAAGTAAGCAATACAAGAATAATTATGTGTAGCTTTGACCATTCATCTTCAAAGTAAGCTTTGCTTACTTGTTGCTGCTACTGAATTTGATATTGTTTGTAGCAAGGCTAGATATTGAGGAGTGCTACTGGACAGTTTCAGAAGTTTAGTTCTAACTGATGTTTTCCTTTCAAATCGTATTCGTGATATTAACCTAGCATTCTGTAAAGTGAGCGTTTTCCACTGAGAAACCACTGGTCAGAGGCAATTTGCATTACACAGTAACTTTGCATGTAAACACCATAGGAAGGGATGTTCTTACCATCTAAGAATTCTGCACTCAAAGAGAGCTTTAATGGAAATAGCTGTTTTTATCGCTTTAACTCCTGTTAGCATTTGGCTGGATTTTGTGTCAGTTGCCTAGCGTGTATTGATGGAGTTTTATATTTGGTTCTCCCACTTTTCCAAATCACGGAGAAAACTATCTGCTTAAAGAGTAATTATACGGCTGTGCATGTTTAGTCATCTGATGGTTTTGTACAAAAGTAGTCAGTTATGTTGCAGTGTGTGTTAGTTTTTTAAGTGTCATATGAAGGCTGACAGAGATCACATTTCTGTGTTTTGCTGCTAGGTCCAGATCATAGCCTCTAGAGGTAATGGATCTCTGCAGAACCTCACTGGAGCAGATCACCAAACAGTGCAGGATTTCAAGACCTGATGCACTTTTATTGCTACAATATTCTTGTCATGAAGGTGATGGGTTTTGTATTGTGGTTTCATGTATCAGTGTGGTTTTATGTCTAAAAGCTGAGCCCTGTTGGTAAGCTGAATAGCTATTTTTTTTTAAAGAAAGACTTTTCTTTTGTTCTTAGAGATGAGTTGTTTCTAAGTAATAGGTTTCTGAGTGTATAGGTTCATATATGCTTTAGTGAAAAGACTAGATGCCCGTATATGCAGAACAGCTGGAGTCCAACACTGGCAACTGGAGGGAGGCTCCGCTGTTACTGAGGACTCCGATGTGAGAAACTCCTGTGAGAAGCATCATAAAATTTATCAGAGCATGGCTCAATCACGAATTAGATGGGTTTGTCCAAGAGAGTGACCCCTATAACCAGCTACAACCTTTGGCCAATAACAGATTGGTCCTGCTGTTGGCAAAGCTGCATTTTGCTCTGAGGGCACGTTATGAGCACTGTGTTTGCTGTTGCGTCTCTGGTCTTGGAACTGTTAGGCAAGCTGCAAGTGCTTGCTAGATGGACTGTGTCTCAGACCACTGTAGCCCCAATATAGCATTATAAAAACCAGAATAATCCAGCCAACTGGATGAAATCGCCTAGGATGTCTTTTATTACTCTAAAAAATCATGTAGTTCTTCTCCCTGCTTTTTGTAAAGGAACACAATAGAAGACCGTGATTTTATATCCCATCTTCATTGAAGCAGATGTTTACAGGCAAGTTATAAAGTACTGGAATGTGGTTTATATTAGATGTGTATGTGCTACAGTCATTTATGTATGCATTTATGTATTCATTCTTTAGTGAAGCAGAGGGCATCGCTAACCCCGCTGTTACAATTATAGTGGTTCAATTCCATACTCAGCAGTGATGACTCAGGTTTCCTCATAGCTGCCTTCTAACATCTATGGGATTTATATTTGCGTGAATGTTCCAGCATGATTTGGGAGTGACACCAGGGGTCACAGCATGGCACTGCACTAAGTAATCATGATCTGCCATGGCCAACTTACAGGAGGAGCTGGGTATTTCGGAATTCTGGTGTTGCCCTAGAAGGTCATTGCCCTGGAAAGTCAGGCCACAAGTGCCAGAGGCAAGTGCCGGATTTTGAATGGCACACAGCAGACTGGGAGTCATGGCAATCTGAGAGAGGCATCTGTGGCAGCTATTGCTGTGCAGTTCCTTGGTCCCACTGAGGTCCAAGCTTAGCTGCCATTACCAGAAGTCCTGGTCTTGTGTGTAGGTGAGAGACACCTGACCAGCTGATTGGCAGCATTTTGCCTTTTAAGGAGGTGGCATCTTGTGGCCCCTGTGATATTCCTACCAGGAGAATCACCCTTGAATTAAATCCGACATTTCAGCAATGACTTCTGATTTTGAAGGCTTCCTCTTTGCCATCTTTAGCATGGATTTCCAGATGCAATAGCCACTCATGCCTCCACATTATCCTGACAGGTGGTACTATTTTTGTTGTCATATCTGTGCTTCATTTGTTGAAAAGTGGAGGAGCAGAGCCTCAGGGGCTATGTTCTGGATGTGCCAGTCTCCAGGCTCTTCAGCAGGAACTTGGGAAGGACACATAGTTCTTTCACTGAACATAAACATTACTGGTAGCACTGAAACGTCTAGGTTAACAGTTTTAAGCGAAATATGACTAAATTTGAAGGGATAGAATTTAGACCCAAATACTTGGAAATACTTGAAGGTTAATTTCACTTTAAAATATTTTTTTAATAATTTTTGGTGAAGAAATCTTTTTTTTTCTGTACAATATAGTAAGGTGAGGTCTATAAAACTTGCTTCCCTATTTTTTGTGTTAAATGTCTATGTGCGTGTTAAAGGCTTTTAGTGGCACTGAGTCTATTTTATGTTGTGCTCTTTAGAAAATAAGACATGAGGACTTTTAAAAGCTGTTGTTTTTCTTGAGTTCACCTTCATTAATCTTATTTCGTTTCTGTAAGGGGCTATTTTGTGAGCTCCACCGATGGGTAATGTTTTCTTTTCCAAAGTTCATGATTCTTCTATTCAAATCACTAATTTTCACTGTTACACTCCAGTGGTTTAGTGCTTCCCAGGGCTCGAGGAATGAGTTTAATTAGCAATGCTGAATAAATTCTGAGACATGATTCATCTTTCTTGTCACTCGGATCTAAGTAACGAAAATGCAATTTTAAGATGTACTTAAAAGCCTTGTGAGAATGTTGTCTTCTGTGTAACTGGTAAAAGATTCAGATGGAAATTTTGAAAAAAGGATTTTACCTGTCTGTCTGTTACCAATTTAGCTAAGAGATATAGGATTCAGTCATATGTCCTTGAAGTCACTGATATGTTGTTTTCAAAATACTGAGCTATGAGCGGGACTTGGCACATACATTACAAATAAAAACTGTGCATTAGAGGTTTTTTAAATTAAGTAATTGACTTGGCAAATTTCAAAACTATCCCAGATTTAATGTGATTTAATTTGTCTCTGGCTTTTTATATTTTGAACAGAACAAAGAGAAATCCATTGAAGGGAAAATGTCATTCTCCAGTGATCCTGATTGTTGCAGCACAGAGGTCCAAATTTTGCCGTGTCCTTTTCTCTGAACCAAGAGAAGGTGTATTTCTAAGACATAGTGTCATGAGGGGAAAACAGGGAATGCAGAAAGGGAAAGAAGGAGTGAACTCAGGAAAGTGGGGTTTAAATTTAAAACTCTGTTTCAGCATGCCCCAGTAGGCACTGCTCGCAGTACAGAGAACAATAGTATTTTGCCATCGTGTATCACCTTCCGTGCAGAAGGTTCAGAGCATTTTACACCATTAAGGGGTGACAACTCTGACTCACAACATCTGTGGAAAGAATTAAATGTAGTTTTCCAGAATTTACAAAAAGGGATCAAAATAGTTAGTAACTTGCCCAAGGAGAGCTGTGAGCCAAACGAAGCTGAATGCCTGACTGAGAATCCCGAGTTTAATTCTCAGACCACTTCCTCTACCCCAGCACATGGAGCACTGTGAATAAAAAATATGGATTGTTTAGTGCTTTTCTCATCTAGGCACAAAGAAATTAAGGACAAATTGTGACTGTAGCCAGTTCCCTGGGTTTTGTCAGATTCAGACAGATCCCAAATGTTATTTTAATGTAACCCTAAAAGAAACCCCTTGCTATTAATTTTGTATTTATTGCAGTTACACTGACCCTAATGAATTTTTTTAAATGAATTTGACAGATGTCACAAATATTTTCAATGCAATTTAACATCATTAAATATAACCTTTCCTAGAAAAAAGTTCTATGAAATGAATGTAGGATAACTGCAAATGCTGGATTCCGGAAAGTCAAGGGTGTTGCATATTACTTAGTACACAAAATAGATGTTAGGGAATGATGTTTATGGAGCAACATTACAAGGTTCTCCCTCCCATGTCTCATCAGTACATCTCACCTAGAAGGACAAGCTCCTTTAGAAGGGAATCTGTTTATGAATTTAGCACTTAGGTATTATGTATAGTCAGTTATGCCTTCAGAACCAAATTCAGTGACCTTAGGAACTTTTTTCCCAGATTCATTTTTTATTACTTTACTTGCATGTGATAGCCAAGAGGGCTAAACGAAGCCTCTGAAAAAGAATGGTTATTCCACTTCCTTGGAGACATGATCTTGTTTTATGTTAAGTTTGCACAGTTTTTTGCACCTGGTGGCCCTAGTTCTGCTTGGAAGAAGGGCAAAGAATAAATCATAGTTCTTTACATTGTATGTGAACTTGTGAAGCAGTGCAAATACATAGTTATAATCCAGGCCATCAAAAATATAAAATGAATGATTTGAGGACTGGATTCTACTGGATTCCAATACTTTATAAACTTTAGAGCACTGGTAGGGTCCCCAGCTGGAATATAAATAAAGCAAAGCCTTTCAAAGGTTTATAGGACTATACTTGGTCTTCTCTTACTGCCTTAATTTATGATTGTTGCAAATTCACAAGCTGTGAAATGTGTTGGTCACAAAGCTGATGGCAATAACTTCAGAATATGAATGAGAGCATCTGGGTTGCTATTTACCTTTGTTTCACAAAGTCAGCTTTTTATCTTTGCATCATTTAACCTCAGAAATATGGCTGAGTTAGACAGGCATATGGTGCCTTCTACAGAACAGAACGTTTGCTTTCTATAACTTTGTTAGTTTCTTCTGTGAAAAAATATACCATTTGCTTTCCCACCACTGTGCTGTTCCCCTACAAGAATACAAATCAAATTAATGTAAATAAAAATAAGCAGCAGCTTCCCTCAGTAAAAGAAGTAAGGGTGCTGGGAAATTCTTTATGTTGACTCTATAGTGACTTGGATAAAATGGAGGCCCAGGCAGCAAGCCTGCGTAGTACTCAAATCTCATTAAACCCTACATTGCAGACTTTCATTACTGAATATAAATTTTGCTTGCTTTTAGTTACAGATTAATTTCTCTGTGCCTAACTTTGATGCCTTTGAGTTTCAGTTTCCATATCTGTAAAATGGTAGAAAGATGATAAAGCTTTCTCAAGTATTTGTCAATTGCCATGAGTTTTCCTTAGGCTGAAAACTATGGTATTGAGTCTGCTATTGTTCACCAAAAATGGGAATCCGTTATAGACAGTTACTGTGTGCTAACACTTTTTTTGTATTTGATGTCCAGAATATTTGAGACTAATTCAGGAATAGGTTGGTGTAATTGAATGGTCTGTGTTATATGGGAGTTCAGATTAGGTAATGACAATGGCTACTTTGAATCTATGGCCCAGTAAGTTTTTTTACCAGAAAAAAGAGAACCTTGACTTTTGTGGTGATTGGTGACTCTGAATCAAGGCACTGCCACTTTGTGATGTCCAAATCAGGATCATTCTTTTATTGTGGTGTGACTGGATATAGCATCCCAGTCTGCATTTGTTTGAGAAGCCTCTTGAGACTTTTCTGAATTTATGGGTTGGTACAAACGAAACTTAGAGACTATTGTCACCAAATCTCATTTTCTGTTTTCACTTGACTTGCATCAGCTCTGCTGAGTTTATAGTAAATCTCAACTGCTTGAGTACTACTTTTACTGCCCAATGCCTCCAGGCCTCTTCGTACAACACATACGTATTAAGCACCATGTTAAGGACTGGCCAGCTCTAAGGCCAAAAAAGATAGAAAGAAGATTTTCTTGAAAGAGACAAGGAGTTTTGCATCCAGTGAGAAATGAAACTGTTTCCTTCCACTTCCATAAGGGTCCTGTCTCTTATGGCCAGCACTGGCAGTTGAAACAGCTTCCTTCCTCCGCTCTGACCAGCAAGAAGTTTACAGCCAGAGGACTAGTTATGAGCCAGGGACTGAAAGCCTTAGATCAAAAAGAGGTAAGTAGGGAGCTCAGTTCAGCTTTGGTCTCTTAAACTAGGTTTGGGTTCAGGCTGTTTGTCAAGCTGAAAAGAGGTCTCAGATTAGATCGCTCAAAGGACATGGTGAGTGCAAAAGCTGTAAATAAATTGGCAGTTCCTGATGGGGTAGTTAAGAGAGAGGAGAACAAAGTTTGTCCTGTAGTGTTTGAAAGGTTAAAGATAAGGCTAAACATTGTCTACTGCTTTGAAGAACTGCCTCTGAGCACGAATGCAGAGGTAACGCACCAACTGTATTGTGCTGCAAGCTGCCATATTGCTGGGGCTGTCCAGGTACTGTCCATGGGGGTGGCTCTTCACAGTTGACCAGTCCAATCACTGCTTTGCAGACAAAATTTTCAGAAAGGCAGAGGAAGCATGAGGCTGGTGCAGCCTGGAGCTTCTCGTTCTATCACTCCAAGCACTCGAGTTTGTTGGTAGTTCTGTGTTGACTTCAGACCAAACCAAAAAAAGTTGATTCATCATTACTTGTTTATGTGTCTTTAATGCTTTTTGAAGAGCTTGTTTACAGAGGTGTTAGCTTGACATTGCTAATTTATCATACACAGGATTTGATTAAAATGCCAAGGAATACAGTTAGAAAACTAGTCTTCCTTTCATGCATACCTTCTCTCTGTCTGGTCGTGGTTTGTTTATTTTGCACTGTTCCTTTGAGTTTTCAGGTCAAGCCACGGGCTGGGGCTACCTTTCTGGAGTTTAGATGTTGAAAAGCTCTTTGATAAACAATGTGAGAGGAACTCTACAAATATTTTTAAGTATCCTGAATGGCAGATGGTTCTGAAAAAAATTTAACATTAAAGATCATAGGTAGTGTTGAGTCCAGAGTTTGTTCTCCCCAAGCAGAGCATATATAGCATGTGATAGACAGGTTCCTCAATGTCATTCTTTTATCTTGCTTGATGTGATGTGGAGATAGTTGAAATACCTCTGTAACATGCCACTGATAAGGATGTGTGTAGTGTATATATCTCTATTTATGTCTTAACCTTTTTGAAAATATCAGTTGACAGTATTCTGTATGGCTTTCTTTCACAGACTGTAAATGGATATAGTCCTAGCTTCTTTTCTTGGCTGAGCAAATTTTTTTATGTTTTTCTTAGCTGTCACAGGACATCATGCTCGAGTGGCCTATAATGAATATCTATTATTTTTATATATATCATTCCAACTGCTGAATTCCTCTTCTTTTAGATGTTAAGAATCTCACTTGATTCTAGGCAGGCTTCACAGTTTATATTCATGGTCAGAGCATACCTTTTCCAACCAGGGTACATTTCTTTTTCTGTGTTTCTTTTTTCAAGAACTTTAAAAAGGAATATTTTACTCAGCTGGTGGGTGGGTGATTCTGACTTAGTGTTTCATTAGTGTGTTATGTTTTTATTTCCTCTGCTGAATGCTAGAACTGGAGTTGCAGAGAAGTTCATCCAAGATTCTCTGTCTTTTGGACGATTAAGCTCCTAATAAACTTAGGTAATGTATTTCTAATTTGGATCCATGTTCATTTATTTTACCATTGAAAGGAAGAATTCACGAGAGAGGCTCAGGTTCATGTCAGTGTTTTCTTCCAAGGTTTCCTCAGCCACGGAGTCCCTGACCACCACATATGGCTCAAGAGTCTTTCCAAACCTGGTGACCTCAGGTAATTCAAAAAAATTCTATTCTAGAGCCTGGAATCCCATTAGGCCTCCACTGGTCCTCCATCTTTTTCCCTAGTGCAACATCTATAAAAACAAATGTAATCTAAGCAAAGGTTAGATTAATCTTGATCCCATTGCCAACTTAATTCCACCTAATTTGGCATTTAGCTGTGTCTGTTTGTGCAGTGGAGAAGGTTGGCTAATAATCTTGCAAATACTGTATTCTGGAAACTTTCTGTTTCCTCCTTTTTCTGATTATATGATATCGAAAGGGCAAGCAAAGGTGACTGATTGTACACAACTGTAATCCAAGCCTTTCCCCCAAGCCTATTTCAAAAAATCCTGATGTTGCTAGTCATGTAGTCCATTTCCATTTTAAGAAGATACAATATTTATTAATTAAATTAATGATGACATTAACTTAGTGATGTTAAATTTGTGATCAGAGGTTTAAAGTTTTAAATTCTTTCCCAGTCAAATCCAAAATGCAGCTGTGGATTTCTCACAGTGAGGACTGATTAAACAGAAAGGTCTTAGTGAAAACAATAACCATGGCGTGATGCAGTATATCTTGCTATTTTGCATAGTAGCTTTTGTAAATATCTAAGGATTTTGTCTACAGTTTATAAATAACTTTTGTACAACAACAGCTGCAGCAGAGCGGCTCAGATTATGCAACTGCTTTAAAAGAGCCTGGACTAAACTAGCCCGGTTGTTATCAGGTTGAAAATTTGTTACCTGGGAGTTGAGAAATGAGCCTGAAAGCGGCAGGAAATTGCTTCATAGGGGTAACTGAGATCCAAATAGTTAGGAAGAGAGTTGCAGTGGGCGGGAGTTCTGCCTGAGAGAGGACTGTGGTATTGAACATTACATTGGCAGTGATGCGAGCTAAACTCAGCAGCAGCAGGGTCTGCAGTTCATCAGTTCTGACATCCAGTAGGTGTCATTGCAGCCAACTGGGATTATCAGTCACAGAAGGCAAGGATGATTTGTCAGGGTGCAGGGTGGGAGAGAGGGAAACCCAAGTCAAAGTACACGATTCCAAAGCTGTAAATCTGCGAGCACTTTCGGAAAAGGATGCCTCTACTTATATTTAGATTTCTCCAAATACGAAAACTGTGATTTCTCATCATCAGCCTCATGCTTTTGGAGACATCTGTGTTTAGTTTACTGCAGATTAAAAAAAGAAGTAAAAAAGAAGTAAAATTTTCGATCCCTCCCTATGAATCTGGTTAGATTAAAAATGAGCATGCTTTGTGTGTAAAGGAAAGGTACAGTCTACCTAAGTTAGGGCTTTGATGAATTATTATCAGAAAGGTTATTTTAATCTGTAGTGGTTGATGTACAAATGGCAAATATTGCCTTGGAGAAAGTAGTTTATCATGGGCCATAAAGCTAGAATGGTAGTGCTACGTTCAGAGTCATGGTTTTATCCTAAAGAGACTTTTTCTTATGATTTGGCTTAATGTAGAAGTCAATAGGACTACTCACAGATGTAGGAATAATTCATGTAAGTTAGAAATTGCAAGTGTAAGCCATATCTTCATATGTGGTGCTGGTGACAATGACATAAAACAATATTTAAAGAAAAGAATATGAGACTTCAGGTTGCAGTTATACATTACACAAAATTATTTCTTGGATGTAATATTTTTTTCTCTTGTGACAACTCCTGAGTTCACAAGATGATGTCTGTGGTGTTTATGAATTAATCACAGTAGCAGTTATTACATTATGGTAAGGATTTGGCCTATTCCTTTAGAAAATTCCTCAAACATCTTGAGAAGTTGTGTTTTAATTGAAAACCAGGAAGCGATTCATACATATGACTTCAACATCTTTTAAAATCCAAATTGTTTTTAAATAGATGATCTTTATCCATTCAGGACTTACCTGGGTTAGCTTCAAAGGATCAACTTCTGTATGTGATATTCAAAGGATTGCATGATTAAGGCTTGAATTAGATGTTTGGGAATGCAATGTATTGCACACACACAACCCCCCAGTATATTTGGGCTAAGAATAAAGGGTGTAGATTCTCTTAAAGCACATCTTTTCCTCAATACTTGCACAGCTCCAGACTACAAACTGTTTAGACGGCCTTTCAGAATTTTACAAACAGTAGAGAGTATAGCAGAAGCAGCCATACATGATCACTGCAGATGAGTTATTCATGTTAATATTTACTAAACAGTACCACCTAAAACAGAGAGATTATGAGCTTAATTTAGAAAGATATTTGGCCTGCAGCACACCACGTCCAGTACCCCCAGCAGAGGCACAGAAACACGGCGTGGCAGATAACAGCTCCCTTTAGTCTCTCTAGAAAATGCTAGGACTACACAAGCAATTAGTGCTATTTCTATGGAAACAAAAGATGTACCCTGAAAGAAAATTCCTGTGAAATAAAAATAACAAAAATAACTTAAAATATACATTGGAAATTTTGGGCCACGTTCCACAGAGACGTAAGTAAACGCAACTTTAAAAACAAGTGGAGCTGTTTATCAGTGGAGAGATTTTAAAAATCTGCATAAATGCAGTCAGCCCTTGCTGTGATGATACAAAATCCTTTCTCTGCAATACTATACTCTTCAAGTCAGTTCAGAACATGGTCAGACTGAATTGAAGATACATCTTTTTAGTTAAGTACCCTATTACAGTTTCTTATAATTGGCACTTCCTCTGGTTGCTTTCAATCTATTAATTGCAAATAGATACTTTCCATCAAAACAACTTTTACTTTAGAAGACACTAACCAAGTGAGAACTCATACAGTTTGCACAGGAGGTGAAGTTATGATCCTCTCTGAGTCCCAGGAGACCAGAATATTCTTCCTAACATGGTGAAAATTCTGTACATAGGGTGAAAAGAAAAAGCATCTGCCCGGGTCACTGATACCTATTAACTAGGTAGAGTGAAACTTCTGTAACTTACCGGTTTTCTTCAGACCAGGAGGTAGTAGTGCAGTTTTGCTAAAGGGTGCTTGTTGGTGATACATGAGATCTGCGATTCCACCAAGGAGATGATAGACTCACTCCCCAGCGTTTTCAAGACTCCCAGGAAGCAGCTACTAACCTAAGTGCATTTGTGGGCTTACATCTTCTGAGCTGCAAGGTCGAGCCATTGGTGCCTGCCATAGTGGGTAAAAACGTTGCTTCAGTTTAAGTTGCTTCTCTGTGCCCCTGTTTGCTTTGCAAACCTGCTGTGCTCCTTTCCCCCTCTTCACACATCCTTCCAGGGACAGCTGTAAGAAAATACATGGTAGTGATTCCTTTGGTGAGAAATGGACAGTGTTGTTGGAGAGCTGTATGTAGCTTATTTCTGAATAATTACTGTGCTTGATTTATCACTGTGCTAGGTTTTGTGCTGGCAGGTCAGGGGATCACGCCTCTTCCCTGCATTTTGAAAACCTAAAATTGATTAGCATCCCTCTTGTCCAAGTGTGAATTGGTTGATATTGGCATAGGCAATGGCATCAGGATGCAGTGTCTTATACTGTTTCTATTTGCATACAGTTATACTAAGCTTGAAGGGTAAAACCATTTAATAGTCAAAATGAACAGATAAGTATAGAACAAGTAAAACAGCAACCAAATGTAATATCAGAAGAAGTACTAATTTCCATATAAAAGAATTATACGCATATACAAATGATTTATCACTTACAGATTACTTTGACTTGGATCCAAGTGAAAATACCATAAACCCTTTACTAATATATTCCCATATGAATCTTTCTGTTCAGTTTTGTTTCAAACACCCTTTTCCAAGCCTTGAATAGTGTATTTGAGATGGCTAGTTTCTTAATGTTTTATCGTGGTAGCTAAAATAAATTCTGATCCCTTCCTGTGATATGAACAGAAAATTGTACACATTTCTTAAAAATCAACTTTTTGCATATAGCTTTTATATAATTTCTATTTAATGGACAGTGTGATTAAATGTTCAAAAGAACCTCTTCACTGAAATAACACTTTGGTTTATTATTGGTTGGACTGGAAATCTTTCATGTGGTGCTTACTCAGATTGGCTTTCTCTCTGTGTTGATCAATAGTCCGTCTCTTAAAACTGAAATACTGGTCTGATAACTGTAATCCTACCTTTTAACTTTGATAACTCTTTTAAGCTCAAGAGATAAAGATGCTGGAAAATCTCTTGTACACTGCAAAAATTATTTGCAAGATTAAGTTGACCCTGTACACCTTGGCTTAAAGTTTTATATTCTCCTGCAGAAACATTGAGGAGGTAGTAAAGGAGTTGTTCTAACATACATTTGTTGAATAATGGATGTTAGGAAATAGAATTACAGCCAATGAGAAACAGTTTGCATGAACATACTGATTTTTTAATGTTAAAAAAAATATTTTAAACCTTTAGCCAATGAGGATGCGTGCTCTGAATTTCAGAGATTTTTAAGTAGCAGGTTGGAGTAAGAAGTTGTTAAAATGTACAACTTTGAAAACAAGTTAGAAATCCCTTTAGGTCTGGCTACATCCACTTTTTCTTTTCTCTCCCTGAGAGAATATGCTACCAATGTGAGATAGTATTTGGTGGCAAACAAATAATCAAATTCTGATATAATCCTGCAGGAAGATCTGACAGAGATCACTGACAGAAATGAAAGCTCTGCTGAAACGGCTGTCTGCTCAGTACTTCCGAAAAGCTGTACAATGCAGATACAAAGAAATCAGCATAAAGGCCATCTTTCTAGAATTCCCACATTTCTGGGAATTCTGAGATTAATAATGAACACCCCCCCCCCCCCAAAAAAAAAAAAAATCTCTCCTGGGGGGCCGTAATTGCTTTAAGGGTGTGTCAGCCCCAATTTAGGAAGATGGTCAGTCCTGGCTAACCAGCTCTAGATCAACCTACTTGAGCAGGGGGGTGGAGCAGATGACCTCCAGATGTCCATTCCAACCTCAACCATCCTGTGATTCTGTGAAGACCAAAATATTACTGGGATGTGAGTTGAAATGTTCTGTATATAAAAACAGCCACTCAGTATACATTTCCTCAGATTAATTTGGTCATTTTTTACTATTGTATTCACCGGCCCAATAAACCTGTACTATCATTTTATAGTTGATCGTGTAGTGGAAATTTACCCAAAGTAAGACCATTAGTTCAGCCTTCCAAAATAAAGAGATGGGTTTGTTTGTTTTTTAAATTCCATTTATAAATGGCTGTAAAGCATAAAAAAGTTATTGGGTGTTCTGTGAATGTCACAGAATGCTGTGTCTTTGCCTCTCTAGTGCTGAGCTGTAGACCAAACACTTGTGTGCTGAGCACTATGAGTTTTTAGCAAATACCAGTCAAAAAACAAAAGGGGAAAACAGCGGTAAAAAAACTTACATATTTATTTTCAGGTAATTGTCTGTCCCTGGCTGTGCTAATTAGTAGTCCTGGAAGAAAAGCGTTTCATTCTTTGATTCTAGTCCTTCACCCTGGAGATTATTGCTATTTGCACCCATCAGTCTATGTTCATTCATTGATATGTACCTACGGTATAGGTTTTTTCCTTACTATTTTTAAATCCAAATTGTCTAAAAGGATACACACTATGCAGATACCATCAATAATCATTGTTTTGTAAGCATTAACTTTCCACATTCTCATGAAAAGCCTTGCATGATTTTTGCCATGGAAATTCCAACTTTGACTGGATGGCTCTTCTAAGGCGGGATTCATTATGATTTTGGAGTGTAAAATTTAACAAGCACATTGTAATTTAGTTAACTGTTTTTAAAGAGATTCAAGTTTTTGAATTGCAAGTGCTTAAATTCCTGAGTTCCTGATATCACTGCTGATACCAGCTGAAATTACTTAAGCCCAGAGGAAGGCCTTTGAATTCAGAGACTGAGTAAAAGACCAGAATTTAGCCTTTTGACAGGGGAAGGGAACATTTAAAATATGCCTACACTGGGATGGCATCATGAACGGTATAACAAGCAGCATCTGCATAAGCTGTAAATCTGGTGGTGGAAGACTCAGCAAGGGCTGTGAATTTGAACACTTCTCTGAATTAACTGGAGCAGGGGAGGAATCCAGTCGGTCATGAACCTGTCTCTGTTTCTCCTTGCCGCCCCAGAGTCTCTTAGAGTAAGTACTCTGTGACAAGCTCTCCCTTTGTCTGGGTTTTCATTTGTTGGGGAAATAAAGGTAAAATTCTATTTAGCTCTCAGTCTCGGGTGGATAATAGGTTCCTTTCCTTTTCCTTGTTTGAGAGGGACTTTTTTATTTAAGTAAGGCCTTTGTTCCTCTCCTAAAATTCTGAATGGTTTTCAAGGATGAAGGTGAAAAAAGAATTGTTCCTACTGCACTGAAGGGGTTTTTCCCCTGAGAATCCCAAAGACAGGAGACAAAATACAGCAATTCTTTCTGAAAAAACAAATGCCGACTCTCAGCAGAGCACGAACTAGACTTCATCAATCAGGAGACTATGAGCAACAGCATGAGGCTTACACAAACAATCATACACGCTTGCACACATGCTCTGTGCTTATCTCCCCACACCAAAAATTTGCTGCAAAACTTTTGTATCATTCAGTTATCTGCTTGCTTTTTTAGAGAACATTTCTGTACAGCCTGTAGTACTTCTGTAAAAAAGATTCAATTTTGTGAACTGTGAGTGCTTAAATTAATGCAGAATTAAACAAGAAAAGGTTTTTTTACAGTGATGTACCCTCACTCTGGTATTGCTCAACAAAGTGAAATGAGGACTTAGCCTCTGTAGTGATATATAGTATTTACTTTAGTGTCATATGTAGGTGTGGCTATCAGGAAAAAAAAAGGGGAAATTGCTGCAATATCTTTTTCCTTTTACAAAGTGCAATTAAGAGTGATGTTATTTGGAGTTATTTTAGACTGATATTTTTCAAAGCTGCTTAACATTAGCTTTATATTTGTCCTGCAGCAGCTTTGTCTTCCCCTGAGAAATACAGCTGAATCTCAGTATAGTGCTATGGCAGTATGAAGTGATTGGAAAATCCCAGCGGCTGGTAGAGAAGGGAGCAGACACTCCCTAAAATCTCCCTTCTGTGGTTTTATTAACAGTCATGCTCAATAAATGACCTCATCACGGTGCATATTGGAAGTGAGGGGGTTTATTGGGAACTAGAGGTGTTCCTAGTGGCCTATAGACAGTTTGGGGAGACAGTAGTGATTTAAGCCCTTAGGATTCCTAAAATTGCATCAAGGACTGCTCTGCATGACAGAACAGCCCGCAGTCCGGGAGCAGAAAAGTAAGTTAAATCTCTTACTCATGGGGGCAAGTCAGTACTGAGTTTTCAAGAAGTATTGCAGTAGCAGGGTTATACTAGTACTAAATCCTGAGCCTGCTTGTCCGTGCAGAGGGGGTCTCGGCTGTCTCTGTCACCCTCGGGTAGGAGCCAGGCCTTTTCTGCACAAGTGGTAGCTTCTCTCAGATCAGCTGCCGAGTGAGAACTGCAGGGTGAGATCCAGTTGGAGATAAACCAACACTATTATTTGTGTTTTTAACGAGCTGTCTTATGATACCTCATGGTAAATATGATAAAGAAAGAAACAGAGGCAAAGAGCAGCTATAGCCAGTTCCCTATAGTTTTAGTTTTCAAAATATTTGTATCGTTTCTTTGGCAAAAAATGGGGGAGTGGTAGCGGCATTGAATGAGAGGGAGAACTTAGCCTGAAGTATAGTTTCCTTTTGCCAAGAGCAAAGAAATTATAAAAACAAATTCTTGGCTGAAAACTTAAAAGGATAGGTTTGGAATGTTATCTTAAAGGACGTTACAATCTTAGAGCTTCCAGTCATACCCCAGATAAAGCACTTTGTTTATACATTACCCTATTTCACGTACAATGGCTTCTATGGTAGATGAGCTATAAGTATTCATCCTGGTTTTGGATGACATATGATTTAATTAGACATTTGCTTTTTTTTCTTTCTATAATCTGCTATTTTTATACATCACGCACATGAGCTACATTTTTGCAGCGAGTACTAATTAAACTGTTCAGACAAATTTCATATTGTAGTTCTAGGATTTATTCCCTTTCAAGTGTAAATGCTGAGGAAGCCAAGAGAAGCAGTAGAAATATACAGTATTTGTATCAGTGTGACCTGGAGCAGAATCCAGAAGAGAGGTTTTAGTAACACCTTTTACCATCCACTTTAGACTTTGATTTTAGATTTTATCGTTGTGTTTTGTTTTAAAGAAAATGAGACTTTTAGAGTTGTCAGGATTAAATTCATGTTACCATTTTTATACTGATGAATTATCTAAAGTGTGACATTTCCAGAAATATGCATGCCTTCATGACTGAGAGAGATCACAGTTTGAATAGTATTTAGCATAACCAGTAGTTAGTTGAAAAACTCAACGCCTTACAGCAAGTGCTGAACACCTCTCTTTATTGTTGAAAACAAATCACAAAGGGCTAAATTTTGGGCTTGTGGGCTTAGATAATAAAAAGAGTGTACAGTTCTGGCTTCCATTGAAGTTGATAGCAAAACTCCTGTTGACTACACTAGCAGCAGGATTTCACTCTGTACAGCAAAGCGTGGGAGAGTTGCAGAAGATCTGTAAATGTTTTTGAAACTCGGTACTAACTTTGGTTCTCCTCGGTGCAAAGGAAATAATTGGATTTCTCCCTTGAATGCACGGCACTTTCATTCCTTTTAATTCTGCTTGGTAATTTGCTATTACTTGTGCCTAACAGTGTCGAGGGACTACGGAACAGAAGGTGTGGTCTTTTTAAATAAACTTGTATTGTTTCTGTGAGATCCACTTGATGCTTCACACTTTTGCTTTAGCAGTAAAAGTGACTTGTGCCGACAGCTGGTGATTGCTGTGCATGGAATAAAACTGACTGTCTTTGTTTTCTCGTTCCAGTTCTAAAATTTAAGTGGATTCTTGCAGATCTAAGCTGAAATACATAGATAAATTTTTGCTCTGTGCAATAAAAATGGTTTATATGTTTTTCTGATGCTTAAATGTGCAGAAGACACATGTAACCATTATTGAAAGGTAAAAAAGAGAATGGGGCAGATTTGGAGGCAATAAATTTTATTTTTATATCCTATTCTTTCTCATTGTTTGTTATTTTTTAAGCTCTTCTAGTGCTTTTTCCAACTCCCCTTGAAATTAATGAGAGCCAGACCAAGTCCTGAGAGACTTTTGTAGACATTAAAAAAGATGAAACACTCTTTCCTTCGAGAGGTGACAGAGCTCTAACTTTAAAATGGGTCCTGCTAAAGGGGGTTAGGAGCCATCTACTGGTGCAGCAGGCAGGTACTTGCCCAGAGCGGAGGTAGAGCTTTAAGCACATATCAATAAGTGACCATCCTGTCGCTACATTCGTAACAATTTCTGCCTGTTTCCACGTTTGAACATTGTTAGAAAATATGGCAAAGACATAAAGCTGGCCAGATTTGTGCTGAATGCCATTGGAGATGAGTAATGGATTGGATGTTTTCATAATGGTCCACTTATTTTCGAAATCAGCAAACCACGCATTTTGAAGGTCAGATAGAGGAAGGTATGACAGCACATTGTCTTGTGAATCTTCTTATCCCGCTGGTCGTTTTTGTCATGTCATTACAAGCTGGCTACTACAAAAGTTCTTTCTGGCTTCTTTTTCTACAATGCTGTCTGGGAAGGTGAAACAGGAGGATGTGTTTTCAGTGCAGCATCCTTGAGGAAGATAGAGATGCTATTTAAGCTTTGTGGTGTTTGGCAGTAAGAACGAGTTTCAAGACTCTTTTGCACTAGTTTAGTTATTAGCTATAGGATTAGTTGCGTCTCTTACAATCACAGTGGGTAGCATCTCAGGGGGAGTTTTCCTCAGAAGTTCCCTGGCATCCCTTTGTTCCCACTGGCATCAGCACAAGCAGGTTTCGGACAAAGTTAGGAGCATTAGAAAAGCCAACTCTTTGTGACTCTTTGGAGAGACAGAAAAACATACAGTAACATACGGACTCGTGGAGGCTTTTTGGCTGATCATTACTGATCACGTTAAATTGATGTAAAAAAAATACAAGAAACACAACTGCATGTGATAATTTCTATCACTTGACAAAATTACTGGATTCTGTTACACCTGGCTGTGGTAGGAGTTGAAGAGATCTTGAGATGGGATCAAGTTGCCTGCAAGTCAGCTATGTCCAGTAAACGCAGGCTTGCATTGCCAGAAAAAGACAGTGACCTGTTTAATTTTTCTGCCCTATGATGCTGGCTGTCATTAGAAGACTTTTAAAGAATCTTTTTTAAATTTCCATTCTTTAATACAAATTAGTGTTATTTTGTGAAACAGTATCTAGTTGAGCCATATACATGGGGGGTGAATGCTTTTGCCCAGAATGTAGCAAATCTTGTGATCAGTGTAAATGGAAAAACCCACATTCTTGCTGCCGGCTGGAATGCACAGCTGCATTCCCGGAAGAACCAGCCAGTCCAAAAACTTTCTCCTGTCTTTTCTTCTTTTGTTTGGCCTTGAGTTAGGTGACTACTTTTTGTTTGTTTGTTTATTTCATTTGCAAGACTATATATCTGTTGTCATGCGTGTATGCGCTGGTTTTTTGTCAGAGGAAACGGTTCCTTTCTGGCACTTGCTGAGAAACAAGAAAACAGTATTTCCTCTGTGTGTTATATCCCTCAACAGAAACAGGAGCTCATTGCTAAATGAAATACATGTTAAGTGCCCACCATTGCACAGTACCTGCAGGTTGTATTCTGCGGAGTCAGATATAAACATTGTTTTCCTGGACCAGCACAATAGCTTTGATTCAAGATTAAATCCTCGGGCTGTTTGCCAAGTTTACAACTCCAGAACAATCTGGCTCTGAAAGGAGTGAGTGGCTGGTGTGGGTAGCTGATGTTCCCTGATTGATGTTATGTGGAGGTTCACTTGTAGCAGGGGCAGGGGATCAGCAAGGTATAGCAGACCAAAGGGGCAAAGAAAACTAATATTTGTAAAAGAGGATTTAGAGCATGACTGAATGCCACACAGTGACTAAAGGCTACATCCAGCTGATGATATCTGGCACAGAATAAGGATCCAAAATCTTGGGGCTCTTTCCACTTTAGGGTTGCACCCAGTGATTCTCCTAGCTCATGTTCAGGCAGTTGCTACTCTGCACAAGTCAGCGTTGTCAATGGAGCTGTAGAATTTTGCTCTGTATCTGCTATCAGTACTTTTTTCGAAACGATTCATAAAACTGGAGTTAGGGTATGTTAAAATAGTTTATTGTAGCTGTCATATTTTCCCCTTTAAGGGGGTAAAATTGTCATTCTTTCCAAATTAAAAGAAGAACTGCAAACAGAGAAAGAAATCAATTCTAGTGCACTGCACTGTCAACCATAGAACTTAGTTTTCAGTTACATTGTTTAAGTTGCAGAGAAACACTTTATTTATCTGAAGTAAGGTAATTTTATAGATCTATAAAATCTGCATTTTCTCTCATGTTCCTCTCCCCCCAGTTTTAGACATCCAGCGAAAACCTAAAACTGTAAAATAAATCTTCAAATGCTGCAGAAGGCTGAGCACAGCTTTTACTACATACCTTTGCAATTAGAACTAATTTACTGCCCTGTGAGATGGGGGGAAATGTGCAAGGTACTTCTTGGATAAATATACCTCAGTAAGAAAAGCATAGCTACTCTGTAAAAGTTATCTGCTTGTATTCAACAAGTATCAGGGTCATTCTTACAGCTACATACCGCAGAGCGTTAATTAATGGGGCTGCAGCTGGTGGTACCACTTTGGCTGCTTCAGCCCAGCCTCTTATTCCATATTTCTCAGGTTCGTATGACCAGTCTTGGACAACATCCCATCATTTTTTCCCCCCAAAGTACAAAAAGTACTTAAGTCTCTACTGGAAAACTGCCAGGCTTTCATAAAAAGAACAGAGCTGTTGTTTCTTTGCTATTTTTATCTTCTCTGCCAAAAAAGACACCATGTTGCATTGGCAGTTGTATATTTTAAATTGCCTTCTATGTTGAGCTTCTCAGGTCAAAACCCAGGCTTTCTGCAGCCAGTGGAGTCCAGCATGTTGCTGACTGTAGCTCCACTGTAAATCTTGGGGGACTGGATTACTTTATGCAATGATTCCCGCACACAGCAGGACTGCGCTTCTCGGTTTCCCAAATGTCAGGAAGCACACAAGTTTGAAAAAGAGCTGGTGGGACAGGTGTGTGGAAAAGAGCATGTGAGCCTGCGGTAAAAAGCTGTCTCCGGTCATGATGCCTTTTGCAGCAGGAGGGTGCAGTCATGATTAGATTTGGCCAAGTGGCAAAATTCCCCGACCTTACTGGAACAAGGATCTCTCAGTCTGAGAGACTGTAGCGGGTACAGAGTGGTTCTGCCCTCCCGTGGTTTGTCAGAGGGAGCATCCTGCCATGAAAGCCAAGTCACTTCATTCCCACTGTGTAGGGTTTTATTCCTCGGGAGTTCTTGAAACCAAAACAGAAAGAAGTAAATCTATCCTCATCATTTTAAGTCCCTTCAGCCATTTACTCTTAATGTAAAGAAGCTTGAATTTTAGGAGAAAAAGCAAAGCCATAAGGAACAAAACTCAGAAGTAAAACAAAAGCTCTTTCCTACCTGTAAGTTGCCAGTTTGTTTAAAAAGCAAAACAAAACCAAAACAAAAGCAAAACAACAACCAAAAAAAACCCAGCACCCCAAAACTAGGGTTATATAGAAATTAAGTGCGCAACATGCTAGAACAAGGTGTGTACTAAGTTCTTTGCAGAAATACAGGGGGAAAGACCACCCGAAATGCTACACAGTAATCTGGGGGGTGGTGATTCTCAAGCTTTTTTACTCTGGAAATGGTCTATGAAAATAATTGATGTTGTTTGTTCCCTGTTCTCCGAGTGCCTGGGATGTGGATGAGACTGCCAAATGTATGGATTGTTTTAGTACTGGACAAGTACTCTTGTTGCCCTCTTTCCTGAACACCCGTCGCATGACCAAAGTATGGCTACCACCGTCACTGCCCATGTACAGTTATGTGACATGGTTTGCCACCTGGAGAAGGTCACGGAGCTGGAAGTGAGGTGGAGCAAGTGGGAAGTAAAACCAAAAGTCTAGTTACCTGGCAGAGATGGGACTCTAGCGCTGAATGTCCCTACAAGAGGCTTTGCAATTCAGCCTGCAGAACTGCTGCAGAGGATTACACTACTAATTCTTGAATAACATTAAGCTTCCTTAAAGTAGTTTTAGTATATACAGTTGTCATTTTCAATCATCGTATCAAAGTGAAGCAGCATATCTCAGTATGTCAGACGGGCACTTCAGAAAGGTGTATTTACTGGGATTAAGAAATGGGACATGCAGTGGCATGCAGCAATTTTTACTTTCCCCCATTCTGGTAATTTTACATGTTCATACCAATGCTTCTTTTGTCCCACTTTGTGCCCCTTTTTTGAATGATTATAAAACATTTATACCATGTGAAAGGCAAATGTTTTTGGCATAAATGTAATGGAATTTTAAAAATTAAGTTCACTGCCAAAAGCATTGAAAAATAAAATTGTAAGCAAACTGCAAAACCCCAAAATACTTACTTTGCCAATGCTTTTCATTCTGATGAATTATCATTTAAGATAATACTTCGGACTGTGAGAGGTAAGATTTCATTGCCAAAATACAGTCTGTTCCTATAAGGGCTCACTCTTATACTTAAATTTGAATGAATAATATGACTGGCCTCTTCTGTAATTGCTGTAATTTGGGATGTGCAGAAAGCTTGCTAGATTAAGACTTTTTGCAGGTTATCGTTAATGCAGATAGAGTCTTCAGCTCCAAACTGCCTTGGAAGTATCTGTATTTAACTGTACAGCACCTCAATGATTTTTTTTTTTCTGCTTACAAAAAAACCTGTATTGTTCCCATTCAAGAAATAAAATGGAATCAAAAATAGTGTTGCCAGGCTTTTGCTAACAGCCTGTTCCTCATATGACAATGATTTCAGAGATCATTTGGATCCCCCAAAACTATTCATTTAAAGTGTGTCATTGAGGCATCGTTTTAAGGTTTGGTACCATAGGTGTGGCTTCTCGGTTAGAAAACCTGAACTTTGGCTCTGCCACCCAGCCTGTACACACAAATGGAGCCGTGGCCTTAGCTGCAGTGAGTTTTCAGACGGTTCCCAGGATTTTTGACGAAGGCATGCCAGAAACAGACTCTTCAGGTGAGCTTTTGATAAGGAGGTGCAAGACTGGCAGATTAGGAAGTGCACAAGTGAACAATGAACTTATGCCCTGGCATGTGTTTTATACTGATATTTATAATCCTGTTGCTTAGTGTCATATAAGTATTTATTTATTTATTTATTATATATTCACACAAACATATAAATGTTTGAAAAACAAGACTAACAGTCACTGGAATAGAGAGAGATGGTGGAAGGCTTCAGGAAAGATGTCCTACTACAGGAAACACAGTTTGCTATAAAGTGCTGAGTGGTGAAAAATGTGGCCACAGTTTTTCTTTACTGCTTTAAATGTTCCTTCCCACACACACATTCTCCTGGCTCCTCAAAATCCTTGTAACAACAGTTTTTTAAGGTCCCTTTCATCATTCAGTTACTACTGAAAAATGCTTTGTAAGCGAACACCTGCTTTATTTACATAATTAAAGATGAACTAACTTTCATACTTAGAAAAGGGCTTCATCATATTTGGTACATAAACCAAATAGAATATAGCTAGTGATTCCTCTACTTCTGAATGGGGAATTAATTTTCTGGAAATTTGCAATAATATTTGGTAAACCGCATGTGGCTTAGGCATTCTTTACAAACTGTAGTAACTGCGAGGTGGCTTGCGATGCCCTGAAGAGGATTAGCAACAAGAGGGTTAGCTTTAACTCCTTACATGCTGCTTTAAATCTTACTGGGACCACAGTATAAGCAAGCAGATCTTTCAGCTCTTAACCCACATGCAAAGCACCCACTCTGGCATTTTTTTTATTCATGTGCTACTCCATGCCAGCTTCTGTTAACGCAAAATTTGATACTTGGAGTTGAGAGCTCTTTTGTCTTCCTCCATGTAAATAAGCTAATCCAAAATCCTGAGCAGCCTGCCTTCCCCATTCACAAGTGCTGAGAGCAGCGGTACTTGAGGGAGCTTGCAGGCTTGGTTCTTGAGCAATGATTTATGGCTTTTGACTGAGGTCATAGCTTGGCACATAGTGATGACCAGTTTGATGGATTAAGGACTCAAGCAACTCAAGGGCCCTTAACATTTGTAACCAATCATAATCTGGCTGGCAATGACCACAACAAAAAACCCCGTGTATTCTTCTTTGGATCTATTTTAAACTAGTTTGGCTTTGTTTTCTTCTTGGAGACCTGCTGCTGCCATTAGATACTCTTTGATTTGGTTCCAAAGATGGGTCAGAGTCACGTTTTTCTTTGATAAACCTATTCTGGTTCCCTCATTGATGTACACTGCTGAAAGCTCCACGTTTCTTTTCAGTCTGCTATTACATTACCACATCAAGGAGAGCTTGAGGGGCCAGTTCTGCAGAGCAGGAAAGAGGGGGTTTCACAGTGTCAGTGAGAGCACATGTACTGTTTTTGTTTTGTATCTGCTGGAGCAACGGGTCCCGATTAACAGCACTTTAGGTATCGCAAGTTCATCTACACCTGCGCAGTGTGTGTAAGGCAGACTGCTCCAGGACAGAGTTAGTAAGATTTTCTCTACTGCAGAAGCTCAAGGGGAAGTGAGAGAAAATACTTTTTCCTAGACGGACCTGCAGTTGTGAGAGGTATGTTGTCACCCCGGTACTACTGAGCAGTTGGTAGCTCAGGTTTGTGAAAAGTGAAACTTTCCTCCCCCTGAAGGGTTTATGCAGGCAGCTCCTTCCCACTTCCATAAACACTCCTTTGTGCGAGCTATTCTCTGTTTTAGCTGTTGGTATCTCTTCGAGGTGCTCTGAATCTCTCACTCTCAATAATGTGTCTTTATTTTGTGCCAGTATTTTACTTGGATTATACAATATCTTGTAATACTTGTACTATTGCGTACAGCAATGTGAACTGCAGAACATCCCCTTAGGTAGGGGTGGATGAGAAGTTCTGAATACAGGAAACTCTATACATTGTTCACATATTTTAAAAGTGAGCATAGTTCAGAAATAAAATAGTCATATCAACTGCAATGCTCTGCAATGCTGATACTGATGTCAGTGACAGTATAATGCTATACGATTTTGGTATTGAACCTCTTCCTGCAAAGTTGTGCTTTGAAAGCTGCCTTTTCTATGTCAAAAGTGTCTCGCTGTACTGCATGGCTGGGAAGGAGATATTTTTCTGATGTGTAGTGTAGGCAACACAAAGAACAGCAGTAAGAATTAATACTAGTCAATTCTTATATAGCACCTTTCACCCACTGTAGAGAAATGGCATCTCTTGCACAGGAAAGTCCCATTTCATTAAGGCAGCCTTGTTTTGAAGGTGGTGATTTTTTTTTTCCCTACGGTATTTCACAATCCCAGGAATTTATTTAGAGGATTTGGGTATGTATTGTGAGATTTACTTTTCTCTGTTACATTTTAAGTGACTAAAATATAGGTTGAAAATAAATTCCCCAGAGAATTCTTATTTCTGTTACTGTTTTATTCTGTGGCAGTGCCTTGAAGCCACAGTGCTCCTTCACCAGTGATAGTGGCTGTATAAACGTAGAAAAAGGTGAACCTTGCTTCAAAGAGAGAGAAAATATTTCTGTGGCATGCAGAGGAAAATAGATACCAGGAAGGCTGTTCTTTTGCTCAAAGTAGCTGCTTCAGAGTGACTTGCAGGATGAACATCATCTTTCCTGAGAAGATCTTTAGCTTGGAACTGTGTAGGCAATGCTCCTGAGGTAAAATCCACGCTGAACATCAGCACATGTCTTAAGTGCTTTTGGGCTCAAACATGTCTGTTTCATAGAACTAAGAACATCCTCCCAAAGTGTGCCAGAGCTTGATGTTCACCTTAGAAAGAGCACCTCTTCCTTTTTACAGCTGGAGGTAGGAGCCGAGCTCTGTTTGACTATGGTTATACCATATGTCACTGAAATAGCTGGGACTGAGACCTACTGCCTTATAACCTAGTCACCTCTGTCTTTTTCACAAAAGGGTGGGGATGAAATGAGTTTTCTTCAGATCGCCAAAAATGTCAGCAGACTCCAGAGATCTCCAAACCTAAACTGTCTCCAACGCCTTCTCATGAGTCCAGGGCCTCACCTCTTCCCCTCTGTGCAGCTGCCAAAACCTCTAGCTTCCTTTCACTGACAGCTTCACCAGTGCAGCTGTGTATTTTCAATGAGTAGCACTAGGAAAATTTGGGGTGGAATATAATTAAATTTTTAAAACCCACAGGAAAGTTTCTGGTTTGAACGTATTAGTCACTCGAGTTCAATTAAAGCTTAATTTTGAAAGAAGTTACCTGATGCTACCACAGATGATCCAGAGAGCTGGAAGATGATCTGTGCTGTGGATTACGCCAGCTCCAGCACTGTCACTCACATCCTAATTTGAATCAGTAGAAAAACCAAGGTACTGATGGCCAGTGACAGACTCATGGAAGGATTTGTGTCAGAACCAGGTTAGGTCTCAGGAACCTCTGGTTGCAGTTGCTGTGCAGAGAGCCGTGGCAGTGTTCCTTTTGTGAAGCACAGCAAAAATGAGGCTCTCTTTGTCGTTTGCTGAAGAGAAGGTAAACATTAAATACACCTCAGTTCTGAGCAATTCTGAGTTATGATTCATGCAAACCTTGTTCAGGAAAAATAAGGTAATGTTTCAAATGAATGTGGGCTTGCCTTGTAATCTCCCCTTTTTCTTTTATGTAGCCCTACGTACTGCTGAATAGAGGTAGGTCTGCTGCTGAAGCGCACGCCTGTGTAATCCTCCTTGCTCTCTGAGCAAGGGATTCTTTAGCTTACATGGGGCATTCTTGTAGCTGGTGTCTCTTCTTGGATCTGTTTTGGAAGTATGGGAAGTCAGTGGTGCATTATATGAGACACTGATATACGAGACACTGATATGCTCTGGATTTATTTGCTGGCTGTGGAGTTGTTTAGCTCTGTCAGAGTCCTTCTCTGGATAATAGGAAATCTGAGAACACAAATGCCAGATGAATGGAGCCAACAGAAAATGTTCTGGGCTTTCTTGGGCATACAGCTCTTGCAGGTACAAGTTATAGCTCTGTGAATGTGTCTGTCCAGATGAAAGGCCAGCGATGGGAAAGAATTGCATTCAGCTTTGACTACCAAAAAAGCAGCTGTGGATTCTCTGGTGTGAAAGCTCACTCCTCACCACCATGTCCACCTTATTTTTTTATCTTTTTTTCCTTACACAACCCATTAGGTGGCACCTAGAGAACAGAGAAGAGATACGTCTGACATTCCCTGGACAGGAGATGATGGCAGGAAAGTGAGTGAAGCCATCTCCCACAACCATCTTTAACTTCCTCCCAAACCTCTTTGCCTCCCTCCATGCTCCTGAAACAACTCTGCTGTCTCTTCAGCAAAGACTTTTGGCTGTACGCTGAGATACACAGGTCTGCTCCACCAGTGAGTTTGCATCATCCTTTCTGGCTCCAGCATCTTATCTTTCCTCTTGCCTCTGCAGAATGCTGCAACCCAAATGATGAAACCACCTACTAAAACTGCTCTCTGGGCAAATCCTGCTGCTTTTCTTTCTACGAAGGTGCCACATGTTACATCTGAACTGAATCATCAAAACCCTTTTCCTCTCCACAGTGTGCTTTGGCCACTTATTCTCAGAGTGAGACCTGGGCACATACCAGTCTTTTTTGTTCTCTTCTGCTCCCTCATCTCAATTACGATGAAGAAGAAACCCACAGAGGCCCAGCGGAAGCCACATGGGTAACTCAGGGCCAGGTCTTCAGGACAAGCCGTAGCAGGTACCTCCAGACAGTTTAGACACAGCCACTGGGATGGGAACTTCAAGAAGGTTTAGCCCCAAGTGCTGTAGCTAGCAAGACACCAAAGAACAGTCCAAACTTCTCCTTCCCATGGATATTGAACTTCGCCCTTGGAAACCTCAGCTGCTACTGGTATTGGGAGCAAACCATGGAAGAGGTAGATCTCTGCACTTAAACAAAATTGGAACCAGAAAAGGCTTTCCAAGGGTTTGTACCACTCCTTTAGGGTTGGTTTTGTTAGAAATAACAACCAGATTTTTAAGTGACAGGTACTGATCTGATAGACACTAGAACTCACTCCTTTGGTGATAATTCTGCTTCTGCCCTTGTCGAGCCCCCTGTTAACAGCTGGCTCTCTGCTCTACCTAGAGCAAAACTGAAGCTGATTTTGGATGTCACTGCATGCTTAATGACATTCAGGAATGGAGGGTACCATAACAATGGAGCTGGTGTCACAGGTCTTGTCACATGGGAAAAACTTAAAACTGAGAATGAGAAGACTGAAATTTTTCTTGTAAGACTATGTATTCTAGAGTGACCTGGGCATTTTTATATCATCTAGTCAGTTTTTGACAAGGAGCAAGGAATTGATATATAGCATACAAATACATCTGTCTGGAGTGGGTTTTGTCAGCTGGGCTTTTTTTTCTCTGGCCTCCTTTTGTGTATGTCACAGGACAACTTTTTATGGGGTCCTTTATAGGAAATGAAAGAGAATCAGTTTACATCCTGCTTAGAAAAAATGGCATCAAACAACTTCTTCAAAGTTCAGCACGTTTCCCTAAGTACAAGTAAAGGCCTACATGGTTAAATCAATCCCAACTAATTCAACATTTAGTAAACTCTGTCCTTACTCACACGTTCTACTATTCCCAAGCAGAATAAAAAGTTGGTTTATAGGGGACAATGGTGCAGGTGAAAAGAAGCAGAAAATATCCCCCTTTGGAAGGATACAAGCTCTTCTCTGAAATATTTAAAGCAACCTGATGTTTGTTGTTTGTTGCACCTCTAGAGCAATGTCATTATGCATCTTTTCCTTCCCTTATCCATGTAAAAGTTCAGTTCAGCTTGCTGAGGATCAAATCTTCTCCCTGCACAAGCCTCCATGGTTGGAAGCAGGATCTGAAATGCCAGCAAATAAAGGTTTTTCAAGACCAGTATCAACTGAGCTGTGCAAATAACTCCTTTTACTAGTTTCTTGGCTGAACTGAAAAACTGAGAAACAAGTTGTTCTATGACAGTGGAACTAATGAATCCTGGCTGCCTGGATTTGAATCCTTGCCTCAGAGCTCTTTGCCCACCCCTCAACCGCTGCTCCCTACATGTCCCCTGTGATTCCCTCCCCTCCCACTACCTTCACTTCCCTTACTTCTCCCCAGATAACAGCTCGGCAATGGTAGGACATACTGTAGTTAGTTCTAATGAGTAACTGGCCTGGGAGGAGCCCAACTGTGCAAATAACTGCTGAGCTCATACGGCAGTGCTTCTTTAGTGGGGGGGCACTAGTTTAGGTCCCTTTGTTTCTACTGAGCTGCCAGTTTCTTGAAGGTTGTTACTAGGAATGTCATGTCTCTACAGAATTTGGCTGAAACAGATCTGAGATTGAGAAGTTATTCGAGAGACAGATGGACTGGCAGTGCAATCACATAAGCCTTTTTCCTAAGGGGACCTGCCTTCAAATGCTTTGCTTGAACCAAGATAAAATATTTTTGCTTTGTTTTCCAAGACTTGCTAACAGCTTGGATTAAACTACATATGCATATGAAATGATACTTTAAGCATGTTAGTACTTTTCTGTCAGTTTATGCATATTTTGCTTTTAAAAAAAGCAGTGGATTTATTTCTTTACGTATTTTACAAGCAAAGCATGGCACAGCTAGTCCTGCCTAGTTTATATTGGCTTCACAGAATTTTTGCTGTCATGATGCTATTGCTTTGCTATCCCTCTTCTTTCCCTCTACATTTGATGCATTGCCCAAATGTTGCTGTCTTTGTGAGACTTTGCTGACATCTTAAAAGGTTATGGTATTAGTCCAAAAGTGTTTTTCTCCTCACCTTAGCATGGTTTCAGGTGTTCAGGTTAGGTAGCTTTACTTAATACAGAAGATCAAAAATGATAAAGAAATGGCTAAGTACACCTTAAGTATTAATAAACCGTGGCCTTTTGAAATGACAAGTCCTAGTTTGCCATTTCCTTGAACAGACATCATGCTTCTGTTTGGGCTTTTTTGTTGACAGATAGAAATGAATACCAGGATGGAGTCTTTTGGCATGTATTGCCATGTCATATTTAAACAATAAAGGTGTTTAGTTTCCTCTTCATGAGCAGCCATCAACATTAATTGATTGTCCATCCTCGTGGAAAAAAGATATGACCCAGTTTCTCTCAAATTCATCTTCCTTTTCCTAACTCATTCTACAATTATGATCAGCATTTTGTAATGCACTGCAGGTCATTATGTGATCTTGGTGTTTGCAGAGACACAACATGAGTAGGGTTTCCTTTCTGACCAAGGAACTAATTACTATTACTATACCGTTATATAGAAAGAACAATAATAAAAAGATAACTACAGGAGACCATCAAAGCTATCATCATCTGTCTAACTTTAGAGTAAGAAGAGTTGTACGAACTATAAAAATTATGCAACTGGCAAAAGTGATCAGTCACTCTGAGAATTCTGCTGAAACCCGGGCCCTAGTTTCTTAGTACCAGATGTTAAGCTAAGCTGTTAAGGATTGAGATTTTCTAATAATTAGTTTTCATCTGCTGCTGTTCTTTATTTGTACTGCTGAAGCACTTAGGAACCCTGGTGGCAGACCAGTGCCATACTGTTCTAAGCACTGTATAAACACAGAACAGAGAGGAGATTCCTGCGTTTAAGGATTGTGAATTTGCATAAAAAGTAAATCAGTGCTTTGAAGAACATCAGTAACGACATTCTCAACTATTAGTCTATTCAGTAAATTATATGTCTTCTTTTCATCCGTCTTCATTTCCAGATTTCATTCAGAAACATTTTCCTCCTGCATATACTTACTAATTTTTGTCCTGTATTTCATTTAATGCATTGTGTAATATGTACTAAGAGAAGTTATACTTTCAGGGACCTGTGTGATCACTCCATGCTACGGGTGAGCTTTAGTGCATTAGTCTTTGCAATGCGAGAGCAAAGAGATGATTGTTCAGGCAGGAGATGCTCACTAAATCCAAGACAAAATACAAATGTCTTGAAATGTGGGAGAGAGTGAGAAAGAGGTAGATTGGTAGGTTATAGTGTCTGTTATTATTACTGTATTCAAATCCAGTCTTGACAGTATTAAATGCATCATGTGTTAAATGCATAATTGTCACACTGCTGGCTGCTTGGTGTCTGGTAAATGGAGTTCACAGGGTAATTCCTGTTCACAGGAATAGCCAAACTTGATGCTAATTGCCAACTTTGTTGCCATGGTTATGCAGAACAAACATCTCCCTAACCCCCTGGGCAGGAATCAGGCACAACACAAAGGTAGCTAATTTACTGCTCTGAATAGAAATAGGTTGAATAGAAAGCTTTGGTCAGCAAGGATACTAATCCAGTTCCAGTCATTAAGCATCCCCGTGTCGAGAAGTGATGTTACGGCTTCCAAGCTGTTTAAAGCAGATGCACAGTTTTGTCTGTACTTTCTCTATTACAAATATCAAGCCCGTTTGAGCTTTCTGTTCAGAAATTTCACAAAGGAGAGACAAGGTTGGTCGGCCATGGCAAATGAGAGGAATCATTTCTACACATCCATTGTCTTCCTTTGTTAATGTATAGAGGGAAGATGTGTTGCATTTTTATCCATCTGTTCAGCTCTACCAGTGGTGGTGAACTTCCGTAATGAAAACATCAGAGAGAGTTTTAGTATGACATGGTCTACCCAGCTAAGAAATGGCTAAACACTTGTGTCTGCTTGATGCCACTGTGTTGATAATAGCCAGTGGAGCTCATGATACAAATTTGATGAGTGTGCTGCAGAGATGGGAGAGCTAGGCTGCTTCTTCTAAAGGAAGGAGAGTAGGAGGGAAAAGTAAGACTAGGGCACACTCAGAAAGCCAGAGCAACTGGCGAGGGGCTGGTGAGCTGCCTGGTGAGCTAGGTGGAAAGGTCAGAGGACCACTGTCCTTCAGGAAGGTCATCCCCTTCTCCCAGCTATAGCTACAGTCCTACTTCTCCAGTTCTTTCACTGGCTGCAAGAGCAAGTCTGGCAGACACAAAGGAGGTGGAACTGTGATCATTTTGACGTTTTGTACGGTCCACTTGCTTTGGTGACATCCTTTTTGGCCTATGCCTAGAGGGAGTGCTGTGCATAGCCGTTGGCACTCACAGAAGTGAAGCAGATACCAAAAAGTTGTGCCTCCAGCTCACAAGTGCAAAACTGACTCTATCAACTGGCAGCAGCCTATGTTCTGTTTGCAAACTACACAAAAATATATTCTTAATTAACTACTTCAGTTATAAAGGCCATTTAAATGACATATGACTTTCAAAACAAGATATTCTATGGGGCCTATATATCTCTCCCCACTCGAATGTTTGCTTTTCCTGCTTTGGCATCTGACATTAATGTCTGTCATTGAACATCTCAACCTTTGTATCTTTCTCATGGGAGACACAGATCAGAGTGTTTAAGCTTTGTAATTTGGCATTGCTGGCATTTTTTGTTCACCACAAATGTTTCCGATGATACTAATGACATTTAGCAAGTTTTTGAGGAAAAATCATTAAGAATAAAATCAAAAAAAACCTTGGTGATCTGAAGTGCTCTCTGAATGAACTCTGTGAAGTTTAAATTCAGACACAGCATCCAACCTTTCCATTTGTACCAGAAGTGAGGCTATTTGCAATTACTGTTTGAGAGAAAAACAATGTTGAAAACTTTAGACAAACGTTTTTGGTTTTGTTCAGAGAAGGTATGACTTTTGATCAAAAATACATTCTATGTGTTTCCAGTTTATTGAGGCATACTCACTTCCAAGACCAAAACTGCTGTCTTTTTATTTTTACAGTCTTTGTTTGAACTGAGATCCACATTCATTGTTACTGAGCTTTAATAATCTAAGGGTCACTTGAAGGGCTTTTGTTTGAGAGACCTTTCAAGCCAAGCCAAGGCAGCAGTTTAGAGAACGTTTCTTGTTTGTAGACAAAAATATATTAAAACAACCAAGGGAGCTATTACTCTTCCACATAATTATTTTTAATGTCTCATTGGACATGTATGAAATGCCTTTCAGTTCCTGTGGGAGAATTACTTTTTTACATTTTGCAGCGTGGCTTTTGTTAAATTTCTATGCTGCTTTTCCATTGAGCAATGTTCACCCCAAAAGACTTTATAAACATGAACAATATCTCTAGGAATATGCTTCCAACATAATCCACGTAAGTACTTGGAGATTTGTCAGTGGTCATAGGGCCTGATACCTTGCATACCTTGTGCCACCTATTTTTTCTGGCCATAATCAAGAAAGAACGTGACCCCAGTTCACGGTGGGAAAAGTCAGAGAACAGCCGAGAGTCCAGGACTGCATGAGGTGAGGCAGAGCCATATGCCACCGCAGCCAGTGTTAAAGGCAGGGGAGAGGGGAGGAGGGCTAAGACTCCCGTCACTCCCTTTCCCCTGGTAAATGCATGTCAGGTAATCGGAGTGCCTTTGTCTTTGGCATGACAATTATCTGCAAATGCTCTGTGTTTTGTAGCTCCTTTCAGTTACCTAGGAAAGACCGAAATGGAGTGCATCCTTCTTTTTTATAACAAGAACAAATTCAGGGGGAGGAGAACAAGCACGGGAGTCAGGCGGGGAGGGAAAGAGTAGCTTTACGGAAAGACAGAAACCATCCCGTAAGACTGTAGTTCTAGTACAAATATTTGGGCTTGGCTTGGGACGTGCACATTATGAGCCATTTCTGCTCCACAGAGGTGCAGGCTTAGCAGGTAGATGCAGGTGCTTCACTGAGATGTCTCCTTCCCATTATGTATTCATGATCCTTTAAATCTGCCAGTTGCCCTTTCCATTTTGAAAGATGCCCAGATGTTTCTTGCTTAGGCATTGAGAGCTCCCACAGGTCACATAGTAGCTGTCTTAATTCTGTGGCCATTGCCCTTCTCCCAGGCATGGTAAAAGTTTCAGTGACCCTAAATGGACTGTGCTGTTAGAGCAGTCCCAGCACGCACTTTGGACAAGGTGCAGAAAGCATCAGGGCTCACTCTAAACCTGAAACCTTCCACAGATTAAAAAAGAAGTTACTGCTTATCTGTGTGTTGCATGCAGCTCATTTAACATGCTGCATTGCATGTCGCAGCACCAGTACCTGTCTCTCGCCTCTTTCCTCAGGGCTGATGTGTGCTCTGAAGTTCCAGTGACTTCACTTGTCTCTTCTGCTATAAAAGGAAAACCAAACTCTGAGTTCAGGGAGTGATAATGTAGCTCTGTGTCAGTTTTGGCACCTTACACAAACATACACCATTATCAATGTCTAGTCATAAAGCTGATAAAGTTTAGCAAAAATGGATATCTAGGTAACTGTCTTTCCTAACTGGATGTAAACCCAATTTCAAATATATAGTGCTTCTAGGTTTTGAAGAGATAAATTACCATGTTCACCATCGTCAGATGACTAAACTTGAAGTCTTTCAACATGAGCTTATAAAATTGTAAATTATGTAGACGAAGTGTAATTTGTAATATACTCTGGTTTGTGGAATGACCTTGCCTTGTTTATAGATAAGAACCACAAGTTTCTAGCAGTGAAAGGCTGTGGAAGCTGTTTCTTTGAAGCAGGATATGATGATAGAAGCAAACTATTGTAACTGTGTAACGCGCTGATGTTCTGATGTTTTAAGCATGAGTTGCTCAACAATAAGTGATTTAATGGGGTAAAAAGTTGCCTTTACATGAACTTTAGTATCTTGCAGCAATAATCAAGTTGTGTCTCAAGAATATATTATAAGATTGTACGGATAATATGCACTTACCAGTATCTTCCTAATGTTACAGTGGCAGAATGCTTATAAAATATTTTGTACGTAAAAATCACTGCATGTACTTAATGACACATTCCTTGAGACAAGGACCATAAAGCAGACCAGGGAATTTTTTGAAGACATTATTATTTGAGGGCGTCCTGTGAAGTTGATCTTGCAGTGTCATCCAAAGTTCCCTATCCTGATTTGACAATTTTATGGCTTTGAACTCTCACTCTGTTGTTCAAGGTGATTTAGTCATTGGTTTGTGTGTCCTTACATTTAGAGTCTGCCAAACGTAATTGTTTGCAGAATATTCAGTTCACCTCGGAGTGCTTCTATTCTGGAGGGATGCTGTTGGAGGGAGCTCAGAGGAGGACAGTAGGAAAAATGAAAAGGACTAAATACGTGCAGCCTGAATAAGGGGTAGAAAAAGCTGGGGTGAAAGAACATAATGGTCTATATGTAACTGAAACATGTAAGCATGAGAGAGAGAGAAAGAAGAATTATGTCGAGTTTGGCAGGAGGATGTAATGAGTAATAGATGGAATGATGAAGGGGAAATAAAATTGGCTGGATGAAGAAAAGCTTCCTGACCGCGAGATCTTGTTTGATTACTGAAGTTTCCCCGGGGACTTCTGTGATTTGGGAAAAGTTGTACAAGACTATTCAGAGCCTCGCAGTGCTCCACAAAGCATAGCACTGTAGTCACCTGGTAACTTGGCATCCAGGAGTGGATAGTACTTCCCATCTTTTAACTGTGTTTGAGGTTCTTTGGATTCCTTGCGTTTGCTGGGCAGCCCAGAGCATCCTTTGTGTGCTGGCCAGCCCATGGCTTCTCTTTTGGTTGGGATTACTAAACAATACTACAGCTCTTGAAGAAAACCTACCTCCTCTGAGCTTTTGCATGCAAATGTGTTTACTGTGGTTATGGGATTGATCCTGTTTCTTTGATGCTAAGTGCAGGAGACTGCAAGGTTGCTTTCAGCTATCTGAAGGGACACGATCTCTGAAGATGCATAAGGTGGCAATTGCATATGCCTTTGTGTTGGCCCCCATAAATCTGGGGCCAAACCTTTACAGTATCTGGATGGATATTATCAATAGATGGTGTTGGAGTGGAGCATATTGCAAGTGTGAAATACTCTGTAATCCTTATTTGGCTGGAGAGTTTTTTTATGCTTAAACAGAGATTAGTAAAATAAGGAAAATTATTCAAGAACTTATTCAACTTATTCAAGAACTTTCGTTCCATGATAAAGCATATGTAGCTATTACAAGGTGTTCATGTTACCCATACGTAGAATTATTTCATTATAGATCTGGTGTCTGGCTAAAGCTGACTCCAGTAGTTCCTCTGAGAGAAGTTTATCTGATTAAAAATTAAGTGTGTCTTTAGCTGATATCCAACCAATTTGCTGAACTTATTTTTACTTCTGCCCAGAGGTTCTGAGAATAAATTGATAACTGAGAATCCATTTGGATTTGAACAATTAGGAGAGAAGTGTGCAAAAACCCAGAAACCCAGAAGTAGTGAAGACCACAAGGCTTCTACACATTGGGAAGCTCAGATCATGGAGTTAGGAAAATGGGCTAACAGACTGTTTTCCTGCTGTGTCTCTTCTGCTTGGCCTTTCAGTATATTCCTTGTTTTCTAGCAGCTGCTCAAAGCAGTAGAATCCATTTCCTCAAATGTACATAGAAATTGCAAAGGCTGCTTCTGCTCAGGGTGAAGCAATGAAATAAATGTTGCTAAGAACCCAGTTTTGAAACTGCACGTAATCCAACGTTTGCTCTGCTCCCAAGAGCTAACTGGTTGGAACTGTGGAAGCCCTGAATTTTGAAACAAATCACACAGAAATGTGAGTTTTTTCATG
Source organism: Calonectris borealis (assembly GCF_964195595.1). NCBI lineage: Eukaryota > Metazoa > Chordata > Aves > Procellariiformes > Procellariidae > Calonectris > Calonectris borealis. Next base: position 12,727,147 of record NC_134325.1, read on the forward strand.
TAAGTTAATCCACTAATAAATAAATAACAAATCTTCTTAAAAAGACACTCCTTCTTTGAATTATCTTATTTGAATTTAATATTTATTATCTCATGGGGGCATGGTTATCTCTGTATCAATAGGTACATAACTTGTACATTCTGAGATATATCTAATGTCTACCAAAGAAAAAAAAAATAAATCATTTAGATCTGGAACAGTGATCACAATGGAAGTTTCATTTGCAAAGGATTTATGGAGACTTGAAGTGAGTATTATGTTTTGAATAAATGCACCATTGACCAGTATCAGATTTCCATAGGCTTTATCTTGTTTTTTCTAAGCAACTGCTCATAAACGTTTTTAATATCTTGATTAGCATGATGGTGCTACTTGCAATTCTGTTCATAGAGCTATTAATCTATGATAGTGCAATCTAGAGAAAGGAATCACACTTACTTAGTTGTTCCTTTCATTGTTTCATTTTAAAAAACATAAATAACAAGTTGACAGGGTTTCTTTGTGCTTCTTTCTTTTCAACTAACATGTTAAGTATTTCAAGAAAGGTTTGTCAAGACATCACAAAAGTAGGTCTTAGTTCCAATCTGAACTTTATTGAACCCTGCTTTCATGTAATAGGAAGGAAAAACAAGCAGTAGATTTGATCAGTCTGAGTCCATAACTCAACGGCTACAGCAAACTCTCAGTGCTTTTAATTCCTGTGTCATAGCAGTACTCAGACAAATGTAGAGGAATCAAACATATATAAAATCTGAAGGGAAAGGAATCTCCTGTGTCTCATGAAGACTTGACTTCTAAGGCAAGTTCAACACATGGGCTCCCTCCCTGCTCTCCTTTCTTCCCCTACCTCTCCCTGCAAGCTTCATCTCCAACTGTCCCTGCATAGCTCACTCTCAGCATGACTTGTCTGGCAAAGCTGTCTTGGTGGCAGTAGGGTCAGCAGAGCCTGCTGCTGAACAGTGACAGTCACAAACGTGAAAACAGCCGAGTCCTGCAGTGACATGCTGATGAGAACCGTGCAGGCACCTGCACAGCCCCGTTAGGTTGTACTCGATTCTGTGGAGGGCACCAGGGCCTGCAGCAGATCTCTCTTGGGCTGAGGCCCTGAAGCCATGGAGTTTTCAGATGACCGTTCACCCTCATGGGCAGACCAGATATCCCATGCAGCAGCATGTGATACATACACAAGGGACAGACTGTAAAGCTTTGGTTTTGAAGAAAAAAATATATTGAGTGGGAAGCCTCAGAATAAAGAACTGGGAAAACTCTTGTTTTGGTTGGAGCTACATTTTTGCTGCCTGTTGCTTCCAGCCAACTAGATGAGAAAAATGAGCTTGTTTGCCTTTTGTGTATTGCTGCAATCTACATGTATCAGTACATATAGTCCAGAGAGAGAAAAGAGACACGTACCTTTATGTAGCTGCAGTTAGATGAAGGGCTGGGTATGCTCAGTTACTAACGAAGCTAAAGGGCTGTGCTGGGGGGCTGAGGGCAGTGGAATCTCTCCCCAGGCTGTGAAGGAGCTGTTGACGTATGCTGTGCTAATGGGGCTGGGAGCAGGGACTCTCCGTGTTGCAATAGCTCTCCAGCTCCAGCCCTGCCACCCCCTCACAGGTCACATCACTGGCAGATCACATGGAGCTCTGCTGCATAACACAACAACCATCTGCGTTTCTTTGCTTACCCAAGGTCTCCAAGCACTGCACAAATACTGCTGGACTCCTCCAGTGTTCTGGCAAAAGTACTGTCACCTCTTCCATTTCTCTGGAGCGTGTAGAAGGTATTGAACAGAACCCCGGACCTTTTGTTCCTTGTCTGCTTTAGGGACTAGGCACCTTGTCTTCACTGCTTGTCTTCTGCACTCACTGAACATCCGTAGGCAAAGAGGATAAGCTTGGCTTTCCCCACTGCGTGGTACAAGGCGTTAGACCCCAGTGGACTGAAGTCCTTAAGCACTGATTTCAGTGGGACCACTCTTGCGCTAAAGCACCCTTAGTCAGCTGCTTACATGCGTGAATTCCTCTGAAGCGTGTAGGATGAGAACAGAATCCCATGAAAAGGGTTTTAGATCCTCAGCTGAGGTAAGACAGACCAGCCTTACTGGAGCCCCACTAGTTTCCCACTGAGGAGGGCTGGTAAGAGAGTGTCTTTGAACAGGGCTGCAAAAGGGCTTTGCGAGAACAAAGTGAGATTTGACTTTGCTTGCATTGTTAAAGTGTGTTTGTTCAAGAATTAAGTGGAAAGATAAAGGCATGGATGGTTAGTGTTTAGGAAAACATGTTCATGGCCAGTCTACTGGAGAAACGGGTAAAGGACAATTTATCTTCTGTCCCTGTCCTGTAATACCCAACCGTTAGTGAGACCAGAGGCTGCTGGTGGCCTCAGCTACAAACTGCCTTTCCTTACCCATGAGGTACCAGAAATACTGCAGTGTGTGGCTGGGGACAGCAGGTCCACTTCAGCTGGAGTTTTCCTAACACTTTTGAATGTATAAATGTTTGGTTTATATTTCCAATGTGTACCCATATTCAAAGATGGTGTTCCAGGTGGCTCAAAGAATGCTTCGGATTTGTGTCCGTGAGAGGTATCGTTACTGATTTGTTTCCCTATTATCACATTTAGAGTTCAGTATGCCTTTATAGTGGGATCTGCATTCTACAAGCAGGGAGAAATTAATTCCTTAGATCTCAGTTACCATACATCCATTTATAATGTACTAAGTTTTAGAATTTTCTTTTTATTTTCCCCTCCCAACATAATTTTATTACTTTCAAAACCATTAGAGATAATGCCAAGAACTGAGCATATTACCTAAGAGCTTTTTTTCCCCAACTTCTTTTGTAAGTACCAAATACCTGTAACAGTCCTATGTTATAGTTTTAGCTGCCCCCTAAGTATATCCCGTTGTCTATCCAAGACTTTCAAAATGTCACATGTGCCAGATCTGAAAGATGTTACTGATACCCGGCTTTCTATGAACTCCTATTCACTAGAACCCCGGCGAGGGCGGGACACATAGGGATACTTTATGGCCCTATACAGCTCCGTGATTTATACCGAGCCTCGTCTTAGCAGTACGCTAATAAATTTAGCAGAGCCCCCGTAGTACCTCGTACCTCGCTTGAGCCCCACCTCGCACCCCTCCAGCACTGAAGCGGGCACCGTCCGGGCGCGGGGGGGTGCGGGCGGCCGGGGCGGCGCGGCGGGGCCCCGCAGGTGCGGGAGGCGGAGCGCCGCCGCCCCCCGGGCCGCTCGCCGGGTTGAACGCGGGGTCAGGGCCGCGCCGCGGCTCGGGCCGCGCTCCCGGCGGGGCTGGGCTGGGCTGGGTTGGGCTCATCAATTTCCCGTGCTCGGTGCCTGCGTCCCGGCGCGGCACTAATGCGGAACAAATTGAGACATATCCTCTCCGTAATTAGTTCCAGCGTTTCAAAGATTTACGGTAAAATAATGGCCTGAGCCCCGCCGGCCGACCGGCCGGGCCCGGCCCTCGGTGCTCCGTCGCCGCACGGCGGTCGAGGCGCTGGGGAGGCGGCTCGGTTGCCGGGAGCTCGCCCCGCCGCCGCCGCCGCCACTGCCGCCGCTGCCCTCCGCGGTGCCGGGCCGGCGGGGCCTGCAGCGGCGCGCACCGCCCGCGGGGGGCGCGGGGAGCGTTCAGCTGGCGGGGTCGCGGGCCGCGCTCCCCCGAGTGGTGGGGCCGGCGGAGCCGGGGATGGCGCCGGGACGAAGGGAGGTGCACAGCTCCGCCGGCGCCGAGGAGCTGCCCGCCGCGCAGTCCCGCCGCGGCTATTTCCGAACCCCCGCTGGCCGGAGAGTCGGCTTGGGGCCGGGGTCCCCGGCCTCGGAGCGACCTTCGCGCCCGCCCCGCCTGCGCCCTGCTCCGCTCAGCGGAGAGCCGGGGAGAGGGCAAGCACCCTTCCCTCCTTGTGCCATCAAAAAAGGCTTTTTTCCCCTCAGAGGATAAACAAAATGTCCTCTCGCCAGCTCGAAAGCTGCCAGTGTCCCCGTCAGCCCAGGCAGGGAAGGCCGGTCCCGCCTTGCCGGGGGCTCCCCGCTCCCGTGGTGCCCGCAGTGCTCGGCGAGGCGGGGGGAGGCAGCGAGCAATGCAGGATTGGGCCCGCCGTGATGAGTTCCTGCCCCTCTGCGCCCTGCGCTCCTGGGAGATGCTTCGCAGCCTTGTTTCTGCTGCTCTTGGCACTTAAATACTCAAACTCCGATCAGCTCCCTGAATGAAAGGAGACAGATCCCCCTGCGTGCTGTGAGCGGCGTGAGCAGGATTGGAAGGGCTGGGGATTTATCTCTGTTCAAGTCAGTCTCCCCCACCTCCGAGCCGCGAGGGAATCATTTATGAGTTTAGTAAAGTGCAGTAAGTTACCCGTCCCTTAATTGGTTAGCATGGCAGGGGAGAAAGCGGAACGGGAAAACGCCGGCTGGGGAGGTGCTTCAGCGCTGCTCAGGTTGGAGCAGGTTCCCGAGCCCGTTTTGCCCGGGATCGAGTGGGACTCTCAGTAGAATAATCCTCGTCCAGGAAATATCTGTTGTTTAATCTTGTAGAGTATGTCTTCGAGCACAGTCAAAGACTGAGCATTATCAGGAATTGCCATAGCTATGGAATAGCGGGCAAAACAGTAAAGCCTGATTGCTGCCTGGCAGAGATTTGGATCGGGCCATGTTTGTACGAGGGGAAAGGGCAAAAAGTTCCGGACCTCCTGGGTCTGGACACCGGCAAAGGAGATGCTGTTCCTGAACTGCCGTCTCTCCGGCCATTGCTTTCAGCTGGGCACCGAGGCCCGGACGCGGGCGCCCGGTTTGCGGGGCGTGGGGTGATCTACGCCGGAGTGCGCCTGGAATCGGGGTCGGGATCTCCGGGGAAGGGGCGAGCAAATGTCCCCTGCCCAGAGGAGAAGCTCCTCTCGGGATACCGGGGCGCTCCCGAGGGGACCTGCTGCCAGCGCTCCCGGCTTGGGCTAGAAATGTGCCCCCGCTTTGCAGTGGAGCAGGAGATTTTTCTCTCTCCCTGGTGCTGGCTGGGAGGGAACGGCTGCGGAAAGTGGCGCTGGCCGTTTCCCAAAAGTCCCCAGCCCGTTCCCAGGGCCTGAGCTTCCCCCCCTCCTCCTCGGGCTGCACCGCTGAGGGTTTCTCCCGGGACATCCCCGGGACGCGCCCTCCCGGTTTGCGCCGGGCCCGCTCCGTGCCCCGCACGGCTGAGGCGGCCCGGGAGGGCGCAGGTGCCGGTGCACGGCGCTGCGCGGGGCTGAGCTGGCGGCCCCGGAGCCCCCCCGGCCGAGCACTGCTTTCCCCTGCCTCGCTGCAGGCGCTGCCGGCAGCCGCGGGGAGGGAGGATGCGCTGATGGCCAAGGGGTCTTCTTCTTTCACCGCTGGGAAGGGCGAGAGAGGCGAAGGTTTGGAAGGACTTCGGCAGTTCTTCCTCCCAGGTGGAATAACGCAGACCTAAGCGATCAAGAAAACATCTTTCCCTTTCAAGAAGATTTATCAAGCAAGGTTCTTTCAAGAAAAGAAACAGCCGCACTAGTTCGAAAAATAGTCCGCTGCGGGAAAGTCTTTTTCTGTTTGCCCCAGGAAAGGTCTAGTTTTCACGGGAAATTAAATACTCCGCTTAGGCTGGCCGAAGACTTCTATTTCTGTGCATACGTTGTCGATTTTAGAGCCGGAGATGAAAGGGACCAACCTCAGGTGTCGGTCCACCACAGAAACGAGCAAATCCAGCAGCAGCCCCGCTCCCGATTCTGCACCTCCCGGCGGCCCCTCAGGGCCCTGTGGGTACAGGGTGACTGCGGTGTGCAGGGACCCCCAATGCGGTCAGGGAGCGGGAGCAACGCGGGGGCGAGCGCCGGGGGCCGGCGGTGTCAGCAAGGGCAGCGCGCTCCCCCCTCACGGGCACGGGCTGCGTTCCGAAATGCCGCCCGAGAGTGGTTTAGCTTTGAGTGTACTCATCAGAAGCGGCAGATCCTGTAAACTTAGGCGTTCTTTAATATCAGCAAAGACAATCAACAAATCTTTCGCTCTTACGTTACACGTAGATTTCCGTAATAAATAGATTTACGCATCAAAAGAGAAGTTTTAAAAGGGAATCCTCTGAAGATAGTTTGTGAAAATTAAACTCGTTTCACTAATAACGAAACCCGACGCTTTTGGTTAAAGAGTTTAAAGAGAAAATGAAATTATACTTGGCTACTCTAACAACGAGCTCTTTTAATTTCTTTTGTTGTAGCGTTTACCCTTTGAATTTTAAAACATCGTTTCAAGATTGGCGATGCTTGCGGTAACCTTTCATGCCGGGGGGGAAGGAAACACCGAAGTGTAAATTGTCACCGGGAAGACAACGGGCTCGGTCTTCCCAGCGGCAGGTAAATGTTCACGGCGTTTCTTTTATTACTTTAGCCGCAAAGGGAGGGTGAGGCGGCCGGGGAGGATGCGGCTGTGCGCTGCTGGGTGTGCGCCGAGCGATGGCCCCGGCGGCGGTTTCGGTGCCGTGGTTTTAACAGGGGCCGGTGAAGATGCGGTGCTTCCCCCGCGTACTCTGCCTTCGCGAGTACGCTGCATCGGGGCGCAGCTCCCAGGAGCTGTCCCACGCGTGCTCGTAGAAGCACACTCCCCCCCCCTCCCCCGGGTGATTATTAATTAGCAGTTTTGAAGGAAGACGGCAGGATCACTCTTCTCGCGTTCGGTGAGAGCGTCTCCCGCGGGGGAGGCTGCGGGCTCGCCTCTGACCCAGGTCCCGGCAGGAGCTTGGCCGCGGCGGGTATCGCCACGTCCCACGGGGCTCTGCCGCCCGCCCCGGGGCTCCCTGCCGGTACCGCACCGCGGAAATCATGGCATCCCTCGCTGCTAGGGCCGACCCGAAACCCGCCGTGTCGCCTGGAAGGACCGTCCAGGGATAACGTATAAGATGCCATCGGGGGCTCTCCCGCCGCCGCTCCCAGGATGCATGCTGCGGGGCTGAGTCCAGGCGGCTGGGGAGGGAAGAGAGAGTGTGGGGCTTCCCAGGAGCAGTGCCAGGTGAATCTCCCAAAAGCAGGTTACTTACAGCGCTGCGATCCTCCCCCGCCTGCCCAAGCTCTCTCACACACGGGCAGATCGGAGGGACGGGGCTGGGACCGGACCCACGCCGGCCCCGGTCCCCTTGCAAAGGGCCCCCTCCCCTCGCCGGCGGAGCCCTCAGTGCCCGGGCACGGCCGGCTCTGCGCGACGTGCCGCGGCCCGGTGCCCCCTGAGGCATAGGGACGGGGAGCGCCGGTGTGCGCGGGGCGGGGGGGGGATCGGGCAGGCAGCCCGGACCCCGCAGGAGCTCAGGGGGACGCGGATTCCTCCCACAGCGGGAGAAGCACCTGGAAAGACACTTTCCTCTCGCAGGGACGGGGTCCGCCCGCCCCGGGCGGGGTCACTTCCCCTGGCTCCTGCAGAGGCGGGTGCTTCTCCGCGCCGTCCCCAGGGCCTGCGACCCCGCCGCCCTCGGGAGTCCCCACGGACATGCACGGAGTTGGCGGGGGAAGTCATCCAGCACGTACTTACTGGCCACCTGGATCCCTCTAACAGTCTCGCAAGTCTCTCCTAAAGCGAAGGGACGTTAGGGTGAGATTTAGTGGCGCTTGCACCAGAAGAAGGGTGGGAGTCATGTGTAGGGGAGATATATTCTCCCACAGTAACCTCTCCCCCTCCATCCCTGGCTCTCCTTGTCTCCCCCCTCCCCCCCGCGTGTCTGGTCCGGCTGGGTTCAGCACAGCGGGCTGTGGGCAGCCCCTCGGCGGAGGTTGTGTGAATGGAGGATCGGCGTGGCTGACTCCTCCTCCCCTGCAAGCGCCTCTATTTGAGCTTTGCAAAGTTGAGGGTGAGCAGGCATCCGAGGTGAGGCGTGCGAGGCGGCTGTGCCCCCCTAGCACGGACAGACGGACACACGCACAGACAGACACACACACACGCGGACACACAGACACACGCACACCCCGCCCTGCCCTGCGCTGCGGAGCGGGTGCAACCCCGGAGGCGATCCTGGAGAACAACCTTTCCCTGTCGCTGTTGCCGGCTCCCGCAGGGCTGGACCCGGGGAGCTGCGTCGCGGAGCAAACTTCCCCCAAAGGGCTGAGCTCGCCGGCCTGGTGCCTGCAGCCGGAGCCGGCCTCCGGCTTGGCGGGCAGGGGCCAGGTGTCCTGGAACAAGTGCGGCCCGGGGGGAGACTGGCTGCCCGGCGGCAGGCAGAAGGTCTGCGAGCAGATGGGCTCCGATGTCCGAGACCTCAACGCGCTGCTGCCCTCCGTGCCCTCCCTGCCGGGCAACAGCAACTGCACCATGCCGGTGAGCAGCGCGGCGCAGTGGGCTCCCGTCCTGGACTTCCCCCCGGGGGCCTCCTACGGCTCGCTGGGGCCGCACTCCTTCATCAAGCAGGAGCCGAGCTGGAACGGGTCGGACCCGCACGAGGAGCAATACCTGAGCGCCTTCACCGTCCACTTCTCCGGCCAGTTCACGGGCACGGCCGGCGCTTGCCGCTACGGGCCCTTCGGCGCCCCGCCGCCCAGCCAGCCGCCCTCCGGCCAGGCTAGGATGTTCCCCAACGGGCCCTACCTGCCCAACTGCTTGGAGAGCCAGCAAGCGATCCGCAACCAGGGTAAGGGCAGCGTCTGCCGGGCGCCTCGGCCTCGGGGGGGCGGCCCCCGCAGGCCCCGCTTAGCCTTGCCGGGCCGCGCTTGATGTAAACACCAAGCCCAGCCTTTCTCTCCGCAGCAGCCGGGCAGGGTTAGGCGAGCCAGCCCTCCTGTGCCTCCTTTCCCTCCCTGTGCGGCAGCCACGTCGCTCCGGGGAGTTTTAGGAGCCACGAGTTGCTTGCCCCCACCTCTCCAGTGGGGCAGCGGGCTGCAGCGGGCAGCTTTGCCGGGCGGGCTGGAGCCCCCCCGCCCCCTCCCCGGGTTGGAGCAGCCTCTCGCCTCGCAAAGGTTTGTTCGGGCCGGGGACGGCGCAAGTCCTGGAATGGAGATAGGGCCGGTGTCCCGAGACAATTCCCTGTACAAATCTTGGGGTGGGTGGGTGTACCTCCAAACTTCGTCCTGAATCCGAAAACCGCTGTCCGCACGTTAGTGTTTTCAAGCCTCTTGTCGAATTAACCTCGGGAGCGCTGAATGCCCCCAGGCCGCGGCACACAAACAGGGGCTCCTCGTAGTTTCTTTTCAGCATCTCCGTGGCCTGGACAGGCTGCTGTTTGCACCGCCCTGAGAAATTCCCGTGGACTGCACGGCCGGGCGATGGGTCATCCCCTGCCTGTGGCACCGGGATCATCGTCTAATCGTTTTTCTTCCAGCGGCTGCAGTGTAAACATCTGCCGGTGCAAACGCGAGGAAGAAGGGAGAGGGAGCGAGCGTGCGGAGAGCTTGCCCGAGACCTTTCGGGTCTCGTTCCCCCTCCTTCAGCTGGCCCCGGAGGTGCGGGCTGTCGAGCGCCTGCCCCGCACTCCCCGGCCCCGGGCGGGGCGCCGGGGGACTCTGGCCGAGGGGGGGTCAGGCCGCCGCGGCCCCGAGACTCGGGGACGGGAGAGCGGGAGCGGCGGAGGGTGCGCGCCCCGGTGGGAGCGGGACGACTCGCCGGGGTCTCGCCGCTTTCGGCGCGGGGTCGTCCGCGGCTCGGGCTTCCTGTGCGCCGTGGGCGCAGCTCCGTACCCACAGAGGGGGGCTGGGGGCGACGGCCCCGGGAGGACCCGGGCGATTCGGGCTGTCCCCGGCTCTCTGGCGGCTGGCGAAGGGAGGCAGGGCGGGGGGGCAGAGCGGAGGCCGAGTCCGGGCGGGCGCGTTCTGTGCTAGCCGCCGAGGGGTGGCCCGAGGCCGGCGAGGCGGCCCGGGGCGACGTTTGCAGTGAGGAGAGGCGATGGCGGCGGAGGGGAAGTGGTTGTTCAGCAGCGGGGCCGCGCACGGGTCTCCCCCGGGCAGTGCCGGGTCGCAGTCCCGGTGCCACCGCTCCGCTGCCTTCGTCCCCCGACCTCTGCCCGCGCTGTCCGCCCAGCGCCGGGCTCTAACTTGGGAAACGGCGGAGCGGGGCGCCAGGGCCGTGCCGCCGAACCCGGCTGGCAAAGATAGGCAGCATCCCTGGAGCTCGGGGAGAGGCTCGGCCGCGCCGGGCCGGGCTGGCGGCGAGGCCCCGGGGCCGCTGCGCGCCCCGCGGAGGCCCCAGGCTCCGAGCGGCGGGACCCGGCGGGGAGCGGCCTGTGATCGCTCCAGCACAGAGCACGCCGGGCCAGGGAGCTCTGCCGGGGATTTTCTTAAGACATCTGAAAGGATTTTAGACATCGGAGAGGATTTGTAATCGCTGGGCCGAAATAGCGACGAGAAGGTGGAAAGGAGGGTGACGGAAATAAACTCGGCCCTGGGTGGGTGCGCGGGCGGACGAGGGACAAAATAGCTGCGTCCCCGTGCCATCCTTCGTCCGAGTTTAACCGCAGCGGAGCGAAACGGAACCTTTAACGCACCAAAACACGGAGCCCGGCGCTCTGCGGGTGGTGCTCGGTCTGCGGCACCACCAGCCCCGCACACACACACCTGTGCGTGCCCGGAGATCCGGGACCCCATTACCTCTCCGCACCCCCCCTGGCCCCAGTGGGGTGGATCGAGGCCCTGCAAGAGCCTGGAGAAAGGCGCCGTTGCGGGGAGCACGGGCCGTGTCCCGGCTCCCTCCCCTGCTCCGCAGGCCTCGCGGCCTCGCCGCGGGGCCGCGTCCCTTCAGCGCGGGGCTGCCTCCCCGCACGGGCAGCACTGGGGCTTAGCCACAACTATGTTCGGCGACACGCAGCGAGCTCCTTCGGCAAGGAGGAATTCGACAAAGGGCGTTTGCTTTCTTTTTTTCTTTTTTTTTTTTTTTTTTCGTGGCTGGATAAAATGTTCTTGCTTTGGCTCTCCTCAAGGTTGAACTCCTATTTTTTTTAGTCGGTTCCTCCGACCGTGGGAAAGACGCTACCTTGGCTCTGCGATGACATTGCTGCCAAGTCTGGGATGGGGTGGGGGTGAGGGAACTAAGGCTTTGAAACCTCTGCCCAATTTTCCTCTTCTCGTTCGCCTGTCTCTTTCATCCAGCTGGGCTCCTCCAACAACTGGATGTCTCCAGCGGGCCCCGTACTCCAGCAGATGTACAACTTTCAATTATTTTCAGCACATTTTAATCAGGCCTGGCTCTGATAACGCCCTAATTAAAGAGACCTTACTATCGGCAGCTCGGTTCAGAACTCAACTTTCTTATCACATTCCTGAAGCTTTGGGTCAGGCAACACCGGAAAATGCGGCCAAAACCTCGTTCTGCTCCGAGCTGAGTTTTGAAGGTCACCGAAAGTCTGCGCCAGGCCAAAAGTAACGTAGAAAGTGTCAGTGTTTTCTGAAAGTTAAAAAAGAGGCAGAGGGAAATGGGGAAAAGGGAGTTGAAGGTTGAGCCTCTACCCTGAGGGCTAAGGGAAGAGATAAGGAGCGAGAAACAGCTGTGGGATGGGAGCCCGTGAGGTACCGGCCTGTCAACGCTGCTCGCATCGCCGCGAAAGGAGCTCTGCTGCTAGGGCGAGGGGGATGTGAGAGAGATTTGGCCGGGGACGCGTCAGTCCCACGTCTATCCCAGCCCCGCAGTCTCAGGGCCGGCTTAAAATCATCGCGAAGGTGAAGGTTTCAAAGTCTTCTGGATTTTTTTTCCTTCCCGTTGCTCCCTTCATTTCTCCCGCGCAACCCCGCAGGTTAATTAAGCCCTGTAATGTCGCTGGATCCAGGCTGTCTGCAGTGACAATAAAATGGAGAGGCAACAACCGGATCCCTTTGTTGCCTCTCCATTTTACTCTCTCTGAAACCCCCTGTGATTATCGATCGGCGGTGGTGAAGCAGAGACCTGCACAGCGCCGAGCACTCGGCACCGAAGGGAGCTGAGAGGGGTGCCTAAAAACAGGCCCGAGTGCTCCCCCTCGACTAACAAAATCATCCTCCGGTCACATCCACTGCCAGACGAGGATGCCCGTGCTGGAATAAGCGGGTTAAGGGAGAGGGGTGTGAGAGAGGCAGTGCTCCTCGTCGGTTTGGTTTCTTTTCCCAGCCCGCGTCGGACCTTTTGTTTTGTTTTGGTTTGGTTTTTGGAAGAGTGACTCTCGGAGGAGCTTGGTTCTCGGGGTAAATGCTGATGAGCCGAGAAGCCTCTGAGATAATATTGCTTTGTAATTACTTTTTTAGCTGAAGTTGTTTAGCCAGCTCCAAGTCATTAATGAAAGTTGGTGTCCAAGCACCTGATTTACGATTTCGTGTCGGCCCGGGGTCAGCAGAGGTGGTCTCTTTCCATCTGAATCTGCTCGGTGTAGGAAACAAAATAGGCTGTTTATTATTTTGGAGAGCAATTTTCGCTGAAAGGAGGAGTTTTATTTTTGCATGTAACATTCCGCCTCTTTATTGCAGAAAGCTGCTCTTAGGGAAAAAAAAAAGAGAGAGAGAGATTAAAGGGTACCTTCTAAATTGGAAACGGCAGAGGAGTACACTGAGCAGATGGGAATCTTCCTCTTTAATATGAGCAACAATTAATGAAAACATCCTTTTTATTACCGAAGCCGATCTGTTCTCTTTAAACACGAACGAGACTTCCGACTTTCCGCCCCTCGGTGCGGCTGCCCGGCTCGCCTCTCCCCGGGGCGGGGGGGTCCCACGGGGGTCCCACCCGCACCATCCTGCGCCCACAGCCTTGCGAAGTGCGTGTGCTGGGGAGGGGGCGGCGGTGGAAGAGGGAACGAAGCCTTTCTGTGTCTTTTTCCCCACCGTGGGCAGCAGCACCGGGGGAAGATCAACACGGTGCCATAAATGCGCAGTATTTCGGCAGCCCGCGGCGGTGCCGTGGGTGCGTGGCGGCGGGAGCCTGCGGCGCTCGGCCGGGCGTGGGCTCCTCTCGCTCGACGCCTGCTCGGAGAGGCTTCGCGGGAAGCCGGTGGGCGAGGGGGCTCAAGGCTCCTCCTAACCCCGCTGTGGTCTCTTCGGCAGGTTACAGCACCGTGGCCTTTGACGGGACCCCGAGCTATGGCCACACGCCGTCTCACCACGCCGCTCAGTTTACAAACCATTCCTTCAAACACGAGGACCCCATCAGCCAGCAGCCCTCGCTAGGTAATGTCAGCCTCCGCGGGTGCGGTCCGCGCTCCCGGCCGCGGGGGCCCGTCTCAAAGGCTGGCGATCCGGGGTGGTTCCGGAGTCGCGCCCGGCACAGAGCTAGAGCTGCCCAAACGCTGGAGGACGGGGCCCTGCAGCCCCCTCTGCAGCGCAGGGCGGGGGGGAACGGCCGCTCGCCGCAGGGGTTAACTCTTCGCCGCTTTCTCCGCAGGGGACCAGCAGTACTCGGTGCCGCCCCCGGTGTACGGCTGTCACACGCCCACCGACAGCTGCACGGGCAGTCAGGCCCTGCTCCTCCGGACCCCCTACAACAGGTACCTCCGCCGGCAGGGAGCTTTGCCTTGCCTCCTTCTGCGCGGGTTGTTGCGCGGCCGTGGTCTCTGCCCCGCATGCCGCTCAAACAGCTTTCTATTTTATGCAAGGAAACAGATTTATTTTTTCCTTTCTCAAAAGAAAAAAAGATTCACACGTTAAAAAAACAAAACAAACAAAAAAACCAGCACACACACACACCCCGCCCCCAAAACAAAACAAGTCGCCGCGCCCTCCGCCCCGGCCCCGCCGTGTCTCAGAGCTCTCCCGGGCCACCTCGCCCTCCCGGGCCGGGCTTTGCGGGGGGTGGTGGCGCGGCTCGGCGCTGGCCGAGCATCCCCCGCGGGGCTCGGGCACTGTGCTGCCGGCTCGGGGGAGCCGCTCTCCGGCGGCAGGTGCCGGCCGCCTCTGGGACGCGGGAGCTGGGCTGCCAGGCCTCCTTGGAGCACGCCTGTCCCGCACGGAGCCCGCTGGTGCGAAGGGATTTGCCCAGGTGCGGACATCCGCGCCGGGGGGAAGTGCCCGGGGCAGCTCCGCAGAGCCCAGGCGGCAGGGCTCCGCCGGCGGAGCCCAGCCCTGACCCTGCTCCAGAGCATCCCCCCTCTGCCCGAGGCAAGCGCGGTCCCCCGCCCCGCACGCATCCCCTCCGCCTCGGCTCAGGCTGCAGAGCCACAGGATCCGGCCCGCAAGGCGCACCGGCCGGCGCGGCCCTGCCCCTGCGCCTCCTCCCCGCTCCCGGTTGGGAGTCTCCACAGCCGGGAAGGTGCGGGAGCGCTCGCTGGTGAGCAGCAGCGATGGGCAGAGCGTGGTAGAGGGATCGGGCAGGGAATTACAACTCAGCTCCGTGCAGGGGCTTCCTCTTGCAGACCAAGAGCCCTTCCGATGGCTCCCAGGAGCGACGGGGACTGGTCTGCAGGGAGGTCATTTGTTGTAAACGGGGCGATAAACCTATCGGATTTCCTTGCTGGGAGAAAGGTGCATCTGGAGCTTTGCTGCGAGCACCTGGTTGCCAATAGAAGGGTCCGTTGCAAGCGCGGCTTCCCGTTTTCTTCGGCCTGGCATGGGAGCTGGGCGTGTCTCTTGCAGTTTTACAACGTGTTTAATGAGCAAAGAAGTTCCCCAAAATTTATTCTTCAACTTTTTGTGAACTTGGAGCCAGTCCCGTATCTTGGAGTTGCTAAGTAACTCTCGCACACAAAACAATATGCCTCCGCGAAGGAAGCCGCGAGCGGCTCCTCTTGTAGGCCGGTTATATCATCTCTGATTAATCAACACTGGACGTGGGACAACAAAATTCTGTCACTTCCAGAAGCCACTTCGCTAATGAACGTGAGTTGACGTCAAGGGAAGGAGGGAATGAGGTAATGAAGGAAGGAAAGAAGCCTATCCAGAGAGATTAGCTTGCAGAATAATTGGCGGGGCGAACTCCTGCGCTGAAGTGACAGAGATTGCTCGCCTCGCAGGGAAATCTATAAATATGATTTGTAGGGAGGCTTTGGGAGGGCAGCTCCGAGCCGCCGCGGGCAGCCGCCGCTCTCCCCAGCCCCGCCGGGCCTCAAGGCTCGCCCCCGCTGCCCGGTGCCCCGCTCCCGCGTCGGGGCTCCCGGCGGCGGCACCGCGGGCACTCCCTCCTGCGGCGTTTGTATTCGTTTGTACGTTTAGTGGAGCGAGCCCAGTCCTGGGAGGTGTGATTCCGATAGGAAACCGCTGCTTGTGCCGAGAGCTCTCTCCTCCATGTGCCTCTACCGAGGAAGCATCGGGGCGGGGGTGAGCACAGCTTGGCATCGCCCTAACGCGGCCGCCTCCCGCCCAGCGCGTCGGGACCCGGACGCCGGCGCGAGTGGGCAGCGCTGCGCTACGGGGCCGATTTCTTCCCGACCTTAGCCATGATCCTACTCTGCTCCCCGGGAGGTTTACTGCTTACTTCGGTAGGATAAGGATTTAAGCCCTTAAACCTCACGCGAGCCAATACTGATGTGTGGGGGTGTAAGTCAGGGCAGAACTTGTTGTTGGAGGGCAGCTCCTGTTGTACAAAGCCTGCTCCAGCACCTAAGCTCGAACAGGTGGGTGAGTTCGGTGCGGCCTCCCCTTGTCCCCTCCTGCACATGGTCAAAAGCACCTGGAAAAAACGATTTTCCTACTACGCAAGTGTTCTTCCTAGAAAGTGTTGTCAAGAAAGTGGGTGACTAGTTACCGTGCAAAAACGGGCGTGACTCATTAGCCACATTTCCAACGGCCTGAAAACCGACCGCACTGAGTCAATATTCATATTGATCTGGTGGAATCTTTACTATTTTTTTTTAAGACCGTATTTATTCTGTACCTCCTTTGCGAAGATTTTTTTGCTTTTCGCAGTTCAGGTCAGGTTTGCCAGCTCTGCTTTGACAACTGATGGCTCGGTTGCCGCATCTGAGCGCCGGGGCTGGCAAGGATGGGGCGGTGAGGCTCCCCGCGTCCATGCCCATCCCCGCTGCGCGCCTCCGTGCGCACCTGGTGACCGCTGCGCGGAGCGCGCAGCAAGTACGCAGGGGATGGTGCTTATCCCCGGCGTGACGGGGTTCGTCGCGTCTGTCGCTCCTCGCACTGACTGAGGACAGCAGGCGCTCCGGTTCGCCTGTAGCAGCGGAGAGGGAGCAACGTGGCGGGAGGAACCGAGTCGGGGAGCGGGAGGTGTTGCCTCTTTTCCCGGCGGGATGGGACGGCCGGTGCCTGCCCCGCACCGCCTCTCCTCTGCGCCTCCCTCGAGTAGCCCACGGGCGTCGTTTGTGGTCCCTCGCCCACCCACTCCGGCCGAGGCTTCGGGTCCGCTCGGCCTTGCACCCGCTCGCTGGGTGCCGCCGGGCTCCATTCCCCCGTCATCCCCGTCTGGGATCTCTGCTGCCGGAGCGAGACCCAAAGGGTAATCCTCCCGCCAGCAGAGGTGGAGCAAGAAAGCAGCCGCGAGGAGATGCAGGAGTGAACCACCTCCACCTGATGCTCTCTCTTCTCCCTCCTCGTCGTCTCAGCTGGGTGCAAGAGACCGTCATGAAGCCGCTATCGTCTTCCCCGCCCTCCGCGGAGCGCGTCCGCGGCCCTCCAGCCCGGCCCGCGGGGAGCCGCGCCGCGCCGGGTGGCGAACAGGCGGGAGCGGCAGGGTCCTTCGGCCAGGAGAGGTCCCGGCCTGATGGTGCCAGGCCTCGGGCTGAAGAGCGTTCCCTTGTCTTCCGCACCAAGGCAAAGCGGTCGGGAAGGCGACAGCTTGGATGAAATGGTTAAAGATCGTAATTCTTATACTGGAAGCAGAAGTATCTCTGAAATCTCTCGCCTCGGCAACTACTTGCTCTCTGTTTATAGCGCAGTCCGCTCCTCTGCCAAGGAATACTGCGCCTGTTGTTGATAGCTGGACATGGATGACAAACCCGCGCAGGCTGCAAGCGTGCGTTAGATGACTAGCATTTGTGGGACCATTAAAATGGTGATGTGAACTTTTCTACCTCGCGCTGTTTAATGTAGTAAACATGCTCGATGTTGAAAATTTACTGTGAGTCACACTTACAAAGACTTTAAAAGTGGAGGAGTCTCGGTTCAGATTATAGCTCTTTCTGTGCAGAGGTCAAGAACTCGGTAATACTGCAATGCAGGCCAAAACAAACTCTATATGATCTACTACTGGTTTCCTTTTAAGTTCCCTTTTTGCTCAGCGTTGACTTCCTTTTATTCCACTCCAACTTACATTAATCCCCGTTGTAGAAATGTTCCCCCCCTTCCTCTCGTTTCTCTTTAAAAGCATCTCTGTAATGAAATAAGTTATTTTTAGTGTCTTCTTTGTGGCAGTTTGGAGGGCCAAGGATTCAGATTGGAATCAGTGCAGGCGTATCCCCGGAGACCCCGCTTTCCTTCTCATCATTCAAACCTCATCCGAAGCCGAGATTTTGAGAGGAGCTGTTAATTCCATGAGATCATCTCGTGGTAGTGTCAATAATAAACCATGGCGAGGCGTACATGGAGTTAGGGATGTCCTGTTCTCTGTCACATGTCAGATGCGAGACGTTTAATCCTGTGTCGATGCCCGATGATCCCCGGGCAAACGGCGGCCGGCGCGGCCATTCCCGCCTCCGGGCCTGCCGGGGCGCGCAGCCCGGCCGTGCCCACCTGCCTCCCGCCCCAGGGCCGCTTCCGCACGATTTAGACAAAGCGTGGGCAGTCCCGGGTTTTTCGAGATGTAAACCTCGCAGGGTCTCCACAGAGAAGAAAATTCTCCCCTTGGCCACTGCCGGCAGCAGAGATCACACTGACCCCCTCTGCAGCCCGTGTGAGGGGTGTGGGGGTGCCCCTCCGTGGGCACCCCGGTGCCGGGGCATAGCCCACCCGGGGCGAGCCGAGAGACCGCAGCGCATCCCGCGGGAATCCACTCTCAGAGTCTCAAGTCAAACGTCTCCTTCTCCCCAAGTCGCGCGGCTGAAACGCGCCCCCGCTCGGCTGCCGCGCCGGGGGGCGGCCACGGCTGGCGTGGGGTGCCGAGCCGGGCTGGCGTGGGGTTCGAGCCCGGGCGCCTCTTCTCCCGGCACTCATTCCCCCGGCTCCTGCCCCACCGCAAGAGCAGCGGGAGGGCAAGGCGGGGGCGAGGACTGCGGGTCTCTCCTGGGGCCACCCCGAGCCAGAGGGACCGACTGCGGCAGAGCGGGATTTAGCAGGAAGAGCGGAGTTTCGCTCGCCCTCTTTCTCCGAGGGCTTTACAGGACGCCCAGCCTGCCCGAAAGCCACTCCGGGCTCCCTTCGAAGGGTGAAGCCAGCTCGGGCTCCGCCGTTAAGCTGTTGTCGGAGCTGCAAAGCCAGGAGCGAAGCGCGGCTGTACATCGGGGAGGGCGGGAGGGAGCTTCGGACGGGGAG
The DNA here is from genome assembly GCF_964195595.1 of Calonectris borealis. Lineage (NCBI taxonomy): Eukaryota > Metazoa > Chordata > Aves > Procellariiformes > Procellariidae > Calonectris > Calonectris borealis. The sequence goes on from NC_134325.1 coordinate 12,745,437, forward strand.
GGGAAGACGGTGAGCTGCGGGTTCGCCTCGCCGCTGGACATTGCGCTGGTTTCCGAGCGGTTTGTTTTGGACACTGTCACCCAAAGGCGGCATGCAATACAGTGGCTGCGAGCTAGTGACAAGATGAATAAGTGTATTGCTTTATGAAAAAGCAAAGGAGGGGAAAAAGTGGATATTGTGGGGGAGGCTCTTATAAATGAACTGTCAAGCGAAAGAAAGTTAAAGGGAAATCTCCTGCTGTAAATGCATCGGGCGGGCACTTCTAATAAAAATCAGGGTCCTGGAGGAATTAATTACAGCAGCATTACAGGAAGAATTCGTGGAATTGCAAAACGTAGTTGGCACAGACCAGCACGGACTGCTGTTGCAAATGGGGAAACTGCAGGAGAGTTTAACAATTCCTGAGCTGATATGCAGGACATTGTAGTAGCATAATAGCACTTCAGACACACTAATGAATAATAGTGTCCAGTGATACTGACAAATGATATTACGCATACTTCGAGATTGAAGTCACTTAATTTGTTTTTATATGCAAAAGCTTCCCACTGGAATCTGACTTTTTTTAGGTCGCTTCTACCTGCCACGAAGAAAAAAAAATAAGAAAAAAAAATACCCTCTTCTAATAACAGAACGATATAAATTCACTGCATAAGTCCAGCGAGTTTAGGTGTAATTAATCAGCAGGGAGACTTGCGTTTATTGTGAGCGGCTGTTCCCCGGCATCAATCACAGCGCCCGGCTGAAAGGCCCGGGGGCTCCCGCCTCGTCCCCCCCTGCGGCTCGCCGGGGCGAGGCTGCGCGGCGGCGGGGAGCTGCGCGTTGGGGAGAGCCCGGCGCGGGGGAGCCCCCGCAGCCCGCCCCGCGGGGCGGCACGCCACAGGCGACGGCCCCTCTTCGGCATCGCGGGGATCCCTTCGCCAGCGGGGGGGGGGGGGGGGGGCACGGCTGGGCGAGCCGCTCCGCGGGGCTCCGCGGCGGCAGCGGCCCGGGGCCGCCCCTGCGCGCCGCCGCATCCCGCTGTCCCTTACCGCGGCCGCGCTCCCCGAGTTTGCCACTTCGGAGCGGAGCGCGGCGGTGGGGAAACCGCGGTGCGCAGCAGCCGCCCGTGCAGGTACCGGCGGGGAAAGGGCATGTTCCAGCGCGGGGCTTCGGCACGGCGCAGCCACTTCATTATTCTCCTGCCTGTCAGGCCCCTCTATGTAGTAACATCCATCACGAGTCACGATAGCTGCTTCGCTCCATTAGCCACGTGGTCTCTCACTCTCCTGGTTAAAACGGTTAACAGATTTGCCTTTTTAAAACAAATAATCTGCTTCGTTAGCCCGCCAGGCTGCCTACATTTCGTTTCATCCATTTCAATGGGTCAATATCGGATATAACTTTTCTGTAAGGAAAAAGTTGAATGTCTCCACTTTCAGCTATTTATACATTGACAGGCTTGCAGATTCAAAGAGACTTTTAATCCACAGCCATTCTTTTCCATTATTTCCTTTTCTTTTTTTAAAATTCGTAATACATCGATAAAAGGGATTAAATACAGGAAATTCACTTTCTGCTGTTACATATTTAAAAACAGTAACAAAGAAAATGTTGCTATCTTGACGTATCGGTTTTAATTTGATCACAGTAATTTTAGTTCTAATTCTACATATTTTCACAACAGCGACAATTTATACCAAATGACCTCACAGCTTGAATGCATGACATGGAATCAAATGAACTTGGGATCCACACTGAAGGGGTAAGGTGCTTTATTCTTTTCTAATCTTTTGCCCTAGTGTAGTTGTATTACTGAGCTAACTTTATCTTCTATTTTACGACTTGAATCCAGTCACTAGCACGAAAAATTACTGACCAGTTCCGCGAGCGGCTCATCACCTGGCTGTAGCGTACCGTGCTTCTAGAAATACTTGTGATAATTAAGCCAAGTGTTAGGGTGCTGGCTGGTTCACGCCCATGAAGTTAAGCACAGGTATTTACAAGGCGAAGCTCTCCGGCAGCAGGCTGCAGCCGCCTGCTCTGCCCCGCGGGGCTCCGCGCCAGAGCCGCGGAGGGGCCGGCCGGGGGGTCCCCGGGCAGGGCTGGGCGCGGTGCGGCCCCCGGGGCCGGTCCCCCGGGGCAGCTGCGGCCCCTCCGCGCTCTCCTCCTCGAGCTGTCGCCCCTTCCTACCGTCCCTCTTCCCTTTCCCTCCCTTCGCCAGGCCCTGCGTCCTGTGTCCCGGCCCTGCCGCCTCCCGGCTTCCTTCCTCCCGGCCATTGTCGCCCTCCCACCTGCCGGGAAGAGGCTCCGGCCCGCCTCCCCCGCGGGGCTTCCTGCCGCGGGGCGGGCAGGAAGGCCCCGAGGCGCCGCGGGGCCCCGCCGGGGTGGCGGCCGCTGGGGGGGGCAGCGCTCCCGGACCCCGCCTGGGCGGGCATCTCCCCCGCCGGGCCTCCCCAGCCGGCACCCGGCCTCCCGCTCTCCGGGGCCGGGCCCTGGGGCGAGGGCGGGGTGCGGGGGAGCACAGGGAGAAGCAGCAAGGCGGCGCGAAGCTCTCGGGGCCGGGGCCGGGCTGCTCGGTGGCCTGTGCCCGCTGCCTCCGGTAGTCCTGCTCCGGGCTGGCGGTCCTCTGACGCGCCCGGGGAGCGTGAGGGAGGACCGAGACCCGCTGGGTCGGTGCGCTACCGTAACTTCACCTTGTTTCGTCTGCAATCACTACCCTGAGCAAAAGAGCCACCTTTTGATCTTAGCCGAGATAAAGCCAAAGAGTGCCTGCTCTGCTCCGAGTAGGTGGTTGGCTGTGAAAACTCCCCTACCGAAGGTAGGTATCACCGACGTGCTTTGAGATGTTCTCAGTGTCTAAGCGTGTGCGAACAGTCTCAAGTGAACAACAGGAGAAATCTGGAAAAGCCCACATAGATCTATGCTTTCATGTAGTTGTCCATAAATGTGAAAACCTGGTTCAATATGGACTTTGTGTTCAGTGCTATAGCCTGATAAAGGAAAAAAATATTATGGGTCTGCTTCTAGCTCATTCACAAATGGTGTTTGAAGGTTAGAGGGACAAGATAATAGCATAGTAAACTATCTGCATTGGAATGAACGAGTGAATTGAGCCTGAAGAGGTCTGTCAAGGAGCTCTTTTGTGGTTAGAGAAGATCCCCAAATCCTACAGTTGTGTACAGTTCAGTGTCTTCGCTGCCAATCCTCTCTTTTTAAAGGTTATTTCCTACTTTTTTTTTCCATAAGTGTTCTTGATTTCCTCTTTTAAACTGTACCCTTTAAAGATCAGTCATTGCAATATTAGACACTGTTTTGTCTCTTCTGAAGAAAATATCCTGCAAAATGGAGAAACACATCAACCTTGACTGAGGTCCAAGTTATTAAAGCAAGGAAGAGGTTATTCTTTGGGGAACTCAGTGAAAAAAAAAAGACACAATAGAAGTATTAAAGGAGTACTGAACAAAATAAATGGCTTCTTACTTGTCCAGGAGTCAGACTGTTAGCAGTGTAAAGTATGTGACCTAGGATGCATGAAAGGGGCGGGGGAAAGAAATCAAGATGAATGATCTATGGTAAAACAAAGCTGAAAGTTTTGGTATAGGCCAAGATTGTAGAATCTGTGGAAAATCAGTGCTAGACATAGCCTCATCACTGGTAATATGAGCCAAAATAGTTATCTGTCTTTTCTGGCTGAGAGTTACAATACACAGTACCTCCAATCTCAGTTGCCATGAACATAAGGTATTCTTCCCAAGATTTACATCTTTAAAATATATGAACTGTTCATAAGTGATTCCCAGGCGTTTAGTATTTCAGATGCTTTTCTCAATCTTGTAATTTAAGAATTTTGGAATCAATCTTTCTGTTGAAATATGGAGCTTCTAGATTCTGTCCACTGATGACAGTTTAGCTCCTTGCCTTAAGTTCTCCCCAGCACTTCCTGGCTTCGATAAGGTTTTTGCACATTATAAGAAGGAAGAAAACATTTCCAGTAAGTTCTGCAAATAGTTAGGGGACTCTACAGTTATATAAAACTTAGGGGCCATACACTTTATACTTGACAGTAGACCAGTTCAGTAGCTTGCTTTCTGGGTTCATGTTCAGCATAAGTTTAATATACTGAAATGAAGCTATTGCCGTGCATTTCAGGTAGAGTTAGTTAGCAGCTTCTATGCTTAAGTTGTCTAGCGGTTTATCTGAGCGCATTCTGGTTTTAGCTGTTTATATTCTTGTCAATATTTGACTGATCAGCTCTAGAATCTCCTTGCTTCAGATTAAGAGTTTGAAATTTGGCAAGGAATACTGTCAGGTGACCAAAGCTGTGTTCTTTTCAGTCATTGTGAAAATCATTCCCGTTGAGTTGCAAGCTTATGAACAGTCCTGTTCGTGTGTGATCAGAAGCAAGGGCCTGGCATCTAAACTATCGAATGATTTTATCTGCTCAGAGCCTGCTTCAGGCTATGGCTTTAAGGCTTTAGAAGACTTTTTTTCCTGAATGCGTTTTCCTCCCTGGATATTTTAATGTCAGATATTGGAATGGAGGGCAAGAAGTTTCTTCGTCGTGGTGGGTTTTAGTCTTTAGCTTTCAGTAGGTGTAAGCATTAGGGAACTGCAGAAGCTACGGCCTGAGCGTCAAGCAGAGGTGGGCAGTAAAAGGTATGGAATAGAGTGCCTGGCCAGCCATTGCTAAGTGGTGGAGAGAGACACATAAGGTGAACAGAGATGTTGTCTTCTGGCAGAGTACAACAACGTGATAGACTGGCAGGGGAAGGGGAGAGAGGTGTAAATGGGGAAGCAGATAGAAAAGGCTGCAGCCAGACTACTCCAGGACATGGAGTAGGTCCCAAAAGTTGACTTCTAGACATTTCTACTTACTTGCTGGCAAACCAAAAGGAGGTCTGATGGCCCCAAATGAGCTTCTCTCTGCAAGGAGTTGTCTCTGGAAGAAGACGACAACCCCCTACTGCTATCATATAGTCCAAGTGACTTGAATCTGTAGATTTTCACTTAGGTTCTGAATGCCAAAGGTTGAGTTCAAGTTGTGCTTGGAACTCATTTGAGGGAAGAACAGTCCACACTTGGCACCTTGTGAGCATTGATTATGTGTTGCCTGTTTGTCCAGGGACTTCTCTGTCACCTTCTGAACTTTGGGTAGACAAGAAGGAGGGCTGGCTTGTTGTCTGAGAGAGTTGTCACACCAACTGGCAGCTTCAAGGATCTGAAAGGAAAACTTCATGGTTAAGGCAGTGAACATCACTGTGGGACTGGATTTTATCTCTTCAGACTGCTGATGGTTTGTTCCTGTTTTGCGGTATTTTGTTTGGAGCAGCGGAGATCAGATTGATACTGTTGCAGGAAGGTCAGTGGGTCCTTTGCTTATTACCCTGAGAACTCAGGTGCCAGAGATCTCAAAATGGATGTCCCACATTAGTGGACACCTTTCCTTTCAGTTTCTGTCCTTAATATTTTTGTGTTGCTTTCTCATTTGTCCAATGTGGAAAATACTGCTTCCCTTCATAGTGATGTTGTAGAGGTAGACCTCATGACTATAAAAACCTCCTTGATATTTTGATGAGTTCTGTATAAAAGTGACATGGAAATGATTTATACCAAGCAGGAAATGATATGGCATGGTAGGCAAGAAGTGTAGCTACACACCCAACAGCAAGACTTAACAGAAATATTGCATAGTTGTCTCTTCAGCTGCTTGAGTAAAAAGTTTTGATTCGTATTTCCAACAGTCATCTGAAATTGAGTATATAACCAGACAAAATTTGTTTGTTTTTTTTTTTCTTTTCTTTTTGGTTTTGCTCAGGTGTTAAATAGTCAGCATGTTTCATGGACATTTGTATATATTGCTGTTTGCTCAGGCTCACTGGAAGGAAAATTAGGTATGATCTCTATAGAACACTACTAAAATTGCATCTAAAACAAGACATTGAAAACTTATTTTGTCTAGGAGTGAATTGTAAAAGTTTTTCTGTTTAGCTATGATGGTATTATTAGTAAAATTTGGAGGTGCAAAACTTCTTTCTTGGGTTCAGTTCTGCCGTCAACATGAGTTGGAAATGGACAATGACCTCTTGTCTCTGATACTGAATTTCCCCTTTCCCACTGATAGCTGAGGGTCTCATTTTGAAGGGAAGTGTTGGGTGAAGCCCTGATTCCACTCAGGTCAATCGTAAAAAAACCCAAACCAAACGAAGACTATTGAGGTCAGAGAGACTAGGGTCCCCTGAAAATCCAGTGCCTTCCTTTCATCAACCAGCTGGTTTTCTCACTGAAGATGGCAGAAGGGCTGTAATCTGTGAAATCACATTTTTTAATATTCCTTTGCCTTGGAAAGTGCAGCTAAAAATGCAGCTTTATATTCCACCCTCCATAATAGTATTAGACAAAAAACAGGCAGAAACATGATCTTCTATATAACTAATCAGAATCTTTTTGCTGTCTCCATACATATTTTTCCCAGGGTGCTAGGATGGTAAATATTTTAGCAGAGGGAATTAACTCTACTTCTCTTCCTTTATGTTCTGTTATCAACGTGACTAGCCCACACCCTCACTTTGCCTCATTTTTGGCTCTGTTTCTAAACCCTAAAATTCCTGTTCCTGCATTGAAACACAATTAAATTGAGGCTTAATGTGGTGCCTGTTTTATGTAATCTTGCTTTCTGGCTTTTTTTATTCTTCCAAGTCTGAATCTCATGAATCAATGTGTATTCACGTTTCATCTGAAATTTTCTAACTCTCCTCAGTATGCCCTAAAGCTTGCCTTTTTTGGTTTATGAAATAATAATAAAAAGCTTAACTCTTCAGATTAAGTTGTAACTGCTTTATACATTAGACAGACAATTTCAGTTTAACAAAGTAAAAATGGTGTGAGAGAGAAATTGCAGCTTGATTATTTTTTAAAATATTCAGATTAGAATGTCATCTTTTATGAGTTTTTTTATAACCACTTAGATTGATACAACTCTCTAAAGCTGCTCTGTTTTTCATCACACATTCTCATCTGTAAACCCTTCATTTTTATTAATCTTTGTACAATCTGTACAACTTTGAGATTAATCATTTTAAAAGAGCTACTCTCCGAGTGTTAAGGATTTGCTGGGCTAATGGTAAATGCAAGCGCTTCTAAATACTCTACAACACATAGCGCTTGCTTAGCGTTTTATGTTGCATAAGTATCAGTCTTTGTTTCCCAGTTATCTAGAGTTACATTTTATGGCTGTGTTTCGAGGTCTGTTTCTGGCTGCCTAGAACCAGAGAACAAAATACACTGGCTCCTTTTTTCACCAACTAACTCAAATTCTAAATATTTATAGTCCAGTTCTGCCTCTGTGCTGTTCCCATTGAAGTTAAAGGGAGTTGTATATTTACCAGTAAAGGCAGAACTAGACTGGGAGGCCAAATCCTTCAGTCCTTGCTCGAACAAAAATTTCTGTTGGATCCTGGCAGGCCAGTTTGGCTGCATCTGGCCTTGCGTAGTTTTGACTCCTTTAGGACTTGTGGAGGGATCGGTCTGGTGTCTCTCCTATAACTCTGGGCCTTACCAGGGATTTTTATTTTTTCCCTTCTTTGGTTAATTCAACTGTTGGCCCCCTGATTATCCCCCTGGCCTTAGCTGAATTGCTCCTGGGGGCTGCTCAGCCCTTGGAGCAGGGAAAGACACAGCGTAGGAGCTTTGGCCGTGCTTTCGGCCGTGCTCTGAGTGCACTTGCAGCTGGGCAGCGAGCGGCTCCGCTGGCAGTTCTCCAGGCTGCTGTGGTGTTGCCTGAGCAGCCCATCCTGCTGGGAGTGAACGTGCGGGCCCTGGTCCCAGAAGCCCGTCTCTCCTGAAGTATCAGTGTTTACCTGCCCTATCACTATCACTGTTCATCTGAACAGCGCAGTATAATCTCTAATGCGTCTTCTTTTTAATTTATAATGCATATATTGTTAGTGGATGTGGGTGTACAGTGTATGCATTGCAGTGCTTTGGTGGAAATCTAGGCTGTTATCTAGTCCTGAGAATCTAGTGGGACAATTTTTTATTATTATTCTTACAGATTTGGTGGCCGAACCCTATGAGGCATTGTCTCTTTGCCTGGTTAAACATAGAGTGCCTGACTAGAAAAGATGAAGGTTAAGGAATCTCCTATTCTCTTAAGATTTCCATTTACTTAATGTACTGCAGGTGTAAATTCATGAGTTACTTGTATTGCTCATGTATGTGGGATTGCATCAGATCATTACCTCTTGTACGCAGTAAAGCAGGTGTTTGAGTTGCAGTAATATGTTTAGGAGATTTATATCGGTTCTTCTATCAGTGCTTTTATTTTAGTATATAGTGTGCAAACTGTGGTATACATTTTGTGGCATATATCATGGATGCATTGAGTAAAGGGGCTGGAAGAAAAACAAACTGTGTTTCACAATGAGGTTACCATCGATGCAGAGTGAAGGCTGAAGTTCAAGAGAGCAGTGGTGTAGGGACGGTTTGTGAAAACTCCTCCTTCAGTGTTCCAGTTTCTCCGCTGACTGGAAAGAACATTCACCTGTTAATTTCTGTCTCCCTGAAGGTCAGATAATTCCATCGTGCTTCATAGTGAATAAATAGTATTTTAACCAAGAAATCTCACATAATCCATTTGCTGTCATCATCCATATGACCACGCCGAGTACCAGCCAATGTTGTTGGAAATGTGCCCAATCTAAAATGGGAACTAGGGTTCCTGATTATTAAAGCGTCTCTCCTAGGGGTCTGGTTAAGTAGATGGCTGTTCATGACTTAGTATATTATAGGTCAAGAGGCTCGGAAAACAGGTTTTAATCTTCAAGGCTTTGCAGTTGTATGTACAGTTTTAGTGAAGTATAACCAGAAATAATGGGAAGAAATATGAAAAAGGCTGAATGTTGAGGAAGGCTTCCCAAATGTGCAATAAAAATTGAGATGGAGATCGTTTGGAGGATGCCTCCCATTCACAGAGCCATTCCTTAGGGCACAGACAGGGTCTTTGTTCTGCTGCTTATTCCTGGGAGGAATTATTTCAGAACTGACTGGTCTTTACAAAAATGGTTATCACTGAAAGATGAAAACCATGTGAATTTGGAGGGAAAGTTAAGCTGTATTTTATGGTATAAGCTTTTGCTGCGTATTCCTGTTCCTCCTTCTAAAGTTTCTGTCCTGGGAATTCTTCTTATCTAACTTGTGTCTCTTGTTTATTGTAATGTGTAAGGTTGCTAGCACAGGCGTGAATGAGAGTTACACGGTTACTCAGGGTGACTAATGTCTTGATTTGCTGCTACATAACAGATCAGGAATAACTTCTACTGCAGAACTTCCTCCTTATAAATGGTAGTTCTCATTTAATTTCTGTCTTAAAATGCACTGTTTAATTTGTGATTAACATGGGTATCACCATGGGTTGGGTGCTTTTCAACTTTTTTTTTTTTTAACATCTATGGACTTGCTGCCTTTCAATAGAGAGGAAAATTCGATGCTGCTGGGGAACCTGAATTGAGCAAATGGTCATTTGTTACTTGTGTTAGGGAACAAAAGGCCACATCTGGGCCCTGAGCAGAGAGGAGACCCTACTTAGCTGAACATGGTACATATCTAGAGAAGAGTGTAATCCATTTAAATCAGATATTGGTATCTTCCTTTATTACAGATAATACTACAGATCAGAGACACTTTCTTGCCATCACCCTATAACTTACTTCATTATGGTCATCTGTTTGCCACTTAAAATTGAAATAAACAGAGCATACCTTCCCAAAAGGTGCAGCTTTTGACTTGAATAGCCAGGTGGAGCCAGGATTTGAAACTAGTATTTTAAGCAGCGAAGGACTTGATCTAAAGGAACACATCTGCCAGGTGGCAGCCTGCAAGCTGCTATGGGGACGAATAATGAGGAATGCGACCCACACTCTGCAGTGAGAGCTGTTCACAAACACTGCTCCCCTCCTGTTTAGCGAGGTTTACAAACCGTTTAGACATCTCCCGCATTCCAGTTCCACTGGCTGTTCTGCAAATCACTTAAGAGGTTTAAAACTTCCTTGTAATTCTACTCTGCACATGAACTTTGAGTGAAGAGAAAGGAAGGACCAGTGAAATGAGAGTCTGGGCCTCAGGGACGCCTTCAAATTGCTATTGCAAGCATTTGGCAAAGACTGGGATAACATCCTATGTATCCATCTTTGTCCCTAGCCGTGTGCCCTTGGGCTTTGTTCTGGGCTTTCTAATTTCTAGTGCAGTGTAAAACATGAACACTTACTGTTGCCAATGTATATTAATACATGTGGCAAGGTACACACTAATGTAACATACTCATTTAAAAATAAAAACTAAAATTTATTTGCATAATGTTGATATTAAGAAGGTTGCAAATAGGAAACAGAGCACTGTTCCTGACATTCTGGACAGGAGAACATAGGATTTTGAAGAATATAATTAGATAAACATATGGTTGTGACACCCCTAAAACACAACAAAGGTTACGAATTTTTAAAATTATTGTGATGATTTCAAGGAATCTTGAAAATTTATGCCTAGTAGGGATAGGCTGGTTTTGTTTTTTTTATTTTATTTTTATAAAGGGTTAATTTGTAACGCATCCTGCAAGCTGATATGTGGGATAAATAGTTTGGACACTGATTTGTAATCTCTGTTTATGAGTACATGACTGCTATTCTTATAAATGTCATCACTTTCTTGGTAGTATCTGGTAATTTCTGAGTCATGAGGTGCTGACAAAAATCCACTGCACTTAATGTGAAACTTGAGGCATTTTGCTCATTCCAAAAGATATTAGCAATAGCCAGCCCCACATTTAACTGATAAATAACGTGTACATGTGCACATGACACAGTTATGCCGCTATGTGGATTTTTTCCTCTTACCTAAAATCTTTGTGGAAATACATCAGAGTTCAAATCATGACAATTTTTTTTTTCCTGGACTGTCTTAATGGATACTAATAGATGTATGTATGGAGTCAATGCATTGTGCCAGCAGGAGCAGATCCATACGAAGGCGGAGCAAGGCTTCCTTTGGTGGATTTCATTTGAACTTGGATATCCTCGCTATAAAAGCGAACTCTGCATATGTTGTCACCAACTTAAGAAATGAAACCTCTCACATGGAGCTGAGTACTGAAAAATATTTCATTTTTCCATTATTCCCCTCTTTATTTACAGCCATACAGCAGGATATGAAAATGAGAACCACAGCGCTCCCATGTTATACAGCTGTGGGGCCCAATACAGAATACACACCCATGGAGTTTTTAGAGGCATACAAGTGAGTATAGTAGGGCATTCTTCATAGGGAAGTAAAACTGCTGCCTGTTTATAATGTTCATTTACTACTTCACTGGTATTTATAAATCCATCCTTGATTTGCGGTTTCCCTGTGTTATCAAGAAGTGCTTTACCTAAGTGTCCTGACTTCGCTGAAGCCGTTGAAGTATAAGATTTCTTTCTGACACAGTCATTTAAAATTGTTTATTTCTTCTTCTAAAATATATCTGCGAGACAATATTCCTTACCAGCTTCTCAGGATGGTCCAAAATATACGATCCAGTTTCCAACTTCTAGCTCCAGTCACTTTGGCCGTGTGAAGCTTCCATGGTTACAATGAACTACGCCTGATAACTATATATAAGAAAGTGTTAGATGATATTTTGCTTTTACAGATTTCTGAAACCTTGCTAATTCAAACATATTTCCTTAAGATAAAATTGTTTCCTAATGACTAAGTAATCAGTGAATATTTGGAGGTACTTACCATTCATGGGAGTTAATTTCTTCCCTTTCTGAAACAGTCATATCATCAATAAATACCACTGTAAAAGATATACCTTCTTAAAACTGGTGGCAGAGTCATTACATAATATTTGTCTCTTCTGTGTTGCTCTGTGTTGTCAACATACATCAATGTTTTTAGGCAGCATCTTTTCTCCTTTTCCTTTTCTGTATAGTTTAACAAGTCATTATTCAGTGGCAAGCTCTCAGAAATAGGCTCGTGAGCCAGCTTTTGTTGAGGGAATAAAAGTAAGCAGTTGACATTATTTAAGGAAGTTCCTTATCCCAGAAGGAGATCATCATCTTTGATGGAACATTGTGACAGTGGCCAAAATGCATTAAGGCTGAACTATTCACCAGCTCCACCTAGACAGTCTTTCTTGTTTTGTTTTTTTACCAATTTGTATTAACCCAATACATTAATTTCCCTGTCCTTGAACTTCATATAAGTATTTAAAATAAAGAGGAGAACGCTACTCTGGCTCGTGCTCTTATCTCTTGCACTGGTATAAGCCTAAAACTATTTCATATGCCAATGAGTGTTTTTCCAGGATTGTGTGATTATACATGAGGTCAGAATGTGGCCCATTTAATCTTGCATATAAATATTGGTGAGAGAATTTAATAAGTAGAGTTCACTGTATTTCACCTTCAAATAATTTTAATACTCTGCAAAGAACAGATTAAGGTATACTAAGGTTGTACTTGGTTAATGTAGAATAAAATAAAATTGCCTATTTGCGGTATGATATATTTAAGTATCTCTTTGTCCTGGAGAAGTGCCTCTAATTGTTTGTCTTTGAATATGTTAAGTAAAAGCTTGAGAACATTGAGAACATACATGTTGCATTAGCAAGTCTCTGTCATTGCAGGATGTCCGACGGGTGCCAGGAGTAGCTCCAACCATTGTCCGATCAGCAAGTGAGACGAATGAAAAGCGTCCCTTCATGTGTGCGTACCCTGGCTGTAACAAGCGATACTTTAAGTTGTCCCATTTACAGATGCACAGCAGAAAGCACACTGGTAAGTGTCAGCATGGATTGGTATAAATCACGTTACAGCACTGGACAGCAAAGTGGGTAGGGTGATTTTAAAATAGCATAAGGTGCAAAAAATGATCTGCCAGGTCAGGGGCAGCGAGAATCTGTCAGATGAGGGATGTATGTGCTCTGTCATCTGGGCAATCCTTCTTTTGGATGCAGAAGACTCTGAATCTAGTGAAGAAAAACACAGAGCAGCGCTGACAGCAACTAGATCACCTCCCTCCCTCTCTTGCTGTTATAGGGCATCATTCAGCGCTGTGAATCGTCTTTTTTTTTTTCCTTCATTTGGGAGCATCAAAGCTTGTTCCAAATCTTAACTGTTGTTAACTGTTAAGAAGTTTCCTCTGCAAGAGGAACCTGGACATATAGCATCCTCTTGTCCTCCTGTGTAAGCCTTTTCTGGTTGGGGGTGGAGGCAGGGGTTGGCAAATGAGCTTCCTTGCTGTGGGATCTTTCCATGAAGAATTGAGCCTGAAGCCAGTCATCTGTAGGCTAAGATCTGGATTCTCTCTGAGTTCAGGCAATCTAAGTTACATCTCAAAATGTGGAAATCAAATGCCCTGCTGCAGCTTGCTAAAGAGTAAACAGAATTATTCCCCCTATTGGGAGATTTATACCGTTGGAAATGTAAAATTATGATATACCTTTAGATATGCTCCTTATGAATTTTTTTTTATTGCCCATCATATTTTTATTTAGACAGTTCTTTCTGTGCTAATCTGTGGATAAAATCTGTAAATATGGATGTTCAGTCAGCCATTAATATGACAGCAGGTCAACGGGATGAAACAGGCAACAGGAAGGCAGTCCATACTGACCTAGCAGATTGTCTAACATTTCATAAAAAATAGTTGCAAACTTTTCCTTTTGGAGACCGTGTGATGATATTAGTTAATTGCGTGAAATACTTATAGGTGGGAAATGAACGTCACAAAGCGTTTTTAATTTCTGAATGGGCATGTCGCAAAATATTCAGATAGACGTCTTTAGTGTTGCTCAGATTACACATTCAAGGTAATTTAGATTGTAACTGGAATTTAGTCTTTAGAGATGAAGGTCTACAGAAATGCTATTCTATTTTCTGTAAATAAATTGGAAACAAGAAAATTTAGAGATCTTTTGGGGTCCATTAACTGCAGTATTTTTCTCAAGTATGCCTAAACAGCTCTGATTTTTTCTCATAATCACTGTTTCTTTCATTCCTAAATTGATTTACTCTGTATTTTAACAGTCATAATTTGTTTGTTCTGGTCCTGTATTTTATTCTATTTAGTTGCTTGGCTTTCGCAATATTATTTCTGGATGCATGACAAGGACTTCAGCTTACATCTTTTTTTTTTTCCTTAACTGGAGAAGATTTTCAGAATTACACCACATATAATCTAAGCATGTAGGGTCACAAAAGCCCCAAAAGACATAGGGGATAGGACTATGGCCGTCTAACATCCCGAGAGAGACTTTTCCCATTGTCTTTGAGGTCATACATGCACCTCCTTTGGTTTACTCTATAGTGGAACAGGGTAGAGGAAAAACGTTTTTTTCCCTTCAAACATCTCTTCTGTACAGGTGGGCCCAGATCTTTCTGCCACTATATTTTGGTGTGTTGACAACAAAACTTACTTATTTCTCAAACCTTTGCAAGTTGCTTTCCATAAGAGGCCAACTTGATTCCCAAAGCTTGTATTTGCTGATACAAGCATTGCCATTGATAACACCGTGTAAGCTTTTGAGGTTGGTTGCAGCTAAAGAGAGGAAGCAAGGGATAGTGCACTGCTGGTGTGAGAATTGCTTGGGTAACTTGCCTGGCTGATGCATTCAGATTTAGGATCAGAAGGGAGTTCTCCTCTTTATCAGGCTGGCAGGGTTTTGTCCTCGGCCTGGTGTATGGGTACTAGCCATTTCCTATGATTATCGTCTGGAAATTTTACTTACCAAATTCCCAGCTGCTGTAGAGGCTTAGAATATGATGTTTTTAATTTCTTGTTTCCTCCTGTGGTCTGTTAGTCCTAGTTTTTGGGAGTGCTTGGGGAACTATACTATATGGGAGCATCTGGAGTGGATAGTCTACGAAGACTTCTGAGTTAACATATTTTCTTGGCTGCTTGGTGTGGTGGAGGGTCTGGACTTGGTGTCCATAATGTTTTTTTTCAGTCCCATGCTCTTCAGGAGTCCTGGGCAGTTGAACTGACTGTTGTGATGCAAAGCCATTTCCAGTCTCCTTTGTAACTTCATGTCTTTGTCTGTCTAACCCTGATTTGTGTCTCCTGCATGTGGAAAAGCTGATTGTCAAAAGCAAAATTTGGAAACCAGTTTTCTCCAAGGGCAGATCAATCATCACTATGAAGAATGTGTGTGTCTTGTTGAGAACAGTTGTGGTAGCTACAGCGCACACTTCTCTGCACCTTCTTTCTTTTCTCCACCTGCTTGTTTTTGTATGTTAGGGGATGTCTTAAGGGGCCAGTATGGCTTGAGTGAGGCTGTTGGTTTATGTTGATAATTATGCGGCTATCTCTTAGGCTCTCTGATCATCTTTTTGTTTGTAACCCAATGAACTCCAAAACCCTATTCTAGAGTTCTCTATTAGGTACAGAAATTGGACTTGGTGGAATTAGCATATTGGACAGAAAGTAGTTGGCAAACATAACACCTAATCTTCTTACTAAACAAAGGGATGTGTCTCTTCTTTGGCTTCAATGTTTTGATGGGGAGGAATCCTGATGAGCCAGTCTAAAGTCAGGAGAGCTGTCAGATGTCAGCTGAAGTGGAGGATAATTTGGTTGTCTTTGGTATACCTCTCTACAGCCAACATAAAATTTTACTAGTCCTCCTGTAAGGTGATTCTGGATTCACTCATGGATTTGAAGCTCTTCCACCTTCCTTAGTGTAGTGGTGGGTCAATTTTTAAAATTATGAACACATGATTTGAGAACAAGCTGTTAACATATATTAAACCAGCAGATAGTATCTTTGCAGAATAATGTTGGCTCTTGATTATCTTTTTTCTTTCTATAATAGATACTTACAGAGGACTGGCTCATCAGATCTTCCATTCTTCACTGGTTGCAGTATTGCAAAATCAGGCAGGGCCCTGGATTCTGTAATCAGTTTTTACCAATGTTTCAACATAGCCCTAGCTGAAAATATGTTGACATTTTGTACCCTCTAAGACTGCTTATCCATTGTTAACAATGCCTTTATTGAAACATGTACAGCCAAAAAAGCTTTTTTCTTATCTTGGTGTATTTTGCTGCAGTAGATAGGCCTCTGAAAGAAAATGCAAAAATACATATAACTTGTCAACAGTACAGCAAATAATGTGAGTTGTCATCCTGTGGCAGAATTCAGAGACTTCTCTGCAGAAACAAATTGATGTCTAGACCTCCATAAATTTCAGTTATGGTGGAAACATCAGCATTCTTGCCAGAGACCCTTTGGGTTCAGTGCCACACATTGGAAAAACTATCCTAACGGAAAGCTGAGCATCTTTGCAGAGAAAATATCCTCTGCCTCTTTGCCAGGGATATTCTTCAGCCTAAATATGCTCAACTGCAGGTATGAGCTTCTACAATGAAGTATGAGAATCTGTAAATCAGGAAGGTTGTCCTTTATGTGGTAGGGGGACTCAGGTCTCAGTGGTGAATTTCTGAGGCTCTGGGGGGGTGTAAGTAATGCAGTCTAATAATTATTTTTATGCTAATCGTCTACCAATGATTTCTTTGCTTCGACAGAAGCAAATATCCTTTTACTATGGCATGTGCCACTGTGCTGCTAAATGCTTTACAGTCGTTAGTGCAGTTCATCATTACAACACCTTTGAAAGACAGAGCTGTGTCCTCTATATACAGAGATGATAAAGTGATAAATGGGCGTAATTGTGGCTGAGCTGGGAACCGCACAGGCTCTCCTCTTAGGAGTGGGGTATGGTAACTTGTAGGGTGGCACTCTTTCATTAATGTTGCTTTGAAATACTGACCTTCATAGTTAAGCCATGGAATACCATTCTGCAGAATACTGTGGAAGCTGAAAGCTTACGTGGATTCAAGAAACAACTGGGCAAATTAATGGAAAGAAACTCCATTAACGAGTGTTAAATAGAAAGCCACCTTTGGCTTAGAAAGTTGCTAACTCATGAACCGCGGGATACTAGGAGAGTGTCCAGGGAAAGTATTGCTGCATCCTTGCTATTTTCTGCTCTCCTGCAGGCATCTTTGGTGAGCCATGGTGGGAGACTGCTGGGCTGGGTGGACCTTTGGCCTCACCCAGCATGGACTGCTTTTAGGCTTTCATTTCTATGGCATAAAATAAGAATACTTACGTATTTAAAATATAAGATTAGTTTCAAAACAGTAATGACATCTCACACCTGAACTACGGTGTGAAGATAACAGAGAATGTCACCTATAAAGGCTCCCTACTAATTAAAGAAACATACCTTTTATCTAAGTTTGCTAAAGCAAATTATATTGAATAGAAAAATGTTATATTAGCGAGGTAAAGTTGTGATTATGGGGTTGTGCTCGTTTGATTAAGTGGGTATACAAGAAAATGGGTTTAAATTGGTGAAGGGAGTATAGACAAGCCTTCAGATTCTCATTCAGACTTGCAGTCTCTGGTTTCAAAATTAGCCTCTTCTCCTCATGTTTTCATGTAAGTGGTGGGCTTTTGCTCTTGGAGCACTCCTTAATTAAATGCAATGATTATGAATATTTTGTGCAACTGCTACAGCAGTAGAAATTTCTGTTTTCCCAAGCGTCTGGGCAAGTGAATTTGCTCCAGAGAAAATGTGCATGCTTTCTCTAGTTTAAGTTAACTATTTTTGAGCAAATAGGTTTATTTTATTAGAAGCATTTACTGCAATACGTGCAAAGGCTGATTCATACTTGTTCTGCAATTGTTGAGCTTTATTTTTTCTAAATATTTTCCTAAATATTAAAGAACTGCTATTCCCTCTATCCTCTCATCTTGACTATTTCATTATGCACTAAGTTTAGCCTTTCTTTTGTGTGCCCTCTTTCAGTAATGAAATGTAAATAATCATGGAAGTCTGGTGAAGGACTGGTGAAGCTTCATCTTCATCTCCTCTTTTGTTTTGAAATTGTATGTGGTCACATAGGGAGGCGACAGCATTATGGGATATTTTTCATACATTAAGAGATTTTAGCCTTTTACTGGAGAGGCTTTAATAGGCCTGGGGAAACTAGACACTGCTCTAACCCCTCTCGGTATAGTGATTTAATGAGGTACTAACAGACTTTTTCTAATCTGGGACATTTCTGCCGTCCTGTGCTGATGAAACTCACGGGAGTTGACAGGTATGTGACAGTTGGCTTTGGCAGGCATTTTGCTTGGCACTAGGTGACGTGGAAGATGTAGAAGGAAAGGGAAATAAGGATTTCTGTCTAAATATTGTGCCCTTGTTTGTTTGTTTGCTTTTTTTTTCCACGCAGTGTCATCGTATCTCTGTGTAAGCGTCTTGGATTGATTACTTTAATACATGCATTGGTTAAATTTGTCCTTAATTTAATCAAGATTATATTTCAAAGTATTTAAAGAAATAGTTTCATGTGCATGCCCATCAGACCTGCTATACTGTTTTATTCAAATAACTCCTTAACCATCATCTTCTGCGTTTATATTGCAATTAGCAGACAATCATCCTGTCACTGCATTCTGCTCTGCTGACATTCCCCCTCTTAAATCTGCCAAAGGGCTGAATTCCTTGCAAGTAAGTGGTTTCTGAAAAGCAGGCACCCCCTAGGGAGTCCTTGCGGTCAAAGTGTATGGAACTATTTCAAACACCTGTGGCAACTTTAATCCCTTATGCTAATAAATTAAGCACAGCAGACGTGGAAATTGTCCACACCTAGGTTTGAGAATCAGTAAACTCCTTTGGGTGACTGTCGCAGGAAGTTAGCTTGTTCTTGCAGATTTAGTTGCTTTTGTAAAATTTTGATCTTTAGCTACGCCAGTATGAATCTGGAATGCTCTCCTTAATATGCTGCTTATACTGTGTCACTAGATCGGAAGGCTTCTGCTTTAAACTAAACTAGTTTGCATTGGTATCTCAGAACAGCAGTGCAACCAGAATACATCTCCTCATCATAATAAAATCAGAAATGCAGACATTTGCAATGAAGATTTATGAAAGTGATATGTGTTTAAAAATATACTCAGAGAAATTAAACCCACTGCCCACTTCGGCTGGTGTTTTTCTTTAGGTCCTTCCTACCGGACCTTTGTTTCACATCCCAGCTTTCCACCGTAGACAAAGCAGGTCCCAGCTGGTCTCGTGTGTATCTTCCAGATAAAACCCAGGATCCTCCCAGCTTTGCAGTGAGAGATGTTTCATTACTTCTTGTGCTGAGGCCTCTGTGCAGGGCTGTGCAGGCACTGTAACCAGACCTTATGTAGGTATAAATGTAATTATATCTGAGGCTTTTGCAGGATTCCAGTGTTGTGCAAAGGGGCCTTAGAACAGATGCGAATCAGATCTGAAAGATCATACAGCTCCTCCTGTAACAGCATACGGATTTTTTTTTTTTGTGCTGGCCAAATTTCACCAACTCTGTGGTATGCTACATGCCAGCAGTGTTTCCCTCTTTCCTCAAGCTCCTCGATTGCTGCATTTCTTTTTGCATGTTTATGTGGCCGGTGAAGTCTTTTGCATTGAAAACCATGTTCATTTGAGACACTAGCTTGTAGGGATTTCATTTTTTAAAAAAGTCAGAATCTCACTTTTCATCCCAGAGAAAACCCATCCTGAGGATCTCTGCTGAGCTGTATGGGAGGTGGAGGAAGAGTTTGTATTTACCTGAGGCTTTGCAATAATTCATAGGTTTGCCTGCGGGAGGTGTGCAGCTACACGAGAAATTCTGTTTAATGGTGCTTTATGGAAGAAACATCATTTATGTTTTGGGGAAAAATATGTATTTTTCTTGAATTTTGGTTGAATTTTGCTCAGTTTCTTTTAATTTATTTAGTGTGGTTAAAATTGCCACCTACATGGATGTCATTTGTTTAGTTTTTGCTTTAAATCCAATTTAGAGCAAACTGCAAGTTGTTCCCTTGTACAAATTATGTATTACTGAAACAGGTAGAAAGGGCTTAATACGCTTTTCAGAGAAATGTAAATCAAGAGATTTCTGTTCTTTTCCAGCAGAAAACAATGAAAAAAACCTCATGCAACCTGAAATTTTTTGTAGCTTTAACCTAATGGGCTATTTTTTTAGAATGAGCAGATTCAATATCAGTGTCAATGCAGTAGAATTATGCCAGTCGTTCCCCACTGATTCCAACACAGTTGTATGGTTTTATAGCAAATGAGTCCTGGTGTACCACTGGACTGCTTTAGACAGGAGAGAAGTCTTTTAGTGTAACACCTTTCATCTTCTGATTCTAGTTGACATGTTCCCTTATTTAGCCATGTTTTCTGATAAACTGTTTGTCCTTTGCAGGTGAAAAACCTTATCAGTGTGATTTTAAGGACTGTGAACGAAGATTTTCTCGTTCAGACCAACTCAAACGGCACCAAAGACGACACACAGGTTTGTTGGCAACACATTGCTACTCATTAGAGTTCATCTTTATATGTGAATTGCGATCCAAAAAGTATACTTCTAAACCTCTATTTTTCTGATGTTGTGTTTGCTCATACACGATACCTGTAGTGCCAAATTCTTGAGGTTAGCTTTAGGAGAGGACTGCACCTGAGTTTTTTTGTTAGCATTTCAGCGCTACTATGGTTGTACAGGTGACCCTTTAATCCTGCCACTATCCTTTTGAAACAGCTTTCTTAATGAAACTGTTTGCTCTATACTGCATCCCCAATATAGGGAATATATTATTTTTAAAAAACAAACGGTTCTGCAAGAAAAAGTTGCTAATGAGTAACCTGATAAACGCTACGGTTGGTATTCTGATGTTTGTGTGGCAACGCTTATAGGTGAATGCTGCCTGTGCATAACCTGAAAGGCTGGTGGAATTATTGTGCATTTATATGTGGAAAGCAGAAATGGAGAAGCAAAAGCCACACCAGGTATAATGCTTAAGACCCTAATTCAGCAAACCACTTAAGCTTAGATTTGAGCCTTTCTTGAATTCTGCCAACTAAAGAAGGATTCTAGGAGCAGCAAGGAGAGAAACGTCGACGATCTGGCTGGTTGGATTGCACAAATAGCCCGGAAGGTGTATAGCAGTTCACATACAGCAGAGAGGGCAGCAGCAGTCATGAATGGGTCTGGGTCCTAGCTAGGCTTGTGTGTCTTTCTCAGTGAATCATTTACTGCGTGAAATGTTCCGAGACAGCCAAAACTACTTGTGAGTTCAGTCCAAATTCAGCAAGTTTTTGCGCATAGACCATTTTCTAGAAGCGTCAAGACAGCCCATTTCAGCATTTCAGGAGTGCTTGGAGGTCTAGATCAGACAGACAGGGGAGACAGCTGCCCTTCTCAAAGTCACAGAAGAGGAGATGGTGATGACTCCAGCCTCCTAGCTGGGAGTGGAACCATGAGGGCGCTCTGCATGGAACATGAGAAAGGGCTTCAGAGTATTCCTCCGACTGAGTCACAGCAAGAAATTGCATTTGGGTCTCCTATATCTCGGGGAGTGTCCTGACAATTGCTTTACTCCCTGTTCTGTGGTGGATTTCTGCCTACTACATTTCTTGCTAAAGATGTTCTATCCCACTTAAACGGTGTTATTGAGAGATGTAGGAAGTATCTCTGGAAGCTGGTGGTGAAAGTACTCTATTGGGATGATGCATTTTTAGCAATTGCATGCTAGAACATATCTGTGTTAAGCAGTCCCCGAGACTTATGTGTAGTGTGCAAAGTAAGTAGTAGAAGTGTGAAGTAAGTTAAGCCTATTAGGAGCGTATAGAAATATGCCTCTGCACCTTTATTCTTCTTATGTCATATTTGCTCATACATGATACCAATAGTGCCAAGCCACAGGATCAGAATTAACAACGTTTGCAGATCCTCCTTAGTCCAACAGTATAAGTGGGTGTTTCTTTATGGTGGTGCTGTTTGGATGCTTCAGTCCCAGACATCGGAAGAGGAGATTACAAAGGGACGGCAGCCTTATTAATGACTTTCTGTAATGTGTAGGCATGAAGCTGGGAGGAGCAGTTACAGTAACTAGTACAAAAAAATCCAGGCTTTTGAAAATTCAGAAATAGCTGGTTTCATTCACCCTTCCAAAAGGTGTTGGGATATAAGAATAGATTTTTTTTTTGTCTTTTCAGGTGTGAAGCCCTTCCAGTGTAAAACCTGTCAGAGAAAGTTCTCCAGATCTGATCATCTGAAGACTCATACCAGGACTCATACAGGTAAAACAAGTGCGTAAACTTTTCTTCACATTTATATTTCATTATTTTTTAAGTTTAAATCAATGTTGTTGTAAATTACATGATCAGAAAGTCTCTTAACCAGGAGTTAAATTTCAAAACAACAGAAAGAATTTCAGAGTGTGCTGATTTTTCAGTGTGACTACATTCCCCAAGTGTCATAGTCACTTTTCAAAAAGGGATTTAGGTGATTTTGGAAACTACGCTTTCTTCCTTCATGTTTAAAGAAATTTCAGCTTGGCAAAATACATTTTGTCAGCTATTGTGAAATGAACATCATGGTCTCAGCCCACAAATGTCAAGTTGATCTACTGCCTTTACTGAAAAAACCCTACAAGATAGAAATTTTAATTCTAGCCTCAGCCGAAGGTCTGTAATCTAAAGTATTCATGCCTACTCATGCTTCTCCTAAGTGTCAGTTGAGCCTAATGCAGGATAGCACGGCAAAGCTCTTGCTGTTGCTGCTTGTACTGTAATCTCTCCAGAAGATAAAAAGAGTGCCTTTTGCAAACTCACACTGACAGACACTAAAGTAAAAGCTTACTCAAATATTCAAGGACCTTTTTGTAGAAACCGTAATATTTCATATAAATACAGGGGAAAAAATAGGAGGCCATTTTGGTCTACTCTGCCCTCACATAAATGTAAACACCATTAAGGAGCAACTGCAGCAACCTCTATATTTTAGTTTTAAGTTTTAGAATTATTCCTGTGAACTGGCATTTTCTGTTCCCTTCCTATGTATGCAGTATTTTTACCAAGTAATTGTTTACTGAGCACTATGGCATGTTATTAAATGTCACAGTGTTTTCTGTACTGGTGTTAACCTTTTAAATTCAGTCTCTGTACAGATGGACAAGGAGCCTGAAAATCTTTTTCTCTCTGCTAAGGATTCTTTTTTCTCTTCTGGACCATAAAAACACATATTTAAGACTTTCAAAAATAAAAGAGAAATTTTAATAAAGGAAATGATTCACCTGAGAACAATGGCATTTTCTGTGGCACTGGCCAAATAAATGCTTCAAGTAACGGCCGTATCTGCACTTGCAATCTGCAAATGGTGAAGGGCACGGCTGTGTTCCTGGGTTCTCCCCATAGTCTCATGCTGAGCTGCAGGGCCTGGGTCTGTGTGCATCTGCGTGAAGAAAGATATTAACCAGCAAGAGGTAACATTCTGGTAGAGACAAAATGGCAAGTGGTTGTCACATGCTAGCAAGTCAGGATAAACGATATTCCCCGTCACATTTCATTGCTAACTGATCTGCTAATTCATGACTTTCATGACTCCAGTAATTTTTTATCCCAGGTCAGCTAAATCAGTGAAGAACTTGCTCTCTTTTTTCTAGTGAAACTCATCTCCCCGTTCTAGTTCTTCCTTGCTCCATGTGATCCAAGCCCACACTGCACTCATTGCTGAAAGCAGCCTCACTTGAGCACTGATAACCTCCTAGCACAGACCTCTGCGTGGGCTTGTTGCCTGCCACTGGCTCAGGTTCTGTGCGAGCTCTGCAGCCCAGCTGCATGCTGCTGTGATGATGCTCCTGTCGGCGGTTTTGGATATGTCATACTCCTCTGACTGTAAAATACACATATCCTGAGGGGAATGAGCACAAGTGGTAGGTGGGGATTTTTCATCTCCATCTTGCCCTGTAGCTTCATTCCTCTTTCTTTCTTGCACCCCCTAAATTTTGAAAAAAAACACCTAGCTCAAGTTAACTTGCTCCATGTGAAATCTTGATGAAGCAAAGCACAGGTAACTTCCATCTAAATCCATCCTAATTTTAAGTCAACTGCCAAACTGTTTGTTTAGCTATAAATTCAGGTTTCTTGTCTCCACAAGCAATTTTACTGTGACAGCAATCTTTGCTGTAGAAAGCCAAAAAATGAATCAAAAGAAAACTCCACACATCTATATACATTTCAGCAACGGAAATGTGATTTCTGATACCTGTACAATGAGGCTGTACAAAGTAATCTGTGTCCAGCACAGAACTAATAGAGATTGCTGCCCCCTGTTGCGAGAGGACAACCAGAATCGCTTGTGAAACAGCAAAACTGTGCTGCTTTTACTGTGGTAATTCAGTGAAAAACTGGCCAGTAATAGATAACTCGCATCCATTCACAGGATGTTTTTGCTAATGCTGCTGAGATGAAAGAGGACCACTTTATACAATCTGTGATTTTTATCAGTAGCTCTGACCAGATCAATTTTGTCCCATGCTGTTTTATGCACTCATGTGATGTAGTTGATGCTTTTGCCAGCATGTATGTTAGGTGGATAAAGTAGATTTTAAACACCCCCCCTCCCCACGGGATTTTACAAACAAAAATACACATTTATGCCAATCCCAGATCCCCTTTTGCCTGAATTTGGATGTTTATGAAATGCACAAAGTGTGAGGCAAAGAAGAGGAGAAGATGTCTAGGTGAGCTCGCACCACCCCACTGTGTCTTGAGTTGGAGAGTACAAGGTGTGTAGACAGCACTGAAGAGCCCAGCCCCAGAGCTGAAACTACTTTAACACATTTTTGGGGAAAAAAAAGAAAATGCAATTCTAAAAGAAACATGACTCACCGGGCACTGCTCTGAGCTAATGAAAGCATTCCATCAGCATTCCTGCAGCATCAGAAACACAGCCTGAAATTCCACTTAAACATTGTAGAAAATCAAGAGACCAGATTAAACTGTAAAAAGGTGATGGCATTTCTTGTTAAAATTGAATGTGCTTTGCCTGGGGTCATTTTTAGTGAATATTATGCTCATGGGAATGTTAGAAAAATACTGAATATCTTGAGCCTTTAACATCTCCCATAGATGTGAATCTACTTTATTTAGACAGTAGTGGGAAACTTTCAGTCTGCTCAGCAGACTTCATGCTGAACTCTGTTGCTTCTACCATATTCACATACACGCACCAGTTTCAAAGAACTTCAGCCAAAACTCATTGAACTGGCTGGAAAAACTCTCCGTGACTTGAGGTCAAGCTCTGAATAGTCACTGACCATTTTCACAGTGACTAAGAGTATGTCTGCACCACAGTCCACGGTGTGACTGAAGCTTGTGCGAATGCCAGAGTGACTTTTAAACTAGTTTGTTCGAGAGCTGAGAGTAGGATAGACGTGGCAACACGGTGTTCAGTAAGGGCCTGTCTTCAGGAATGAACCACTGCAAAACCTTCTGCGTCATCTGAAAATGCTGTTGTTAAACATCAGCTGAGGGAGATGTAAGAAAGCACTGAACGCTGATGTGAGCAGGAATCGAGGGCACTCCCACACCCTCTCAGGACAGCCCGGGATGCCTTTCCTCCTGACGGGGGCTCTGCCTACCTCCTCACAACCCTGCAGAAAGAAAACAAATAGCAGTGTCTCAGGCGAGCTGTATACCCAGTTAATAACAGGGTGTTTTGTTAACAGGTGAAAAGCCTTTCAGTTGCCGGTGGCCCAGCTGTCAAAAAAAATTTGCCAGGTCTGATGAATTAGTTCGTCACCACAACATGCACCAGAGGAACATGACTAAACTGCAGTTGGCCCTTTAGACAGTTCAAACAAGTGAATAAACCAGATGGGACATTATGAGCTACTGCAAACTTTATCAGCCATCTTCGATCACCTCTGTCAGAAAACTGCAGCTGTCTTCGTATCCCATTTGACACAAGTTAACTAAACCGTAGGATTCTGCTCAGCCTTGTCTTCCATTTGGACTTACACAAGTTCCTATTCAATAAGCTCAAGAGGTTTTTATTTGTAATTTTGTTAAAAAGTAAGCAAAATTGCCACAGTTTCAAGATTACCATAAACTATGCTTACCTTCCACGTCTGTCTCCAGTTTTCTGATTTTATTTTCGCTAAAACTTTTCTAGGTACATAGTTGTTGTACCTTTTTAAGTCCTGCAGTGGGCTGGGTGATTCCTCCCTGTTGAAGGTAAGCTTTACGCTTACTGCCTCTGTGCATACGCTGAGGTTTCCAAATGCTAGTACAGCTATCCTCACAAAATGAGATGGAACAATCACCTGAGATACTTTTGGTAAACCACTACTTGTACTGCCAAAGGGCAAGCTTTTAAAGTTGGAAGCTCTGCTTTTGAATTTCACAAATCAAACCTTTCTTTAAAGGACGTATTTCTAGAGCAGCTAAAGCTAGATGAACCAGAGCCTCTCTGTACAGAAAACAAGAATCTTACCATTAAGTTAACTTGTTTTTTAAATAATCACATAATTGATCCCCCAAAACTGTTTTGTTTGTCAAATAACTCTCTCCCTTTCTCTCTCTCTTTTTAATGTATTGGTTTAAATTTATTCTATCATGAGATGCATAGATCTCCTTTACACAAAACTAATTCCAATCATTGTAGACATTTGGGATTTGTTTACAATGTAAAGCCGCACTGGTTATGTGGCTAGCAAGCTGTATAAACTTAAAACTGAACTTTTAATGGGGCTGGTCCAGGATCTCCATTAACAGATTACTCTTAAGATAAGTAACTTAAAAAGACTCTTTGTCAAGTATATGTGAAAAAGACATTATTAGTGTAAGGAAATATATTGTTTCAGGGTTTTGGGAGGAGGGATTTATTATTTACTTTTAATTGCTTGAAATTGTGTGTATATATATATATCTGATAATGTATTGCTCTTAGACATCTAAAATTAGAAAGTGTATAAATATTAGATGCATCACTGTTCTGATGTTGTTGCTGTTACAAACTATTGATAACACTAAGAATGTAACCTGCATTTTTCACTGAGCTTTCAATTAAAGCCCATTCAAAGAGAAACAAATGAGAGTCCAACAGATGTCTTGTTTCATGTCTGGTATTAAATTTCAAATGCCCTGTCCAATAGTATCCTTTTTTTTTTTTTTTTTGTATATAAAGGTACCACCAGCACTGATGACCACTAGTTAACCTGTCCAGGTCTTGACCACAATTTATCCATCTCACTTGGGAATCATACTGGCAGCAGAAAACAGTGTCAAGTTTCATATTGTGCTATAAAACAGTTGCTTCAATCGTTCGTCTTCTTACCAAACTATTCCTTTTCTTTCGACCTGTAAGATTTGTATGAGAACTTTATAGAACAGTAAAACCCAGTTTATAAATAGCAGTACTGGCCTTCTGTAGAACTGCACTGAAACCATAAGCACAGATAACTTCTTAGATTAGGATGTCATAGACTGACTTCTAAGTAAAAGTTAACTTAGAGTTGGGGTGGCTTAAATCAGTCCAGCAGGTTGAAAAAGACAGTCTTTCTTAGATGATGAAGTGTGAAAATGAAGATAAAAAAATATTACTGTTTCTTTGTCATACTGCCTACTTTTCTTTGGAAGTAAGTACAGCCTGCCTCAGCGCCCTTTGACCTTGCAAAATATTTGTATCTCTTTAGCAAAAATCTTTAATGTATCTTGCCAAGCTTTTTTCTCTAATGTACACAATGGAGTTCTATGATGGGTTGAGCTTTCTCTCTTAAAGTGCAGCTGCATCGTCAAGAAAACTCAACAGTTAATTCTTCAAGTCCTCTTTTTCGCATGGGTATTGCATCACTGTTAATTACTGTTGGGGTACTGTGACTCATTTGTATCAGTCAACTTTATCTTTTGCTGCCAAAAGACAGCATCTCTCTGGAGAAAATCCTAACAAGTGTGGCAAACATCAAATATTTGGAGTGAATGGTGTACATAAAACTGCACAGAATTAAAAAATAAAGCAGCTCCTCCTGCTTTCTTGAGAGAAAAGTTCAGTCGCAATAACAATGTCCTCTGATTTACCCAGCAGTCTTCTGCAACTACAAAACAATCTGTTTTTCAGTCTGCACCCAAAATAGAGAGCTGCCACGAGTGTTTATACTAAAAGCCAAAAAAAGAAAAATCAGCCTCCAGTTGTGCCTGCATTAGTCAAACATAAATAAAACTATCTTTTGTGAAACACAACCAAAACTCCACTGCAGCACAGGCCAGACTTCCAGTGACCTGTAAATAACTACAGCCGTGGTTTTGCTGCTTAGTGAATTGCATGCCAGATAATAATGGTAGATGGCTACAAAAAATGAAGCGTGGGTTGATGAGCGACAGAGCATCTCCTTTTGTTTTTGCTGTCGCCACGTTTTCAATGAAAGTACTTGTTGCTACTCTGGTGTTCGATGATCACTACGTCCCCCAACCCGCTGAGTACGGTGAAGACAATGGTAAATGTTTACAAGATTTTAAAAAATTTTATTCCTAGTTATTTTACAGTCTTTGTCATGAGAGGCATTTTATGTCTCTCCCTTTCATTTCCCTGTTTTCAGGATTCCATCAGCAAGGTAAGCCACCTTTATTGAAGTGCTTTACTACATGAATTTCTCAGAAGCCGCCCCCGGACGCTGGTTCTTGCAGCATGCAATTCCTCATTTTGTGGCAAGCAGAAACTGCTCAGCAGGCCGAGTTTCTGTGAGCTTGACCTCCATATGAAAGATGAGGGGGCTGCACTCTATTATATCTTACAAGTATCCTTAGCTCTCTGGAAAATTTTCAATGCCATGATTAACCGAGCAGATCTTTTATGCCTCTGCCCTCTGTTCTTAAACTGAAAATAGTGACTGATGTTATTTTGGCTGATGGTTAATGTCTTACTGTGATTGGCATACTATTCCTGTCCCGTGGCTTCCACAGCCCCCCAGAATGGAGAATGTTAATTATATAGGTAACACTTCTACTTTTTCTTGTCACTTCATGATGTACAAGATGCATTGGGTAGGAAAGGGAATGTGATCTCTTCTCTCTCTGATCATGTCAGCTGAGATTCAAGGGTTCACTTGCACCAATTTTTTGAAGGTAGGTGAATCCAGCAAAGTGTCCCTTCTACTTTAGGAAATCGCGAGAGCTAACATGCCTAAATTGTAACCACATGATCATATTTTTCGTGCGTGTCGTATTCTTTAAGGGTACGGACTGTACTGACCGAAGAGGAGGTACAAAGACGTTATCTTGCTGCCATTAGGCAACCACCCTGAAGGCAGTCCATCCTTCAGACAGGTGCTGATTCCTGTAAGGGAAGGGGGCTTGCAAAGAAGTAGCTCTTTGCTCCTCTTTCCGTGGTGGGCTGGGTGAGTTGTTCATTTTAGAAGCCACTCCAACGAGGCCTATCTGTTTCAGGATGTCAGTAGGATTCGTTTCACTGCTCCACCAACCAACCTCACAGCAACTGGGAACAGTTCCTGAAGATGCAGGTAGCTGCCTTAAACCAGTGTTTCTTCCTCCTTCCCTTTCCCCAGGCAGGCACTGAGAAAACCCTGTCATGTGCAGTCTTTTCCCTTCATCACTGTGACCCGACAGCAAATCCAATACGGTAAGCAAGCTGCCCCCAGCACCTTGTCCAAAAGCCCGACAAGGCTCTGGAGCGGATCGAGGGGCTCCGAGAAGGTGCCTGCAGCCCCGCACCTCAGAGCTGGCGGGCCCTAGCGTGAGGTGGGTACACGGAGGCAGCCAGCAGCAGAGGCATGCTGCCGGAGGACGTGCGAAAGTTCTGCTGCTCAGTCCTGCTCGAGCCCTGTGTACCTTCCCCCCGGGGCAAGTACGGGCGGGGAGAAGCACTCAGCTGTTCAGCTGGGGAGCGCTTCCTTGCTCGGGGACAATCGTCCTCCCCCCTCCCTCCCCTCCAATTAACAAAAAAGTGATTAAAGGCAGTGTATGCAGTTCAGAATGGCACTAATGGACAAGAAAGCCCAGCTGCAATATTTGGGAAGATCCAATAAAAGATTCATTAGGATTCTTTTAGTTATTGGAAGTCCTGATGACACGAGGGGACTTAATGAAACAGAAGACCTGGTCACAAAAGCGATGAGTTAAAAAAAACCCAACCCCAAATCCCAACCCCACTGACACCATTCTAAAAATTAGACAATTAAGAGTAAAACCAGGAATGTAGCCAGAACTATTCCACCTCAAATAATAAACACAAGGATAAGTTGCCAAGTGAGGTCAAAGAAGCAAATGGTAAAGTGAGTTTAAGAGACAGCTAGACACTTTTATGGGGAGAGAGGGGATTGAAGGATACAGTGACAAAACCGGGGGTAGAGCTGAGATAAACCCAGAGGACAGGCACGGTGGGCCAATAGCCTCGGAGAGTGCTCTGAGCCCCAGTTGCTCAGCAGAGGAGCAGAGCGGCCCTTGGCGTTCGGGGGAGACTTACCAAGGTTGTCGGCAGCGTCCTGTGAGGGATGAGGGGAAACTGCCAGAACAGTTTGAAGGGAAGATGAGCCTGGCAGGCAGAAATGGGTGTGCTCTCAGATGCACTGGTCGTAAGCGCTGCCCTTGGTTTCACTAGTGAGAAGCCCTGGCAGACTTGCTAAAAAGCAGGTTTTTGAGGAACTTCTACCCAAGCAGCTTGTCTTCTTGCAAGTTACCAATGCAAAGCACAGAAAGAGACACCAAAAGAAAAACAGAAAGAAAAAACTTATTTTTTCATTTTTCATGCAAGACTACTTGTAATATAGGAAAGAACAGGGTTGGCTAGAATATGATTCAAATGAGGCAAAGACAAAATATACAAAGGTTATGTTCTTCTCTGCTTGTACAAAGCTTTGCATACTTTCACGTTGTCAGCACAGCCTGTGTCGATTCCCATAAAAAAAGCTGGCAGAACTTCTGTGTCTTCAAATAACAGCATGATGAAGCCTAGTTTTAAGTGCTCGGTTTGGCCGTCTCTGCGCTGATGAGCAGATGTGGTTCCACCAGCACAGTAAGGTTCTTAAATGGTGGTGATGAGGAACCAAGACCAGCATGGCCGCTGGAAGTAAGCCAGAGCATCAAATAAGTGCAGTGCAGTTTTCTTTATAGATTGCAATCTAAACACAAATGCCAGCTTCTGCTGCTAGAAGAGTTATCTTTGAGACCTCAAAGGGCTCTGAGCAGTGAGGATGGTCTGAAAGATGATATTCTTCTAGAAGACACATAAAACATGGACAGATCTTGTGCTAGGTCCTGTAGGAACACTGAGTAGCAGGAAGACTGCCCTGAAGAGGTTGCAAGCCACAGATAAGGCTTTAAAAGACAGGTGTTTAAAGGCACTGAAAATCTTGAATGAGAAAGTATAGTCCCAGGCAGGGCTTTTCTATTCCTGATGATTAAATGCTTGTCCCATAGGTATAAATATAATTTAATAGCATCACTGTTTTTTATGTGAAACAGGCTAGTTATGTTCTGATGAACTCTTGCAGAGCCAAAATCTTAATCTGCAAAAATAGGCTGAGCAGTAATGGAAAGACCTGGCTGATCATCTTGGCTTGAATGACTAGATAAATCTAATATAAAACTAGTTGCCCTTCCCCAGCATCATCAGAAAAGCCCTTTTTGTGCGAGGGGATTATAAAAACACACAGGGCACTGAGACACTTTAGCATGGACGTGCAGGAGAGAAATACGACTGTATTTACTCTCAGGCTGTTTCTTTTTATGGCTTATTCTCATCTGAGTCATGCCCCAGAACTCCCATTCATTTGAATGAAATGTTGAAAAACATAACTACAAAAAAAAAAGTAACCTCACTGCCCGGAAAAAATCCTGCCCCAGAGTTTCTTGGGAAGTGGCGCGTCCTTGTGCACGTGCTCTACTCGTACAATAATCACTTCTGCTTAATGTTTCCTCTCAGGAAGGTCTCTGACATTTTTAACCATATCGCTGAGGTTTTTAGGTTAAGTTATCAGTCTAGCTGCACAGTAAAGGTACATTGTAAAGGCAAATAAAGAGGTTTTTATCTACTGTACGGCAAGCACTCCAGCCCAACAAAGACCTGTATTTACAGCAGGAGAGCTTTTTCACTCTCAGCCACTAGACGGCTCAGCCTAGAGGGTTTGCTTGCTTTTAGGACAGCTGCGTTTCTGGGAACGCAATGCTGCCGAGCCGCCCGCTGCAGCTGGAGGAATTTCCTAACTTGCAACAGAAAGTTACAGGACTTACAAAGCAGCAGTCAGAGCTGAAGACTATCATGTCATACAGCTCAAAATGTAGTTCCAGTAGCCTGAGTAAGGTATTGTGCTTTATTGTAATTACAGCATTTATCCAAGTGGATCTGGGAAGCTATTAAGAATTACAGACTTAAAAATCTGGTTGCCTGGGCCCT
Organism: Calonectris borealis; assembly: GCF_964195595.1. NCBI lineage: Eukaryota > Metazoa > Chordata > Aves > Procellariiformes > Procellariidae > Calonectris > Calonectris borealis. Next base: position 12,777,690 of record NC_134325.1, read on the forward strand.
TCTTCAAAGGCCAAGCTCCTGCTATCCTTGAGGCTGCCTAGGATGGTGCTTCATGCTCTGAAGAGAGGTGTGCTGTCAATCACTCGCTGCTCATTACCTCAGAATTGTGGCGATGCATGTTTCTGCTATTAGAAGGAAGGATTAATAGAGGATCAAAGAAAGGAAAGGTCATATGGCAGCAGGATTTGAATTGCCTGCAATGGATATTGCCCTGGTGAAAGTCCACGGTCTAAAATATAAATCTCAAATTAGTTTTTGCACTGTTGTGGAATGAATGAAACCCTGTAGCGACTGAGCTGCTTCCTCACCCCGCTCCGAGCTGCAGGACTTCAGCGTGGCTTGCTAAAGGCTTCCCCTTTGTGAAGCCTGTCTGGGGAGGACGAGCTGCAGTTTGCAATGCTGAAGGTCATCACACAGGACAAAGCCTAACAACAGTCTAATATTTCTAAGCTGTATAAATTCCTAGTGTCTGGTGCAGGCAGAATCCAAACACTTGTGTCAATTCTGTACCATGCCCCAGACTGCCAAAAAACATTAATATAAGCATATTTATCTGGGCTGCAGTGTGTTACAAGAATTCATTAGGACAATATGTGATATGGTGCTGAAACAGAAGGCTGGGTTTCTCTGGCCAGAGATGAGGAAGTCTAGTCCCTGCTGAACTTTTACTACTGATAAAGACAATGTCTGCTGGCAGCATTCATTTTTTACTAGGCCATCTGCATCTAGTCAAGGATAACTTGACTTTCTGAAAAAGCCATTCATCAGAATCAACCCTGTACAACTTTCTCTTGATGAGTAAAGCAACACAAAGAAAGACCAAGATGGTTAATAAACTTCTTTGGGAGCAAAAGGTCAATGCTGGTGTAAACAAAGCAGTGTCATAGTACTATACAGAAGCATTGAAGTTTCCTGCGTGTTTATATGGCTGATGCCCCATTTCTTTTTTATCAGTGTTTGTTATCATTTATTTTGCTCTGCTTTAGCTGATCTATAAATCTTTATAACAGTGTTCTTTATTTTCTTAATTTTGTCATCTCTCTTATCGGCTTTTATCACCTGTTTGTGTCCAGTATGTTTGCTACTCTCTGCTGCTTGATGACTGCCCACGATTAGTTTTTTTAACTCTTTAGTTCTCATCTACCACACACAGGTCTAATAGTTAAGTCTTTCGGAATCTCCCAATTTAGAAATTTTCTAAAGCTGGATCAAACACTGAAGACATTTTCATTGTCTCCTTAACAAATCATTAACTATTAAAGGCAAAAAATGAATGAGTGCACTGATGGGGAAATATTCCTGCCCCAAGTGATAGAGCCTTGCTTTTAGCTACACAACACAGAGAGACTAGGCAGTAGCTGTGTATTTTTCACTTCAGGCCTTTACCACTGCACTTCAGATCTTGCACCCTGTGGGGAGGTAACAGTTGCTCTTCCTGCCCTCCCAGTGTTTGGCTTTCATGCTTTGTGGCTGTGCATGTGGAGAATGCAGCCACTAGAAGCTGGACTGAAGTCTCCAGGCTTTCTTCACATCAGTCACTGATCATCCAGCCAAACATTTTATTATGAGCTTGGGCTAAATTAGAGACAGTCAGCTAACAGGAGAATGTTCCATATCCACAATGACAAACATGAAGCAGCTGATACCTTAGTAATGTTATTTAGCTATTCAGTGATACTTACTTTAGAGCCACAACATTTAAAACCTCATAGATAGATAGGTGACATTTGCCTAGAGAACAAATATTTTCTTGAGCATTTCAGAGAGAAATAAAATTCTTCATTAAAGAATACCAAAGAAAAAAAGAAAGTGATTTTTTTATTGTGAAGAGCCTCTAGAGTTCACCTTTTTGCCTTTGATGTGTTATTTTAGAATCATAGAACCATAGAATAGTTTCAGTTGGAAGGGACCTTTGAAGGTCATGTAGTCCAACCCCCCTGCAGTGAGCAGGGACATCTTCAACTAGATCAGGTTGCTCAGAGCCCCGTCCAACCTGACCTTGAATGTTTCCAGGGATGGGACATCTACCACCTCTCTGGGCAACCTGTGCCAGTGTTTCACCACCCTCATTGTGAAAAATTTCTTCCTTATATCTAGTCTAAATCTGCCCTCTTTTAGTTTAAAACCATTCCCCCTTGTCCTATCACTACAGGCCCTGCTAAAAAGTCTGTCCCCATCTTTCTTATAAGCCCCCCTTAAGTACTGAAAGGCCACAATAAGGTGTCCCTGGAGCCTTCTCTCCTCCAGGCTGAACAACCCCAACTCTCTCGCCTTTCTTCATAGGAGAGCCGTTCCATCCCCCTGATCATCTTCGTGACCCTCGTCTGGACCCGCTCCAACCGGTCCATGTCTGTCTTGTGCTGAGGACTCCAGAGCTGGACGCAGTACTGCAGGTGGGGTCTCATGTAATTAGATTACAAAAAGATTTGTACAGTCTAGATATCCAAAATCTCATAAAAAAATTGGATTGACCCAAACCAATTTTGGGGGGATAGCCTCAGCAAAACATAGACTGCTCTTTTTAAGTCTTTACATCTTGAAACATTTTGTTTAATAGAGACTTACACAATGTAATTTCTAATGGCACCAGCGTATTTATTGGAACTGGGTACTATAGGGAACCAAAAAACACTAAAGACTGAATTTCCCAATGAAATGGGAATTTCCCCAATTTCCCCAACTATGAATTTTGAGACCAGCCAGTTAAAACATTAATCGCCCTTGTTAATAAATGTAATATAATGTAATGCACTTCTAATAGCATGAGCCTCTGAATCTGCAATCTTAGACTCTTACTTAGAAAAGCCCCATGTTCCTGAAGTTAATACGAGTAAGACTCCTGCCGGACCAAAAATTGCTGGATTAGGATCAAACTCCACTGATTATTCCAAATTTAGTATCCCAGTTATTCCACATGAGTATACAGTTAGAGGATGTTCTGTCACATTGATATCAAGACTACAGGAAGGTCTATGTATTGGGATTATATTCTGTATATCATGTAGTTCAGCTGGATTCCAGTACCTCTGATACGTGATTCTGCATTTAACACCATAAGATTCATATATGATTTAAGTAGAATAAAATTTCAGGTGACAGAGAAATTTAGGACAGGGGTTTTTGTTTGTTTGTTTGTTTTGTTGTTGTTGTTATTGTTTTTTAACTTCCCCTCTCTGCCTGGAATGAGTATTTAATGTTAGAAGATAGGGGTGAGCTAATCCTGAGACCCAGCTGAAATACTGGCCCAAAACATGAACTCACTTTAGGAGCAATGTAGTGAATAGTCATGAAACGTATAACATTGTTTTTAGTCAGGGGAAATTTTGTCATTGTGTGTTGTTTAACTTGGCCATTTGCTGGAAATAGCTTAGTACATTCCTGGCTCTTTTTTGCAGAGATCCATCTTTAAAGGCAAGGTTGTTGTTTTACATTTTAAATGTTTTTATTCATACATATACTAAACTCAGAAACAAAAATCGTAAGTAATCCAGCTGGATTTTTCAATTGTACTTTTTAATCAAAGATTATTGTGATTGAATTTTTTAATTCCTCTCTTTGATATCAGCACATTTAGAGTTCTGACCTTTTCTGAAAACATTAGTAACTGGTGAAAACAATTTTGCCTTCTAGTGGAAACTCTGGATTTCTGTACACTGTGCAGATTGCTTGAGCTGACTGGCATGAAATTTAATTTGCATTAATCAGCCACAGGCAAGGGCAAAATGAAATGACTGTGACCCGTGAGAGTAGGATTTTAGAGTGTTTACAAAATTATGCTTCTGAGCAGCATGGAAAAGCAACGGCTAGTGTAGGGCATGTTCTGTCTGATTCATGAAGTGAATCACCCTAATCCAACCTGGTTGTCAGAAGAATTTGGGCTGTGTTCCTTGAGCAAGAGGCCCTTCAGCTGTGATTTGACACAGAACATAGGGTGTGATACTGAGGGAGAATTTGCCATAGTGAATACAAATTAAAACATTCCAGCTTCAGCAGGTGTACATGGCCCAGCCCCAAACACCCACCTAGCCAACCATCAGCGCTGATGCTGCACCAAGCAAAGCCCAAAGGAGGAACAGTCCCGAGGGACTCGGCCACCTTTGCACACTGTTGCCCATGGCAGTTGTTACCTTTGACTAAACAGTGACTAAAACTTCCCCTCCTGTCTGCTGTAACCTGTAGTGGGGTGTGAATTAAGCCCTTCAGGGATTCTGCAAAAGGTATCTCTGAGGGCATAATTTTGGCTTGCATGAGCAAGCCATTGAAATCAGAGTTTGAGGCCTCCTTGTGCGAGGTGGGCTGCAGAAATGTTATGTCTGTGAAATGGCTGGGACTCTCTTGAGCTTTTCTGCTCAAAAAACAGAAGATGGCTGATTTAGACTTGATGTTTTCCACCATATCCCAGTGCTAAATCCAGCCAAAGTTCCTAAAAGTACCTGCCTGACTAAGCTGTTTCTTGAGAACTTTTTCAACCATACTTGATTTCATTTCTACATTTTAGTTGGAGTCTGCACCAGGCACGGAGTTGGTAACGAATTGTGGATAAAGAGTATTTTAAAGATACAGAATGTAATTATGCACTGTCGAAATTATATATACCTTTATTTCCAGCTGAGCTCTGTGAACACTTAACACAGCTGAACATGATGCTTGTTTATTGCATAGGATACTGCATTTGGTGCTGCTTAGTGTAACTGTACAAGGAAAAATATCACTGCTATGTTACTGCGGTACTATATGGAGGTACTAATTTCCTCCATAAGATTAATTTATCTTAGTTTCTTGTGTGGAGCTAATGCATTGTTGTTATATTGATGTGGCTTTGAACTCTGAAACATTGCAGTATAAAGCACATTGCTAAGTTAATGAAGGATATGAACTGATTTTTCAAATGAGCAGCCAAACTTAGGTATCTGTCCCATATTTCGATTTCATTGGGCCGAATTTATATTTAATCTTTTGGGTCTTTTTTGTGGAAATAAAATGCTGAAAACTGCTATGTCAAGTTGAACAAAATATTTCTCTCAAACCCCAAATGGAATGTTTTGTGTCAGTATCTTGTGAGAAAAGCAAAGGGATTGAAGGGTACAGATCTGCTTAAAAAAGAAGTCTTGTACTCAGCGCTAAGGAATGAGAGCATTTGGGCTGCAGAAAATGCAAGTTCAATTTTCTCCTTTGGTGTAATTCCAGTGAATCATTTTCATAACAAGAAAGTACAACATGGCGATTTACATCAGGCAAGCAAATCACATTTTTTATCTACAGATATAGGAATGCTGTTTTTTTTTCTTACACCAGATTAATCAGAAAAAATAATACTGGTGGCACTGGAAAAGCTTGGTCAATGGTTACCTGCTACAGACCTGGCGGGCACTGAATCTGTGGGGTAACAAGACTACACACGCTCATGGTATGATTAGTGAATTATACCTTAAATCACTTAGTTTTAGTTTACTAGTTGAAGTCTCAGTCAGAATAAAGATGAACAAAAATTGCTGCTGTTACCAATATGCCTGAAATGAGGCTTTTAGTCTGTGCCGAGTTCTTCACAGCTGGTTGTCAACACAGCTCCATAACTGAAGAACTATAGAAGTAGCCAGAATCTCAATCCATCTATACCTGTAGTTAAGAAACTATCTCAATGTTCAAAATACGAAAGGTGTAAAATTTACAGCCGTGGAATAGTAACATTTCACATTTCAGAGATCTACTATTTCCTACAATAAACTAACAAAAATAGATCGTGGTAAAACATGGATACGTGATACAATGGGAAAAATCTCTACTAAAGAAAACTTTGGATAGGGGTCACTAACTTGAGGGAAGTGCTTATCTCCTTTATTTGTTTCCATTATGTAACGAGCAGTGCAAAATAGCATTCCAGAATCCCATTGTGCCTTAATTTTTTTCAAAATAGGGCTCAGAGATGTGCATATATGTCAGTTCTCTGCAGGAAATATATTTTTGTTGTGTAGAAAATATATTGCTTCATGTATATGAACATTTTAATAAAAACATAACTAGGTGATGATCTGAAAGGCTGTTTCCCTTTACAGACTAAAAAAAAGCCGCAGAAGCAAACAATTTTTGTAAATGACATCTCTCACTGCACTCTGCTCTGGTAATTTATAAAGGCTCACAGTCATCATTATTTCAAAAGATTAATTCTGTTTAAATAGTCAATTGAGCAGAACAAGACGTTAGTAGGATAGTTAGCTACGTGTCACAATATACTAGATAAAGGATTATGCCCCACTTAAGAATTAATAACATTTTAAACCTCTACATAAACTATTTTTTTAATCAATAAACATGTCTCTGACAGGGGGCCAGATGCACTCACAGGTCTTAATTGTTCAATCCAGTGACTAATCCCCACTTGATCAAGATTTTACTGACTTAGCAGCTGTCTGGAGAGTGACAAATTTATGATTCAATTGCAATTTCATCTTAAACTTGAAACTGCATGATCATTTGTGGGAATTAGCTACCTGATAAGATAACGAGGGTGGAAGAAGTGCACATAATTCTGTGCAGCAGAATCGGAGTGTTGCAGAACTCTTTAGGATGCATTGGAAAGACACAAATGGCCATTAAGGGATTAGCCCATCACTGATTGAGTGGCTGCATAGAGTTGAGGTTTACTAAATCACTGGAGTGGTAGGTCATTATCCTTGGATACAGGAGACAGTTGAATCTGTGTCCAAACACATGAGCAGTAAATTGGAGTGAACGGAGTGTGCCAAAAATGAAAAATAAAAAATGCTGAACCCTTGTTCTTCAAGTGTTCAAATTTCCAGGTCATACCCCAAGTTTTTTTCTTTCTTGGCATAAAAAATATTTTTTCACTGCCTTTAGTATCAGCATATTCTTGTCTCTGTAATCTCTTTTGAGTCTATTGCTTCCCCTCAATGCTATCAAATTTGTGCTTAGTTAACAAATGCTGAAACTTAGATAACATTTTAGAAGCTGATTAGGAAAGCAATGTTAGGAGTTTCCCTCTCCAGTTTTGATGGGTTGTGCACAGTTACTACTAAATATATAATTAAAATAAATGAGTTTTCCTCATTTGGGTTTTGTAATGATAACATTTTGGTAAATCTCTTTTCTCCAACTGTTTTATGTGCTATTGAACTGAATCAATAGTGTGCTGTCATAGTTTTGTTTACTTTGGAGAGTTATGACAAAAGTAATGCCTTTGTTAAAAATAAATACAAATCCAATTGTTTTTTCTTAAGAGAGAAATCATAAAATTCTGCAGGAATAACACAACACTCCTGCCTTCCTTGAACATGTGTTGATGCAGCTGATGAGTAAAATTAATTGCTGAGCAATTCCACTTCAGGGCTCTGTAACAATATGTCTAAAGATTATTTGGCAATTCAAATTGATAGCTTAAATATGTCAAATTTTGGAATTTTTGCTGTGCTGGCTATGGCCTTTGGCTAGCCTGATTAAGCCCAAGGTCCCTTGGGGCTATTTCTCTATGAGTTGAACTTAATGATCTCTTTTCCCAAGGTATAGATGCATCTAATGTTGTTCAATTTATCTCAGTCTAGCAGGGCACATAACTTTAGAGGGACTCGTTTCCTGAAGCATAGTGCATTTCACTAGAAATTTGTGAGCTAGTAGATTGGAAAATTCACCTTCAGAGAAATCTGGTTAATTTTCATCATGCAATGAGCAATTTTCACTTCCTAACACAACAATAAAATATGCAGTACAGCTGGAAGCCAAAGTTGAATATTGTACTCACCTGTAAGTAAATGTTTTTAACATAATTGTAGTTTACTGAGACTAACTGAAAAGGAAGGTAAATGTGTTCAGCCATAAGGGGCTTAGGCCAGGTAAGCTCACGTAACCCCAAACAAATGTCCCATTTTGCCCAACGCTCATCAGGCAGTACCAGGAATGTTGTGTTATTTCCCAGTTATTTTTCCCTCTGCCACTGAGGTGCCTGGGTCTTTGGGAACATGCTAATACCTAAAATAGAAAGTAGAAGTATTGGGCCAGTTTAACTCTGACTTTAGGGGGAACAGGACAAGATAAAGCAGGGGCTAGCATAAGTTTTGGGAAAATAAAATAAAAAGAAAAATAAATATGCAAAAAAAGATCACATAGGAAATGATTGTTTTCTAGATTTGGACATAACTCTTATGGCAAGCCTGAAGGTTTAAATTAGCTGAAAAGCTTTATCTGCATTTTAAATGTTGAAATCCTTGGCCAGCTCTTCTTTCTAAGATTCAACTGATGTCCAGAAGATTTGGACAAGTAGATGGTGAGTAGGACTGGGAGAACAAACTAAGAGGAAGGAAAAGGCAAGAAGAAAATCAATCTGCCAAATTAGACAGAGCAAAGGAACAGGAAGAAAAACAGGAAATAACCTAATAAAATATAGTGGAAAATAAATAACTTCCAGTGCCCCAACAATTTCCTCTCACAAAAAGTATTGGCAGTATAAAGCAAATTACAGGCACATTTCTGTCTGGCTATGGAAAGTAAGTTATTTAGGGACGACATATGGCATTTCCCCCCCACCCCCGCAAAATGCAGATAACTCTATCAGGCATGAGTCTGAAAGTCCTACAGGTGAAGATGAGAGTACAAATATGACCCAAACAATGCATTTGAAGAAAGAACTGGATGGTTAATGAAGGTGAACTTTTTGAGGTGCAGTCATGGAAATCTCTACCCGTTTTGATTAGTTTTGCCTCAGGGATTGGTGTCACGGGGAATATAGGAAATCTGAAGGAATGGGGGTAGCCCCTCTATGCCCAGATCTCCTGGGCAGCTACAGTGGTTCTTTGGGACTAGAGTGGAGAAGGGGACATGTAAGCTAGTTTGTTTTATGAACTTACTAGGTTAGGTCAGGTACTGATCTCCACCCTATTAGGTAGCAAAGAGGCAAAAGAGACTTTTGCTCTCCCCCAATGGGTGGGCTCTCAAAGATAGCATTTATTTAGGAATGATGCCACAGCACCAGCTGCTCAGTGCCACCAAGTTATTGCAACAGTTTTCCGAGCAGTTACCTGTAAAGATACCTTACTGAGAATAGCAAATCCTCCCCCATTTGCAGGAAGTTTAGCAAATAAGTAATGAATCTCTTTTCAAGCGGAATCCTCATTCTGCAGTGTTTACAGTTTTTGCACTCTACAGGGTGTGATTTTAAAGAGGCTCAGAGCTTACTTCAGCTTATTAAAGTAAATATTGTAGTATTAGTTATTTGCCAAAAACAACAGAAATATAATTAACTTGAGTAACTCCTTACTAAGCAATGACATACATGATTTACTTATTTCACTGGGTTTAAACTGATCTTCCATGGAAGCAGAAAGCATATTCAGCCCAGCAGAGTCATGTGAAATTTAAAGTGTGTACTTTAAATGAAGCAGTAATTCTTATGAAGGATTCCACAGGTGAATGAAAACATGGTGTTAATGGTGTGATTTATTTACATATGTTTCATCCTGTGTATAGATACTATGGGATATAGAAGAAAACAAATTAATCACAATTAAAGCCAATCTAGACTATGGAACGCACTTTATAGAATCAGAATCTTCAAAAATACACATGCATTTTCAGCTTCGAATTTATCATTGATTTAAGTGGAATAAAATGACTATTCTTCACAGTACTAAAAAAATAAGAAAGCTGCTTTTTTGTTTACATCATTTCTAGCTTTAGAATGACAAAATGAACCAGGGCGTACCATGCTACGATTTCACCCGTTGACACAAACGAAAAGGATAGAACAGACATAATACATCTGGTTTACGACTTTTAATTGCCTTTGTGACCCAGTTCATACCAAATCCTCTCAAGGCAAAGTCTCTTTCTTTGTATGCATCATGGGGCTAAATCTCTATCTGAGATATGTTGCTTAAAAAAACATCGCCATGTTAAAAAGTAACAATATTTCTTGCTCACATAAATCTTTGGTACTTGCAGGTGACCTGAGAAAGTGAGAAGTGGAGAGTTCAGTTGTCTGGTGAATGAGTATGTTAAACTTTCCAAATAAAAGCTACTCCTAAAGCACCAGATTCTTTTAGCAATTAATCACTATACTGTTGTTTATTAGGAAGACACGCCTGGAATTTTTTAGTAACTCAGGTAACCTTTCATGGTTTGATGGATACAAAAGATAATTGTGTCTACAGTGATTTAATGAGGCTCTCTGATGTAATATAGTAGTCTGTGACTACTGAGTTGGTGTCTCTGTCCTGGGAATAGGGAAAGGATATTGGAGGAGGGCATGTGTACAGAAACACACTTATAAAAACAATCTATTGCTAATCAGTTACAAGAAATATTTTCTGCGTCATGTAGCAAGCCAGAACAGACTGCTGGGGTAACAGCTCTGAACTCTACTAGTAGACTGGAAATCCTGTGGCAGTGTTGAGTAGCTTCAACAAAAAGGAGATTTTATTGAATTAAGAAGTGAATAATGTGCTCAGTACAATATTCCTTGGACACACAATAATTTGACTTTCCTGAAGTTTGAGTATTGGCAGTCTTTCAAGGGATGGAAATATGGATCCAAAAACCTTTGCTGGAGGTGAATCACTCCATATGCTGTGGAGCTGGCATTAAATGATGATGATGATGGTTATTTTTGTAAAAATATGCAGGCTTCTGAAATGTGAACAGTATCTTCCTTGATCATAACTGTCCTCTCTATGGGCCAGGCACTAGATCTCTCCCTCACACACAGCACAGATGGAATTTGACTGTACGCTGTGTCCAGCGGTGCTCGTTTCCTAACAACAGTGTCACTCACTACTGCTCAGGCTGTTAGAACACCAAATGTAATTTAACAAAATCTTACTGTCTCCTTGAGGCAGTCTCTTTAAAATTCATTCTTAACTCCCAGTTTTGTAATGTCTACATTCAGGTAGCTACTGTTTTTTACTCAACTGTTCAAGTCCAGTCTGATTTTCAAAAATGGCAATGTAAAATTTCTTGTTCAAGGAATCTGTTCCTTCAGTTGTATCTAGCAACTTTATTTCTAAACTATGTATTTCCTTTGGGTTTGTTTTTGTTTTTGTTTTTTTAATTTTTTTTTATTCCTAGAACAGTTAACCCTGGGAAGATTGGATATAATTCTCTCTTGTGCTGCATGACAGCAAGTATTTAGGAGGTTCCAGCTGTATGATCTATAAGAAAACATTCCCATTCAGAAAACTGTTGAATATGTGTGTAGTCTACACACTGCTTAGAAATGATGGATTTGCTGAAGTGCATTCCTGAATTAGAACTGGAGAGGTTGAAATGAAGGTGGTGAGCTCTCACAGATGTACCTGAACAATTTTAGTCTGCAATAATGTGAAAAGCATGAAAAGTCTCTCTTGTAAATATTAAGATCCAAATGAGTTTGAGTAGAAAAGATGAGAATCCTATTTGCAAACTGAGCACTTTTGGACATGGAAAAAGAGGCAGCCAGCATAAGAATCCACAGTGGTTTTATGTATGCCCAACTTATCCGTGGTAACTAGAAACTTTGAATGCTTCCATTTTTAAGTAGCCAAGTGGGGGCACTTTGAAGATGTATTGTTTTCTGAAACTCATCTGTCCTCTGACAAATCACAACCTTTTCAAAGTATTTCATATTGTAGAACCAAAATCAAGGCTCCCAAAATCATGACCAGCATTAGGAACTTTGGAGAAATCAGCTTGTACAGAGGCAATACATTTTAGATTATTTACATGTGCTCTGAATTACCTTTACTTTCGTTTTCACTGGTAATTTCTTCAGAAAATACAGTATTTCTAAATATTTAGGATATATATTCAGAAGTGAAAACTTAAATGGTCTGCAAAGATCCCAAAATTCACAGTGCTAGTGAATCCAGGAAATGGGACAAACATCAAAGTGTTGGTATTTTAGAGACAGCAAGGAGCATTAAACCCACTGGGGTTTAGGAATTCTGCAAATTCCTCAGCTTCTCAGCCTTTGCAAAACATCTGTCCCCACTTGCAAAGGCACTATCTGCCAGTGCTTTCCCAGCTTCGTCATTTAAAAAAGAATACCAGTTCCAAGCCAAGAATAAAGCCAAGAATACCAGTTCCAGATCTCAATAGATCAAGAAGGAGTCTAAATATTTTGTAGAGAAAAAAAATATCTAAAAAAATAATCTGGTCTGAGAGCAAAATTGACCAAGACACTGTGTCAAAAACAAAAAAAAAGAGAGTAAAACCTTAAATGCAGTATAAAATGAGATGTATCCTACTGAATGTATGACAGGATAACAACCGCTGTCCATGGCATTTTCTGAGAAATAAAGGAGAATTTGAAGTTAAGGATTTGCAAAATTTGCAAGAATTCCTGGTATGATTTTTTGATACTCCAGCTCTGACAGTTAATATCATTATATATTAAGAAAAATAATCATTCCTACCTTTTATTTTTCTTGTCTCATTTAGATATTTAATATAGATATTCAATGCTAAAGTAAGATTTTAATTTTATTTCAAACAAACATGAATTTATCCTGCAAAATGCCGGATACCATCCATTTCCATTCATAATTTCCCAGAAGTGCTTGAAGCCTCCCAAGTTTTGCTGCTTTCTTGTGGGAATAAAGTCTTTGCAAGCAAGAAGGTGACCTTGGGATCTACTGTTAGCATCTTTCACATAAGCAGCAATACATGCTGAAGGTACAGAGGTACTTCCAAGAAACACTCATTACTTTGTAGTTACAACCTGTACAACCTCTTTGCCCTATGCCAGGATTTATTCTGAGAACTTCTATGCATATGAGAAATCTTTACTCACATGTGTAAAGGTGTCATGTCCCAGAAGATCTCACTGAGTGTGCATCCAGGCTGGTGCCGATTTTAGGCCAGTGGGCGTTAACATGCAGGGGAGGGTTCCGCACACTACCGGTAATGAAAATGACAGTCAGTCATCACCATACTCTTGTAAAGTATGCATTATAATTTCTATTTTACAGAGGAAAGCTAACCTAAATCAACAGTCTGAGCAAGCGAAACTTCTCTCTTTCCATGTGAACTGTGCAAGTGTTACAGTAGTTGGGAACTTGTCAACGATGGATGAACTATTTGTACACAGGTCACCTTCCGTGTCTTCTCCAACATACTGTTATGTGACAAAATGGTTTATATCTTAATTCATGAAATTTATTTTTTACTGTAAAACAAATGATAATGAGTAGCTCTTTAAACTAATGTTTTATTTCCAGTGAGTCAAAGTTTTGGCATTAGTTTCATGGAAAAAACATTAATCTTCACAATTGAAATAGAGAGCTGTTGACTAAATATGACCTGACAAAATTCATTTTCAAAACTGTTCACAGATCTTTCTCATCAAATATTAAGCAATTCATATCTTGTTATTGACGGTTAAGGACTAATAATTATGCTTTCTATTCAGGTTCAGTTACTGTGTCATTGGAAACATTCATTTCCAGAACCAAGAAGGCACGTTTAAATATCTACCGAGATGTCTGTCGGGTGTAATAGGAACAAGCATTTGTTACTTACATTTAACCTTTGGTTAACTAATAATGTTGTGAGTTGTAGTTCACAGGAGGAAGAAATGTTTGTTCCCAGCTGTGTAATACAGACAAGCCTTGAGGGCTGTTGTGAAGTTCTTTGAATTATTTTTTCTCCTCTGTCCTGCTGGGAAATGTACAGAAATTGATACAAGACCCCGCTATCACTCATGTGGCAGCAGACTACGAATGACTGCTAGAATGTCCGGGACATGCTTTATGTTTAGCGCTGACAATCTAAGCAAGACAAATATGATTTATGGGACAATAGTTCAGATGGGGAATGAATGGAGATGTCTTGGTGAAAATATCAGCATAAGTAGGCTATGTGAAGGAAGTAGGTTTTAAGAAAGGATCTGAAGGAGATTTGGCATGTGGCAGATGGGAAGTTACTCAAACTATAAGAGGCAACATGGAAAAAGAACTGAAGCTGAGAGTGGGAGAAAAATATGAAAGGAACAGTAGGACAAGAAGGGCACTGGAAGTGTCTGCTGTTCCTTTCCACGTATAAGTAACCGAGTACATCTTCATAGCCTGAAAAGGTGACTAATGAACTTTCTGGTGAATTCTGGTTTATCCCCATAGATAATAATTAGTAACATTTCAGAAAATGTCATCAAGTCTTTCAAACCTGGATATTTTTCCTTAGTAAACCAAGAATTTACAGTCTGAAAAAACTCAGAAACCATTATTTTTATTACTGTAGCACTTCTATGCAAGAGCCTGTTCTTGTTCTAAAGAGTTTATTGTCTGGTTGGACAAAGAATGGACAAAGGAAAATATTATGAACAGATTTGTATTACAGAAAAAAGAGACCTGCCAAGATCAAGTGATTTGCCCGAGGACATGAAGGAAGCTAAAATGGAGGTGAAACTGAGACTCACTGTGAATCTGCAATGCTTCTGTCAAGTTATAATTGCAGCACCAGCTTCCTAACAGCTAAAGATCATTCATATTCATTCCTGTTTTGAATAATGGACTCAATATACTCACGCTATACCCTTTAGGAGTGTCCTAGACCACTTTTGAAGGCTAAATGTATACTTACAGACTGCTCCATTGCCACGTCTATAAGAAACTCAATATAGTTTCACAAATTTCTCTAGTAGCTTGTTATTCTACTACAGCTTTCTCTCCTTAACCTAAAAACCATGTACAGCTTTGCCTGTCCCTTCCTAACTAACATTGTCCCCAGTCCTTTTTCCCCACCTTGTTTTGCCGGTGATACAAGCCTTGTCAAACCATTTGTTTGCTGCTTCTCCAGTTAATTTTGCAGGGTGTGCCATGCTGATCAGAAAGTGAAGAATCCTTTCCTTGAACTGACCCCTGTTGTCCAGCCTCTCTCCCTTCCCAAGCTCTCCTTCTCCAACTTATCAACTAATGATCAACATTAGGCCAAGATGTACATATGTACATCATATGTATGTAACGAAAAAAGGAAAGAAAGTTAAAATAATTTGTATGTAAGAGATTAGTTACACGTTTACCACCCTTTTTGTGGTTATTTCCTTTTCTTGAGGCCGAGCAAAATACTGAGTGACAGAGGTAAAGAACATAAAGGAATGAATGAATTTAATGTCCATGTAGATAAAATCAGAGATGAAAACATAACGAATATAAAAATTGAATTCTACCACAACTCCAGAATAAAGGCTGCCAGAATCCCCAGCAGTGTAAGCGTGCCAAGATTTACATCCCACAGCAGTGCACTTTGCGTACAGTAAGCACTGTGGTTCAATTTACCCTATTACTTAAATAGCTCGGTAAGGAATCTTCTGGTTTGGGGTTAGTGTAGCCGTAAAATCTTTCTCTGCACTATTCTGAGAGTGAACTTTAATCCATATCTTATCTTCTGCTTGAAAATGAACATCCTTTCTATTCTTATCATGTTTCTGCTTTTTTTGAATTTTTGAGCGTCAGCCATATTCCTCTTGGCAGCTACATAAAGTTGTTCCTGCTCGGCTATTTGTTGTGCTGAGTTACCTTTGAAATTCGTCCCTCTTTTTATGACTACACTCCAGAGGCCCTTTTAATAACCTGCCCAGGGCTAATACTTCCATGAAAGCCAGGCTTGCTCTGATACACTCTCTGCTTTCTCATTAGATTGTACAAATCCTTCACTGTGATACAACATAGTTTATAGAGAAGAAAACCTCAGATAAGCATGTACTACAGATCTGCTTCCTGCTGCCGGTGAAACTAGTCTTGGATCAGATGATAGCATGGAGACTATCTACCTTCTTACCATCTAGACTAGACAGAACAAGTGTCTTTTTTCTTCGTAAGCTCATCAGGGATGTCAGCAACATTGTATGAACTGGATTCATCAAGTGGCCGGTGTTGCAGTATAACGTACGGGGTACCGTGTAATAAACGTGTATCATGAACGGTTTGGAACACGCTCATTTTATTTATCTATCAGTCCATCATGCTGACGATGCATGTATTTAGAACAAACTGTCCTTTAAAATAAAAGGGCAGTCCTTCAGATTATAGCATTTTCCTGATGTAAGGAGGTCAAATGCAAGGCCTAAAAAACCCTGCCCCTTTCCTTAAAACACACACTCAAAGGTTAAGACCTTTTCTCTAGCCCCAACCATTTCTCAGCCCTCTCTGGCAGTGGTGCCTGCGCTCCCCCTCCCGCCTCGGGCACCAGGTCCATACCCATGGGAGGTGACGGGTTTTCTGAACAAAACGTTGGGTCTTCCTCACGAAAATGTCGAGAAACAACCTGTGCGCGAGGGGGGAAGCAGTGCCGCGGGCGGAGGCACAGCCACAGCCCGGGAGCACCGGCTGGCCGAGCCCCCTTGCCTGGGGCTGTGTCCTGAGGGGGATAATGGCTGCCCAGGCCCGGAGGCCTCGCTGCCACCGCAGGCCCCTGGGGTGCTCGGAGCTGTTCCCTGTCCTTGGGGAAAGGTGCGTGTTTGTGTTGGGCAGCAAGCACACAGAATCGTTAGAAGAGAAAACAAATTCCAAAGGAAATGTCTTTTTTCTTTAAAAAAAAAAAGCTGGATAGATTCCCTTGCTTACTGGTAGAAAGCGCAGTTCTTGGCAAGCTGGGCCCTGTCAAGGCTTTACTTGGAACTTCCAGCAGATACTTTGGTTAAAAACCCTTAAATCTTTCCTTCGGTTAACAACAGTGTGCAGTAAGTAAAAAAGAAACAGGACAATGTGGATTTAAATGAGAAAAGTTTTTCTTCCAGATGAAAATCTTCACGTAACCTACAGAAGTAAAGAATACAGTTTATGTTCACTTTATTCTGAGGGAAGGCTGTGACTAATTGGCCTATCTGTAATGTTTTTGGAGTGATTCCACTATAAATACGCTCTTTATAATTAAACTAACCGGCTGATTTATTGGACCTGCAGTTCACATTCTGCTGTGCTGAAGGGATTTTCTTGCATTTCTTTTAACGATGATCATGGTCTTCTCAGCTGGTGAAATTTAACTTCAGGGGTTCTGTGGAGATAAAAACTGCTTGCAGGTGTTGCAGAGTAATAGTTTTAAAGTCTGACTCTGGTGATGATCCTTTCAATTTATGAAAAAGCTTATATAAGACTGATTGTAAGACTTAAAAAGGTGTGGGGTTTGTTTATTTATTTATTGTATCCTACCTGAGTATGAAGCTTTAGCATTTTAGCGGCTTTCAAAATGCTAATGGTTGGAGCGTGGTCTGTGGTGTAGTGAATAGTATGAACTCAGTGAAGCTCTCTCAGGCTTCTGTGGAAGGATTCACACTGGCTTCTGTGGAATTTGGGTGGGGTTTTACACATACGAATTTCTTTTATAAACTTATCTGAAAAGTGGAATAAGTACCAGTAAGAGTAAATGCTGGATGGAGGATTTTTTTGTCTGGTATTTTACAGTTTTCTTTCTCAGAGTTGTTATGAATACTTAGATATGATAATAGTATAAATTCATTTATGAAATGTATCTGTTACATAGAAAGCAGTTATTGTTTGAAGTTCTGGATTAGAAGTGAACTCTTTGTTTGACTGCCTGCTTCACTGCTTCAAATCTATTTGCTTGGTGATTTTTTTTTTTTTTAAATCGGTTTGTATCTGGCACTTCAGCGTGGAAGGTTACCTCTTTTATCATGTTAATTATTTTTAAAGTTTTTGTTTGAAATAGTTTTTCACTGTAGCAGCAGAGATTGCTGATCAGATAGAAGGGGGTTGTGTTTAACTGTGTTTCGTAAATATGAAACTAAAAGGATTTTGGGGCCTAAAGACCATGCAGTCCTGGGTATCGGAGAAGGTGGTTTCCAGACAGCAAGCACAGGAAGTGCTACAGCTGTATTAATCTGGAAGAAATCACAGTAAACTGTGACAACGAACTTGGGTTGAAGATCTCCTTCCAAATTTCTGCAGAAGGATCACTTTTCTCAGTAAAACAACAAAGTTCACAAGGGCCAATGACTTACAAATTCCTTTCAGTGTATTTCAATATGCACTGCAACTTACTAGTTCCCTCAGGATGGAGGAAAAGCTGACATTTAGTATTTTCTTATAACACTTGAAATGAATTGAAATGCAGGGGCACATAGGGACTTACGTGATACTCTCTGGTGTCTTGTAATTCACTTGATTTGCAGTATTGCTATATTACCAAAACGAAATAATTGCATAGAAATTCCCTCCTCCCCACAAACATTTGGGTATTGCAACTGAGGGAAAAATAGCAACCAGATTACAGCTGTAATTACTCTTTTTGCTTTTTAGAAAAATGCTGCAGACATTGCATCAGGCGGCATGGTGAAATTGCCAAAGCTGTCTTTTGGAGTATGCATGTGCAGAGGGTGGTTTTGATGAAGCGAGCTTTCATTTTTTGTTAGGTGCTTGTTTGAGGGCATGTCAGGGAGTTTCTGAAAAGCAGCAATCTCTGCAGTAGGCTGAGGCCGCCTGCGAGCAGGTTCTGTAAACCTGCATCTTGAACCTCTCCAAGTAGGGTCACAAGCCTGTTAATGTTACCCAACTGCTCCCCCTTGTGCTAGCTACCAAGGGTTTTGTTCACACACCTTCATGTTCGTAGCCATAGTCCAGAGGTATATTCTTCTGTACTTTTTTTGGAAGTCTTAATAGTTGGTTCATGCAATATACATAGTTAGTTTATTTTCAACCTTGTTGCCTTCAGTAATTTCACGAGGAGGGGATCATTAAGTAAGTATACCTCGGATTTTATGTAATGAAATATTGTTTGCTGGACTTCGGTTCTGTACACTTCAACTGATGTGATTTCCTGATAGAGAAAATAGTTTTATATATGCACACATATGTACAAACTTATTAAGATGAAGAACATATTGAAAAAGGCACTATTTTTAAAAATAGAGTAAAATGCCCTGAAGATGTGCCTACCTGCCTTAGTGTCTGGTTCCTCAGCAATGCCAATTTAGCAGTTAAATGACCTTATGTATTCCTAGATACCATGAATAATCTTGATGCACTTGTACATGTTGAAAAGATGGTACTGAGATTATTCAGGTAAAAATGGCTGGCAAAAAAATCCTCCTCATATTTAAAGGGGTGTGTGCATGGGAAAACTATCTATTATAAAACACTAATTTTACTAATTTTACTATTGTAAGCATTAGATGAATCCTCTCTCTCTTTTTACAATATTTTATTGTAATGTCTTTTAGGAGATTGGATGTTTCTTAGTCCTGCATAAAATACTTCTTTTTATTTTTCTTTTACTGCAGGTTATTGAGGTACACAAGATTTTTATAGCATATTTCACATACTTAGAGTAAAAGTGATTTGAACTTGGATCGTCTTGTATTTGAGTAGATAAATATTTGTTAGAATTAACAAATGTTTGTGAATATGTCAGACCATTCTAACATATCTGAAACTGTGTTGATCTTTTTAAAGATTACTGGGTTTTGTTATTTTTAAGATAACTTGTTTTATATGGGAACAAGTTCCTGACGATTATGTTCTGTCTTTGCATTTTTACTGTTAATAGGATACATGTGTATTATACTGAGACCCATATGCTCAGTCCCTAAGTGGTTTTATGAAAATTAACAGGTTTTTATTTAAAGCAGCAGCATTTTATTTATGTAAGCAGCTTTTAAATATAAATATTTTTCAGCATTAATTTTGATGATGTTTGGTTATGTTCCTGCGGTTCTAAAAATTATTATTTTTATTAATATAATAGATATTCACAGAATTAGTGATTTCTGATTAAAAGTAATAAAATGTATTGCCAGTTTCTGCCCTCCTTCCCCAAAATAATGCCAGTTATTTGGAAAGACCCTTATTCTTGAAATCAGATGTAGTTACAGCATCTTGCAGAAAATAGAGATGAGGAAGGATATAAATGCGAAGAGACCAGTGACAGTATCATAAAAAGGAATCAGTTTTTGGAAGTGTAGAAAAAGTTTTTAAAGTTACACAGCTTAACAAACACTTCTCAACTTCTAATTAGTTAAGTTAAAACCAAGCAGAAGTTATTAATGAAATCAATGTTATATTCTCTAAATGTTCCGTAGTTAAGACTATTATAATGTGGTCGTGTGGGCTGGAGGCAGGGCGTTGCTCAATGCTTCATGGCGGTTAACGCGAGCAGTTACAACCATTAAGGGGTAAGGTTAGACAGAAGGCAGTGCAGATTAACACAGGTGTATAGGAACCTTTTACAGGGCAGATATTCATTAATACACTGTGGTCTGCCATCCGATGGTGTGCGGTTAACATTTTGGTTTCTCACACTAAAGTAATTTAGTAAATGACAAATAGAATACTTAAATGCTTTCAATGGATTAATGCAATGGATTTTTTTTTTTTTAAAGGTAAAGGGGATACTGTATCCGTTTAGTGTCTTTACTGCTGGAAAAATAATGACAAGCAGAAGTTTTTTGTGTTACCTCAGTAAAAGATCCTCTGGAAGTCAAACACTATTAACTTTAACGAAGTAGCTTTGATGGCGGGGAAGAGACAGCTGATACTACACTTCCCTAACAATAAACCACACTGACAGATAAAAACAAACATGTGCGCCATAACATATAGCATTTCAGAGAATGGAGCCAGAAACTAATGTAGGCTGATGTGATCTCTGCTTTCTGTTAAAACCTGTTACTACTTTTGAAATGGTTACTTCTGAAAAGAATTAAAAATTAATTCTGCTTTTATGACAAATTTATATCATACTACTGAAGTAGGCAAAAGCAAATACATGTGCCTCATATTTTGTTGGGCTCTAATTTTTGGAAATTGGTTTTGATCTTGAAGATAATTTTGCTTAAAATTATACACTATTGATGAGAACTTAATCAGAACAAGCAGTCTATTCTTTTGTTGTGATGATGTGTTTATTCCTTCCTCTCTATATTCTGCTCTCTTTTCCCAAACTTGCTCTTTTTACACTCAATTCTGGACATACTACAACTGCTTTTCACAATTTTTACCCAAGCTGGAGAATCATTTTATTTTTCAGTTATGTCTATATACTGAGGACAAACAGACATAGTGCACTTGCTAATATAAATAATACTAAGAAAGGAGGAGGAAAATGTTATTTTTTGCTACTAATAGTTACTTGTTTAATGTAACTTATCTCAGTCACAGCAAAGCATGTGTTATTCAGATCCCAGGAGCAAAAAAGCAAACTAAAATGTGGCTTCCTAGTACAATAGTGTGATACACTAAAAAAAATTTGGCCTTAAAGTTCTCAGTAAAGTACCCAGCAGTAGTAATTTTCTGCATAGTTCCATAGTTGAATGCTTGCCATTTTTTGTAAATTTATGGACTTATAAACAGACAAGCACTTTACAGCCAAGACTGTATTCGTGCTGATAGATAATGAGTAGGGACATTCATGCCATGAACTGCATGGACACTTTCTTTCATTCATGCTTCGTATAAAAGGCTTTGTTTTTTTTTCACCCTTTAGTTCATTGTAATTACTCTTGTTTTATCTTGCTATAAAAGAAGGCCAGGTAGAAGACGCACATAAGGCAGGAAGATGATTACAGGTTTTTGGGGATCAGAACCTGTGTGTGTTCAGTGGCGTGCCGTTGTAGGAGAGGTGGCAGATGCCTTTGCTGTGCTACTGCCTGCAGCCTAGTGGTTAGGGCAGTTTTATGGAAGGTGAAAGGTGTTTTGAACTTCTTCCACCTAGGAGGTTGTATTCTCGAGTTTCTTGCTTTCTGGACACTCTGATCGTTGTTAGATAAAGAGTGTTGTTTTCACTGTGCTTACTTTCAAAGAAAAATGAGCCAGTCATCTAAATCCAGCAAGATGACATAGGCATCTGAAGTGCAGGATGGGCTTTTGAGATGCGAGGAAGAGCCTCACCTAGGAGGACGGTGGAGTTTCAGACGCATCTGAGCCAAAACATCGTCACAGCCAAACATCCTGATGCTGAGCATTGCCATGTTTAAGTCCTGTCATGAATTGGTGCTGTTTGATGTCTCATTGGCAGCAGTGCCATGACAGGAGTGTCTTTCTGGTCCAATTCCTGCTTTTTAAAATTTTAATAGCAAAAGCAAAGTATTTATTACGGAAAAACAGTGTGCTAAGATCAACAATTTAAAAAATGTTTTAAATCTTATAGCCAAAGCTGTTTTAGGATTTGTGATGTATCCTAGAAACTACGGATGTATATCGAATCTGCGCTCTAATCATGCCTGTATACTATAGTCCTTTTTAGAGATTTCCACTATAGAGTTGATGTCAGCCCCTATTTTCGTTTGCATGTTTCTTGTGAGCTGCTTTTCAGAGTGCATCTTTCTTATCCAGACATCACAGTAGCTTTCCTTAGGCTTTACCTTCCCCATGAAGGCAGGTGCTTTTAAACAAAGAAGACAGAGCAGTTTGTTGCTTATATGAATTGCCAATATGTGCAAAAAGCAGAAGTTGTTTGCTTTTACTGATAACGTTACAATGTATTGTAAGAGCACCATTCTTCTTTGGACAGGTGCATTCATGGGTTTGGTTCCTCTGAAGGCAGGCGTGATACTGTAAATAATGCAACTGGTACAGTGAGAGGTGTGCCGGCAAACTCAGTAAAATGGTATAGCCTGCCTGCTGAGAGTATCGCTGCTCTGCTTTTAGGAACAAGGTGTTTCACTGATTTAGAGAGGTAGGCTGTGGTGGTTCCACACCACAGTGGGGTTTGTCTGTGGCTGGAGCTACTTGACTGAAAACTTCTGTGCCTTATGTGCAGCGTGGTGCTGCACAGCGAAGGCAGGGCTTTTCACTAGTGCAGGGTCTTACTGCAGGGGGTGAGGAGATGGCCAAATACCTGGTGTTTTTCACCTGTCTGCTTCTGTATCGGGAGGAAATGTTTGTGGAAGGTGCTTGAGCTGTGAGTGGATACTGCAGTGTTAACAGTCAACTCTGAACGGTATTTCTTACCAGCCCCTGACTTTTGATTAGCTTCTTGGTGCTGGCACATTGCTTCTGAATACATGTATTGCTTACCTGCACTACACACTTTTTTTTTTAACTTAACAAAGACTAGTTCTGTTATTGACTATTACTTATTTTTTATAACTAAAATTTTAAAAATTGCTTTGGATTATGTTATTAAATATAAATATTATTATATTTAAGTGGAATACCTGATTTACTATTGCAGAGTACAGAAACTAGTAAGTCTTCCAACCTCAGCCTTTTTTTTTAATCATTGTGTTAAAAATAGATTGATAAGCTTGGCCTCAAAGGATTAATGCAGGAAAGAATCCCATATTCTCATTTTGTTTCCCCTTGTTATCAGGCTGATCCTTTTTCTGAGTCATTCTGTATTTTCTTTTCCAGGATGCTTTATATTCAGTATCTTCTGATGTTGGTTGAATCAGTGTCAGATATCCTGAAATAGATATTTTAAGTTGTACATGCTACACATTTCTTTTTGAGGTCCTGGTTTACCTTTATTATATGGTAATCTTATGTTATTTCACTTACAGCATTTTAGTTTTCAAATAGTAGCTGAAATTGTATGTACATAAGATTTCTGGTCTGCCGCTTTGCCTTATCTTGGCATGCGAGCTTTCCACAGGGGAATGCTTTGCATGTAGGAAGAAGTGATTTTAGTTTGGCGTATGCTGAATTCAATACAGTCTGAGATTGCACAAAAGCTGTGCCCTCTTGTGTTCACTTGGAAAAGCAACCAAAGACTAAGAAAATAAAGCAAGCCTACTGACATCAAGTTGGTTGGAGTTGATATATCATGCATCCTCTGTCTCAGATCCCTCAAGAATCTCAAGCTATGGAAACACCGCATTCTAGGATTCCAGAATTTGATGATTTCTCTTATGCCTGTCCTGGGCAGTACAAGTTAGATCACTTTCATTTCATTTTAAAGGAAAAGAAGGCAAAGTGTAAAACCACAAAAGAGTAGAGTGCAATAATAAGTAAAAAGAGTAAATATGTGTAAAATCATAATTGGATCAATTTCTCACTCCAAAAAAGTAAGGAGGTAATTGAAGTTTTGCAACTAAACCTTCCCAATAACGTTCTGTCAGGTTTTTAGAAGGTGATTTGGTCTGCTTTGTGCTTGGCCAGTGAAATTATTTGATGATATGAAAGCATTCTGTTAATTAAATCCTTTTTGTACTGTAAGTTAACAAAGATGGATATAAAACCAAAATGCAGTGAATTATGAGTTCAGCTTGTTTTCAGTGGAGCTGTAGGTATTTCTAACTTGTCTCCAGTAGGCCAAAATCAGCAACGTAATAACTGTAACTAGCTTGTTTTCATGTTCGTCAAAATTCCAGTTCAGTTTATTCACAGTTGCAGTGGAATATGCTTATATATGGATTTTTCCCATGCATCTTTAAATACTAACTTTAAATTGATGTGTCCACTGTGCACATTCATTCCATGGTTTTTAGGTTTATTTCCTGCAGAGATTGCAATATATGTAAGTCATGTCTTAAGTTGACCTTTTCCATGGAGAATATATTTTAGTTTGCATGAAGTATCATCATTTTTGAAACAGTTATGTCTTGGGAGCATGAAGTTTTTTACTTGTGATTTTTGTGAGAATTATGATTATGGGGCGGGGGGTGTATGGATCTTGTGACATTGCTGGATATCTATAAAACAGTGTCATTTTATATGTGATACTTATAACACCTCAGTAAGGACTTGTTTATTGAAGATCAATTGTTGCCTTGCTGGTTTGTGGTACTGTGGGAGGGAATCAGTCTGGAAAAGAAACAGGGATTTGCTTCATTGGGATTATGATCTGTAAAACTGGAGTGACTCAAACATGATTTTAGGTGTCATTAGAAATCTGAAACAGCCAATTTGGCTAAGTCTTTGTGAACCTTTTGCCAAGTCTAATCTAAGTTTCTTGTCAGCCTGACTAATTTCAGAGGTTTTCTTTTGCAGGAAATTGCATTGTATACTTGCCTTGTAGGGACTTGGACCCAGACAGAGAATGTGCGTATGAAATGAGATCATTTGCTGGCTTGGAATGAATATTGTTTCGTAGCTTAGGTTGGTACTCTGGTAAAAACTGAGATGTAGGTTATGTAAAGAACAGATAAATCTTGAAGTCTGAGTGAATTGTCAAATACTATGGAGGATAAGATTTTAGTTTAAGGAAGAGTGAGGCTTTTGAAGTCAACATGTAAAACTTTTAGGTGCTTTTATAAAAAGCAAAATATATATATATATACCTGAGAGTTTAAAAAATTATGTCCAGATTGATAATGTGTATATTTGAGCAGTGTTTATATGAAAACAATTTCCCATTTGGAGTATAACTGATGGCTCAATGTGTAAAAATCCTTATTCAAGAATAGAAACCCAGATGGCATAATTCTGATAACTCCCTTTACTAAAGATACCTAAGACAAATTAAATAGCTGCAGCAAGAAGATAAGAGTTTTTAATAGGTTACCCCTTTTGCCTCATCTTGGCTAGTGTAACATATGTAGTCAGGTCAAAATAAAGCTGTTTGCTTCAGGTTTATTTTCTTTAATTGTGGGACAGCTTTGCCCTATCTTATTAAAGTGAGAGTCCAGCTCTGCGAAAATCACTGTGTTTAGTAGAATACTGTGCAGACCAAATTGTTACAGATAATACTTGTAGATCACACGTGCTGTAGCAAAACCACCAAAAAACCCAAATACTTGAGGTCATTGGTGGAAACATCCACTGTGGTTTAATGCTAAAGATATGCTGAGGATAAATCATTTGTGATGTTTGCTTTTGTAACTGAAAGCAAAAGCTAGTTTGAGGCATTTGTTTCCTACCAAAACCTGGAAACAATAAGGTTTTGGAAACATGAGTTATGCATAAGGCATTGTTTCAGCTCTGTGTGTAACCAATGGAGTGAAATTAAGCAACGTGCTAAGGACTGGTCTGGGCTATCTGTTTATATCACCACTTTATACTACTGTTTTGTGGCATATTGCCTTAGAGACTGAGGTGATGACAGGCCTCAATTTAGAATTGCAATTATTTATGTGTAAGCTGTTCATAAACTGTATCTCATCTGAGAGTTCAGGACATCCCTACTAGCTCACGATGTGGGAGGACACCCACATTCTACAATCCTCAAGGACAAGTTTTCCAGGAGAGGAAGACTGGTTCACATAGATCTGTATGTTTATGTCCACTCTTTTGAAAGCTTAGTATTTTCTAATACTTGATGATCTTAAGGGTCTTTTCCAACCTAAACGATTCTATGATTCTGTGGAGGCATGGGCTTACCGATAAGGCAAGATTTGTAGTCCACTGCAATTTTTTTCCTTTGGGTAGATTGGTCTTTGGTTGTCTTACTATGCTGGACCCAGTGTGGCCACCAATTATGCCTGCCTGGCCTGCTCTTCACTATGTTCCTCACCTCGGCTGCTGTTTTCATTCTCTTGCTTGAGCTGTTCAAGTCTTGCACCTGAACAACAGATGGCTGTGGTACCTGCCAGAATGAATGGTGAGTTTTTCATCATTATATCATTACATAGCCAAGATGTTTCTGACTGAGATTGTTGAAGTCTCTTTAAGTAAAGGCAGTGAATTGCTGTCAACGGGAATCCAGACAAAGATGGGATAGGAGTGCCACATGGTATCAGTGTGGAATTGGGCCATTTAGAAAGAAACTGTAATTTCCTGTATAAATCTGCTTTTTGCTTCTTTGGCTCTTTCAAGGCATGCTAGCTTTGGATAAGCTTATTATTTCTCTTCAGGTATCCAACATAATGTCTTTGAGTTACCCACATGAAGTTAAAATGGTCTTATAACCCTTTGCTGTGATCTTCCTGATCCTGTAAATTATAGCATTTGG
The DNA here is from genome assembly GCF_964195595.1 of Calonectris borealis. NCBI lineage: Eukaryota > Metazoa > Chordata > Aves > Procellariiformes > Procellariidae > Calonectris > Calonectris borealis. The sequence goes on from NC_134325.1 coordinate 12,804,450, forward strand.
AATTGCTCTGTAGTTGGGTGAGTATCTAAAACTTCTGGGTTTGATGCTCAAAAGACAAAAATGTTGATGCTAAGTCCCAGAACTGGTGTTCAGTTCCTGTGCTTCTAATGAAGGGCTGTTAATCTGTAAAATGAAAATCACTGACACTATGGTAAGTTAATATTGTCGAGGCCATACTGTATGACTTGAAATGTGGCAAAGTTGTAAGACCTTGAGAAAGGATACATTGAGAATGCGAGTTGAGGAATGCCATTGTATAGTGCAGATTTTGTTGAGCAGAGGAGTTTTTGTCAAGTTTAAGAATAATTGAAATGAGCCCCTTCCTACCTGAAAAAAATTTTTGAAAAATCACTTTTGATTGCCTATGGATTGTAGTTAACTGACTGTTGCTAGAGTAGAGTGAAAAGGAATATAGTCTTATGGAAAATTATCAAAGATATGGGAAAACGCTTTGGTAGTTTGAAGCTGGACCGAGTGACCCAGGAGTCTATATATCCTTAAACAATGTGTATGCTTTGTGCATATAGATCATTTTAGAACTGATACTCAACATTGTTGTATGGTTTCAATAGAAACCCCAAGGGTCCTTTTAATCTTTATACTCTGAAATAACTTGTTCTGTGCTTTAGAATTAAGGGTTGGTTTGTTTGCTTTTTGTTTTGTAGGGAGAAAATTATATACTATAATATCTTTTCTTTTAGTTTTGAGGCTTTCTTAGTACTGTGGCATATTCTCAATCTGTTAAAGTTCTTGGTCCATCTAAGCATAAATATAGCAAGTAGAAGGAGCCACAGCAGTAGAATATTTTACTACTGTAATTTCTGAGCCAGCATTAATTATGATTGGCTTTCTTTGTTGGTGACACAGATGTGATGCCTTAAAGTAAATAGAAAAAATGCACAGAAAGGAGGTTAGATGGGATCATGTACATCTCCTTGTTGCCCTCCAAAAATGTATAAATGCATGGATTCTCAAGAACAAAACTGTGATCTTGAAAATCCCAGCACATGTGCTGCTTTATTCCAGTTATGTCTAGACTGCGTACTCCATTTGATTTTTGAAGTTCTGCAGATACTAGAATTGCATATTTCTGCATGCCCCAAACTGCCCCCCTCTTCACTAGTCTGGGGCATCTAGGACTGACTGGATCCAAGGTGGAGATCTGACAGGCATGCTCTGGGAGCTCCTGGTGAGTGGTTGTGTGACCAGGCTCCCCACAATACAGAGGTCAATACCACTGTCTTTTTAAACATAACTGAAGGAGATGGAAAACCACTTAGATCAATCCTACCAGCTGGAACTAGTGCCCTAAAAGTAGGAGACCCAACTTCTGTTTCCTCTGCATCTTGGCAGTAGTGTGAGGTTCTAGATCCAGCTTTTGGGTCCAAGTGTTTACAAGGTTAATGCTTTAGTACATAACTTTTAGGCACATCTTTTATGGGATCTAATTGTAATTCTGCTCCCAGTGTGCTACTAGTTTACCCTCTTCTTTCATATGTAGGTCTGTAAGAAATCAAAACATGTACATTGGCGTTAGCAGCAGCTTTCTTTTTGCCTGCATACCCAAATTTGATTTATAATCTTTATGTTGTCAGCATCTGACTCTAATTAACTGGATAAATGAAACTGAGATCTTGACTGAATTAGCAGTTGAAGAATGCATCTTACCAGAAGCAGATGGATAGAAAAAACAGTGTGTTTAGTTTATGGCCATTCCCCTGGTTTATGGCCATTTCCTATTTTTAAGGGAAAAAGTTCTGCCAAATCAATTCTTGTCAAATGCTAATTAAATTATAGTGATGATTAATCCTGATGTAAATACATTATTTCAATGTTTAGGAGAGTTATAAATAGTTTGAAGACTTAAGAGCCGTTGTGAATATATACTTAATCTGGAGTGCATTTGGGAGAGAAAAAATGCCAATTAGATAATTCAGTGACAGTTTATATAGTTTAATTTATCCTTTGTAAATAATGTTTGTTGTTATTAGCCTCTGTTGTAGATAGAACTCAGCTAAATCTTTTTGTCGGTAAAAAAATTCCTTATAGTGACATTTATACTGTCCTCTTTAACGTCTGTCTTTTCTTTTCTTACTAGAAATCTTACAGTTTTACAATAAGGCAAGTGTTGCCATTTCTAGGCTGTGGAAAAAGAAAGTGAAGCAGGAAGGTACTCCCTAGGGTCACTGAACAGGCTGAGAATAAAATCCATGTCTGCAAGCTAGCTCTATCCAGTGCCTTAAATGCTGTGGAAGGAATATCCTTTCATGGCACTTTCTACTGCATATTTTAAGAAAGTGAGCGAGCAGCTTGAGTGGTTGCATTACTCTATGTATAGTCTGATTCTTAACTTTGATTAGTGTATGAACAACGTGGGGGAAAAAACTACCATGTGAAAATATTACATTGTTAATTTAAAAAAAAAAATCCCAAGCCTTGCTATCAGAATATTTTATCTGCTGCAAGGACAGGTCAGCCCCTTACTCATTCCTGGTGAAAAGACTTCCTTAAAGAGGTAGCATGTCTTGGTGAAGAGCTGTTAACACTGTTACTATGCTGCACAACTTGTTTTTTTCCAGCCAGCCGCTCTGGTCACCAGTCAGTGCTCCTCAGGAATGTGTTTGGAGGCAACCTTCAGGGAAAGCTCCATTCGGGTTCCAGATTGATGAGGTAAAGCAACAGACCTTAGCACTTCCTTAGTCCATCACAATGGCGCCTGCAACACCTCAGTTCACCACTGTGCTGGCAGATGTATAAAACAAAGTTGGAGGTTAATTTATTGGTAGTGGAGAAAAGAGATCTCTGCTCCTTCATCTGCAGTATTCTATGAATTATATGCTTATGCAAGGTGAAATGCTGAATTTTTCTGTGCACCATAATTTATGATGCATTTGCTGCTAACAGATAAGAAAGATTTGCCAATTTTCAGTCGTACACATTATGTATGGAAATAAATATTTTTTGGCTTTTGTTGGAAGGTTCAAATTTATCTGGAAGTGAAATGTAAGATAACGTTATACACCACCAGTATCTGTAGCCTTTAAAAAAAAAGGTTTATCTTTCTTGTCACAATAAAGAAATAGTTTGACATTAAAAGTAGAATTGTTTCTAATAAACAAACAAAAAAACCTTGCAGTAGACTACTGCATCTGCCATAGTATGGAGACAAATAGTATGTGTGTGAAAGTGACAGCTAGTGCAGAGAACATAACAGTATCCTGTTACGCATTTGCATCAATTACACAGGGCAAAACACTGTGTCACTGAGGGAGCGTTCTGTGGTGGCCACCAGTGTTTTCCTAGGTGAAAGGGTAATTATTCTGCTGTTAGTTCTTAATTTATTAATAGTCAGCACCAAATGTTAAGGTAAAGGACTATTCCAAACACAGTGACAGATCAGCTGTGTGGAAGATGCAGTGATTTTGCTGCTGATAAGAAAAGCTATTAGTGTAAAGATAAAGGTCAGTTTGGAATCTGAATGCTGTTGAGTGGCATTTAAGAAAAAATGAAAAGTGAAATGAAAGTCTGTACTGGTATAATCTGGTATAAGTCTACAGAGGTAAGTGAAACTTTAGGTTGCCATTCCAGCTGAGCATTTTGGTCATTCTAGTATTATAAAAGAAACAGTTGAGAGCCTGATCCAATTTACATTTAAATCAAAAAAAGTCAGACTTTGAGAACTTGGACTGAGTCTTGAAAGTCAGCCCTAATTATATGTACCAGACTAAAGTAGATGTTACTAAAGAAGATACATTCAATCCTTTATTATGTTTATAGTGTTTCCGTTTCTTCAGAGAGAGACTGGTTGACTTTATTTGTTGCTTGTTTTTTTAATAACAGTGTTGACCTTTGAATGTGAAATGGCAGACATTTTGCTTTAAAAAACAACAACACAAAACTCAGTATTTTTGTGACTGGAATTCCTTGCACCAATAATGATTTCCCTAACTTGCTATGGATGCTGTATGTTTCTGTAAGCAGTGCTCATGTGTTTCCATCAGGTTTTCAAAAGTGTGAACTGATTAGCAGCCATTTTGGGAGGGGGGGATGGAAAGGCTTAAAATAGTCATTTGTCTTTGATATATTATGTCTGAAAAATCAGATGAACCACTTTCTTCAGATAATATGCCTCAAAAAGTCACTGGGAAACCAAATGCTTTTAATTTTGTGCTAAACTTAAACATGTCTGTGTAAAGCACGCAAGATTGTATTGAGGCTTGTCTAGAAGGACAGCAGGTTCATTGTGTTCTTGCAGAGGTGACATTTAAAAGCCAAGATTACTCCTGAAGTACAGTTCCCATTAGCCTGCTCTCATTTGAACCAAGAGTGCTCCAATGATGCAGCTTTTTCTGCTGGAGAAAATCTATGTTATATGAACTGGCTTTGACTTTACAGATAAAGAAAACCTGAAAAATTTGTTTCACATTTAGCCAAATGTCTGTAGCATTATTTGTAGATTACTTGCATGCTGTAGCTGTATGCAATATGGCATTCACACCTCGTATGTACAGAGTACACAGCTCCTTAAACTCTCTGGTGCATGTAGAAACAGCAAGTTTTTTTTTTTCTTAGATGTTTTTGAACTGCAACATCTATAAAACTCACTGAATGGAATACAGAGGGAATTGCTTGCCCGTTTCACTTCCTGGGCTGAGTTTGTTTTCATCAGATTACATCAGGAATAACTTGGATAAGACCTAACATCTAAAGTGGAATAAACAAAGCTTTCAGAAATCTAGGCTTGAAGGGACAGTTTCATGCTTGGAGTAAAATTATTCACTAGGTTATTCTCCTGAAGAATATCCTAATTTGCTGTTGTTGCTTGCTTTTGTCTTCTGGGATCTGTGTCCATAACCTAAAATCACAGGTAACTGGCATAAAAGAATTTATTTATCGTGTTGCATGAACCTGACAAAAACAAACTTCTGTTCAGTTTTTCTTGAGATATTTGCCTTTATTGTGTGGTGTGAGTTCAGGAATCTCTCCTTCACATACTATGTTTTTTTGTTTAGTGACAGATTTATTATTAAGGAGAGAGGCTATATGGGAGATAGTGGGAGAGGAAGTGAAAGATATATAGAAATACATTATTTGATTTTAAAACCGTGGAATTACTTCCTTGTCTAATGAAGAATGTAATGAAATGCATTAAGAAACCATTGCCTATCCCTGTCTTCTCAAGGTCCGTGGAAGAGAATTGAAGGGGTTTTGCCCTCTTGTAAACACTCAGAGACGATTGCCAGGGCAGGGGGGGTCGTTCCGCACAGACACCACCAAATAATGGGGCAAGGGGACAGGTCAGAGGAGACAGGATTAGCCGTCTGGGAGGAGGGCAGCACAGAACCAGGAATCCTGTAGTCAGCTACTAAGTTTAAACACAGTTCAGTAGGTACAACTAAAGCACACTTAAAGTAATTTCTTGCCTTTCATAGATTCAGTGGCTTTGTTTACAATAGCTCTGCAAAATAGGCCTTCTTAGGAAACTTGGGTTGGATTTTAAGCATGATTTTTAGATGTCCTACATTTCTTCATTTTGAAGAGTTTTATTTTAAAATATCCAAATACTATGTTGTAGTGTAGGAAGAAAGAATAAAACGAGTATTTTCTGGTGAAGTTGCATTCTGCAGAAGTTGAATTGACTGAAAAAAGGTGAGTTGTTTGTGAGGTATTGCCTTTCTTGCTATAGACTAATTTTTTTTTTCTTTCCAAATCTTCCTTTGTATAAAATTTTCAGTGTTAGGTTGTTTTGGTTTTTTTTTTTCCTATTATATTATTTTAATTCCAAAATGTCTAGTAAGTGCTCAGCATGTCTCAGTGCTCAAGGTTTGGTCATGCTTAGCCATTTGCTAACTCTGCCAATGAAAAAACCACAGGGGGTTGGCAAAGCTATTGACAATGCCTTTTGCAGTGTTTGAGCACAGTAATAATAAACTGGGCATTGCCCTTCATTCTGTCTGATTGGAAAAATCACCTGTGAATTTACATGAAACAACAAACCAGCTGCTGTGGAATTGGAGTCCAACCCACAACCTCGCTTACCTGAAATGCTTCTGATGTTCCTAAAAGAGCTGGATAAACATAGTGTAGGTGACAGTTTGAGAGGGTAAAGGCAAAAGCATATGGTGCATATGATGAGACAATTGCATAACTTTCTGTTGCAGTTACTGTAACAGATTATACGGAAAAAAGAGTAACTTGTGTTTTGCTTCACTCAATGCAGTTAAAGACAAAATAACGGCAGTCTGATACCATGTGGTCAGCAAGCACAGGTCACTTTGATAGCTGCCAGGAGAAACTATTCAAAACAAAAGTACAACTGAGGAATGGATAAATTGGGAATTCTGCAGGTAGGTGTTTTAGGTGGTGGAAAGAATAGTAATTTATTTATTACACAAGGCTTATGCACATTAATGCAGCTCAGGAATTCCATAGAAGTGATACTGCCTTCCAAACAGCCGTTACTGTGAGTAACAGTATATTTTGTGATAACAGCTTGGCCTTCACTAATGTTTCACTTTGGTGCAGTTGTTAGCATCTCAAGAAGTATTGGTGAAATGTAGCTGACTAGTAAGGCTCTGTGTAGTAGTTGGTTTTTCATTTACATTTTCATTTTCATAAGTCAACTGCATGAACTGTTAATGGTCAGAAATTACATTTATTAGGTTGAAACCAAGTGCCAGAGCAGTCACAAAGGCTTGTTTTAAAACCTAGCATTCCACAAAGAATTTTTATTTTGGATGTAACAACTGCCATTTCTTTGAAGGCTATCGTTTGATCATAGTGCTAATTCATGATCATAACACTCTATTCCCATGAAACAAAATAAAGAGAGGGTGTTCCTACAGAACAGGTTATAATGCTTGAAAAAATATTCCTTGCAGGTAAGCAGAAATGATTCAGGTTGATTCAAATGAGTGAAAAGAATAACAGAAACCTGTACGAACACTACAGATGCACAGCCATTATTCTGATCACTCAGCCTGATGCTTTTGCTCTTTGCAAATTATTTTGAGTGCATCAATGAGCATAAATAAACCATATTTTTACTGGCATTTCAGTTATCAGCCTAGGGAAATGTATCAGAGGTGCTGTATTGCTAATGCTTAGAGCACAAAGATATGTTTAAATAGTGAGAAATTCAGTTCTTGACTGGGCTGCTGTCATAGATGCTTGGATTTTTAAATACCAGTGGGACCCTTCTGTTCAAATGGCTTGACCTGTGTCACTTCGAACAGGCATTTTTGGTTAATAAATCACCATGGAGCTTGTAATTCCTGCTTGAGCTATAGCAGCTCTATTTGGAAAAAAAAAGTCTGATTCTGAAAGAAATATTTCTGGTGATGGAGAATCCTGAGTATATTGTTCCAATAATTAATCACTGCTGCTGTTAAATTCTTCTTCTCTTTCAGCCTGAGTTTTTCTAGCTTTGGCTTTCAGTGACTGCACCTGATAAGGTCTTTTGTTTTTGGATTAAAGATCCATTGCTTATTAGAAACCTCTTCCCTGTGCAAGTATCCGCTGGTCTCTGATGAATTCTCTTCCTCACCGCCTGCTGAAAAAGCACATTGATTATAGCCTTTTCAGGCTTATGGGCAGAAGACATCGTTCCCACAATGGCTAACTCATTGTGAGCTTCTTCTGGACTTTTTGGAGTTTAGAAATAGTTTTTAGGGCAGCACTGTACAAGATGTAGTTTCAGTGCTTTGCATTGATTTACCCTCATCATCGTATCCCCTCAGTATTCTTGTTATTCATATAAAACAAGGTTTTGCTCTAGGAATTTATTTTCTATTTTTACTAATCATTACCTTCAAATAATATAATTATTCCTGCTTTTTAGGCTGTGGGTGAGGTTGCTATCTTAAAAGTGATCTGCATCTTTTGTTCTTAAGCATTAACTTGTATGTGATTATATTAGAATTCAAGTGGGATTAGTGGACTTGTGTAACTGATGTGGCCCAATTCACTGACTTTGGTTATACAGAGTTTGCTACCAGTGATTTTGTATTTATCCATTTTCTTTCTAGTCATCGATAAAAATAGCAACACTGGCCCAAGAACTCTGAGACTACTAAAAACATCCCTCTTAAATGATTCCACATTTACATATTTTTTGTAATATCTCTTCAATGGTTTTCAGTCTTCATGGTGAACCTCATTAATTTTTGCATAGTGACAAATGTCACTATAGAAATGTCATGCTTTAAAGAAAATGTCATGCAGTCATGTCTGTTAGAGACTGTGGTTAGTGTCAACCTGTTACCTTATCAGTTGGTTTTGTAATATATTTTTAAAAGTTTGTCAAGCTCTACTTTCCACATAACTATGTTGATTATTGTTAATTATGCTGCTATCCTTTAGTCCTGTTTGCATATACTATCTTGTCATGATTTAGCTTTGTATTGATGTTAATCTGACTAACCTGTAGTTAGTTGGGTCATCTACTAACCTTTTTAAGTAAGGATTAGGATTTTTCCAGCTCTAGAATTTCTTCTAAGAAGAAACACTCTGTTCTGAAAAAAAAGTTAAATCTTTCAAAGAGCTGCATGTCTGGTCCTGGAAATTTAAACATCTTTCCTTCTAGTAGTTAGTGTTTCACATGTTGCCTAGTGAGTGGTAGCGTAGAAAGCATTTCCTTTTCGCAGTAAGAGAGTAACATTACATTCTGCCTCTTCCAGTACATTTATACTGTGTCTAAATTATTTTAATATTTAAATAATAGCAAAATCTCAGATAGTTTGACCCATCCTTATTTTGGAAAGCAGATCTTACATTTCTTAATATATATGTAAAGAATTTGCAATTGTTTCTCAACAGCTATTTCAAATGAAGGCTGACACTCTCTCAGCGTATGATTGTGGGAACCCAAGAGCTGAAAAACAAAACAGAAACAAGGAAATGCAAAACCAAACAGGACCTGCAGGATTGAGACAACCAGGGCTATGTTTATGTTAGCAAATATGGTGATGTGGTATAAACATAACTATAAAACATATCTATAGATTAGAACAATTGGTGCTGAGGACCTGATGTCTATGTTTTTAGATACTTTGAACTAGCTCTAGCCTGTCCTGCAGCCTAAATGTCTGTTAGCATTTGGAGTGCAGCTTCTGGTTTCGTTTCATCTCCAAGAAATCCCACTGATACGCTCCAAGACTGCTCCATGTTGCAAATGCAAGCACAGTATGTGAGAGTGGTGGCTGAAATTCACTTCAAAAGCCCACATGTGATCTGAACTAAATGTTAATATAGACACACTCCAGGTTGATGGTGTTTGGGTTTTACGAGCTAGGCTGCCTGTCTTGGATTCTCTGCTGTATAAAATAGGATCAAGTTACCATGCTGATAACTTTCTGTAGTGTACTCTGAATGCAGGCAGTGACCCACATTGCATTGCAAAAACAGTTTCCTGGCATGTATCAAAAGTCCTCACAGATATGTTGGGGTGGTGCATCCGTACAGAAGGAAAAGCGTCACTTCAAAAGGGAGGTACTTGTTCATGCTTCTGTTGTATTGTGTGAGAGGCATATCAAACCTGCCAAGAGAGTTTGATCCCTGTGAATTCTGTGTGTAAAAATTACTCATTCTGTGCAGTAAAGTCAAGTTCAAATGTTCTGAGAACAAACTTTGGCTTAGAATATGTCTCTCTTAATTTTTTTACTGGATGAGAATAGTTGTGACATGTTTTGCAGCCCCATAGCAAAACAAATTTTCTTATGGAAGTTGAGGTACATTATGAATACTTCATGAGTTGATTATTTATTTATGATAGTTAGTTTTCATTAAAAATGGCACTACCTGCTGGGCAGTACAGCTATGCTTTTAACAGTTTTTATCAGGTTGTTAAAATTACACAGATGATGAATATTTCAATAGTGAGAAAGAGCAAACCGTTTAACAAACTACATTTGTTTGAGAATCTTATGTTACCTAAAATGGCAATGCCTGTTAATTTGTGTAAATAACCAAAGCCGCATGTTAAGAAAGGGAACTTAAGGTTGCCCATGGCAATTTCAGCAAGTCAGAAAGGTGACTTTTCTGAAGTAGGAAATCGGTGTCTAGAAATCATTTTAGTCCACACTGGATGTAGCAAAACTAATGTTTTCAAAGGAACAGATCTACACAGAGGGAAAATTAAGTATGTTAATGATTTTAAAATTATTCTCCTCCCCAATCAATAATGTGATTAGTATACACTGGTAAAAATGATGGGTTATAGGTATGGATAGTCAGCTTTGCTATTCACTGTATATAATTAAAATTGTGAGTATTGGTTTTAATTATAACATGAATTTTTGTTCATGAATTTGCTTAGTGTAGTTTTAAGGATTTCCACTTGGTGGAGCTTTATGATTGAATTTTTAATATATAAAATTCTAAATATTTGTGATTCAGACTTGGTAACTTCTCCACTGTAATGAAACAAAATAAATTTGAGAAAATGAAATGAAGAGTAAATTTCAGGTGTTTAGTATTCCCTTTCACTTGATTCTTGGATCAAACAATGATGTTTTTTACAAGGTATGATTATATTACTTAAATTCCTTGATGCGATTGATTTTAATCTTTTGAAAACAGGGTGGCATAATAGCTATAATAGGTACTGATATGTATATTATATTCACAAGTTTAATATTACTACTCTGTGAATATGTGTATAGTTATACATATACATATATATTTAAAAAAAACCAGCTCTCAAGCTTGTAAAGTATTTTTAGTTAAAGTAGTGTAATAGTAATGTAAAATAAATTTTATTCTTACTGTATAGGGTTTCATTGAATTCTGAAGGATTCTAGAGAATTTTAGAAATTACTTTCTCAGAATAGATGAAAAGATGAAAGACTTTTCACTGGAATGTAGGGTGACACAATGTGTGAGATTTCTGTCCTTAGAGAAACTCAAAACTAGACTGGACAAGACCATGAGTAACCTCATTTAATGTAAAAATTAACACCATTTTGAGCAGAGGACTGGACCAGGGAACCTCCTGAGATCACTTTCAACCTAAATTATTCTGTGATTCTGTAAGGCAAATTTTTAGCTGTGAATTGTGATAACAGGTACATAGTCACTAACTTGACGGCTTCAGTTTTTGGTCTGATTGATTTGTAAAGTGGAAGATTTTGGAACAAGTAACATTTTGATAGGTTTGTGGAAGAATGCAGAATTTAGTATATAAATACGGAGAGGGCTGTCTCTTGGGAGCAATTAATACACCATATGTGATAGAATTACTTTACCCATCATCAAAATGTATCTACATAAAATGTAGCAACATTTCAACAGTCAGAGCAGGTAATGAACAAGGCCCTCCACATATTTTTGCAGCCTACGTGGGAGCTCTCAGTTCCTCCTTATGTGTATTATACATAATTTAAAGAAAATATACTGCTCAGATCTTTCCACCCCAGGCTTTCCATCAATTTTTCCCATTTTCTGAGGGGTTCTTCCATTCCTTATGTTCCTGATTCAGTCTAGTCTCTCATTCCCCAGACATCTGAATTGTTACCTTGTCTTCTTTGAAATTAACATTATTTTTCTTAGACAATGTTTTGTCTTACTTTAATGCTTACTATATAAATCAAAATTTTACTTTTTTTAATAATGTGAATTGTGAATAGCTGGTAAAATGAAAAAGGAAAATTGGGTGCTCTGTAATACCTAGTTATAGATCTGACTAGATGTTCTCTTTGTCTGTTTTCCTTTGCCTTGCTCACCTCTAAGGTGGGAAAAATTTAGGTATATACATCCAAGAATTTAAATTAAAAAAACCCAAACAAACAACCAAAACCACTCCCCAAACAAACAACCACCATCCCCAAAAAACCACCCAAAATAAAAAAAACAGTCCGGGTTATTCTTGTCTTAAGATTTAAAAATTAAGAATTGCCATTTCTGAATATTCTTGACTTTAGAATCTGAAGTAATATATTGGAAAAGAAAGAAGAGGGATAATCATAATAAAGAATGAATTCCTGCTTTAAAATAATAAAAATTTTCAAATATGAGATACAAAATATCAGCTACAAACATGAGAAATCTATACAGCAGGTAGTAGACCTCCTCCAAATTACGAGTGAATAGAAAAATGTCTTGGCAGGTTGAGAGAAAACCTGGATGTACATCTGACAACTATTGTCTGAATGTCACGCAGTGACCGAGCAAACCAAAATAAAGGAACCCAGGTCATCTTGATTGGGACTGTGCTTAGTGCCACACAGGTGTAGTTTGATGGTCTTTAAAAGAAAATCAGTTTGGATCCCTCAGGCAGAGCAGTCATGTTAGTACGCCAGTCTCGCCGTGCTGATTAGCCCTGTTGAGGACCATGTCCCTGCACAGCACTGCCTTAACCTTTCTGTGCCTTCAGGTGCCCACGTTGGCAAAGCAGACTAAACTCCCACCCTGCCTTTTCCCCTGAATCAATGAGACTAGGCGGTTTTTTTTGTTTTGGTTTGTTTTGTTTTGTTTTTTTTTTTTAAATAAGGATGGATTTTAAAGATGTATAAGGTGTTCCTAATGAATCTTTAATGTTCTAGAGGAATAAATAGCTTTTGAGGCCAAACTTCTGTTTATAAAAAATGCATCTATAGGAATGCCATGTGTGCATTTATTCAGTGTTATGTATTTCTTTATCTATTTAAGATAGAGTTAAATAATTTTAAAATGTTGCAATTGAAAACCATTGCTAGGGTGATCTGTGGGAGACAGATTAGAGCAGACTGAAAGGTGTTTCTTTCTCTCCTCTCCTCACGCCTCTGAACTGCTTTGGAGATGCACAAGTATGGTTCTTTTCTGGGCATTGTTAACATGGTTGAAGTGTGTGCAGTTTTGTTGACTGCATAAATAGGGATTGTTTTGTCCTAAATTTCTAATATTTGAGAATTACTTTCAGGTAGTAAGTCCTGTTCAAGGGAATGATCTACTATCAATCAATGTATCATATCAACTAGTTTTTCAATAACTCTTTTAAAAACTTCTTTAGTTGTTAACTTGTTGAAGGAAAAAAGTGAAATGATAATAACTGAAGAAAGGTGGTGTTTGCAGAGAGATGTTTCTTCTTAGTTGTGTTGTTTTTCATGCTGGTATTGAACTACTATTTCTTTCCTTGTAAAAACAAAGTAGAATCCCTGTGTTCTGGAGTCTCACCTCTGCTGCCCTGAGGGGTGATGCAGCTCTCTTTTCCAGTCAGGATGGATGAAAAACAGAGTTCAGGCAATGGATCTATGTGATCTAGGGATCTATGTGATCCTCGCAGACCTGAAGCCATGATCAGAGAAGTAACCACACACAGATTATGTTTTGAATATCTACTTAATACCCTACGAGCTGTCTCTCCTTTTAGTCAAGGTGTCTGGGGAACTACTGGCTTCTGCTGGCTTTCTTGGCTCCAAATTTGAACCCTGCAAGTGTTTCAGACAGTATTACTATGGACTTTGCCTCTTTGTAGTTGGTATGTGTAATAGGTTCAAAAACTACTGGCAGAATAGCTATTCCAATAGCATCTAGACTCTGATCCAGGCTTCAATACATAGCATTTAAATGGGATCTTGGCAGAAAGAACTCAACAGATGAGATGTGCACTGCAAGAAGGAAGGTATTGTCCATATTTATTTCATGCAGGCTTATGTGTCCAGTGCATAATATGTTGAATTTAGTATCAGTACTCTCATTAACCAAATTGGGGCTGTAATTGCTGGAGAACTAATGCAGGGAGAGATGCAGTGGATCGCTTTAGGTGGTTATACAAGAATTCTGTGGTAGAAGTAAAGCTGAAGCTGGAACCAAGTTGCATCACAGTAATCAGATGATACATCCTCCTTTCCAGGACAGTTTTGTGAACATGTGTGTGTGGAATGCATGGATGGAAGATTCTTCTTTTTTTTTTTTTTTTTTAAAAAAAAAAAAAAAAAGCAAGATGACATTATAGGTAGCTCCACTTGCTTTGCTACATCCAGCCTAGTTCAGAGTGGTTGGGTCTACTTGAAGACACAGAGTAGATATGCAGCACTGAATAATGTAGGTGATATGTACATTCATAACTTTGGACATATACTATTGCTTACTTAAGTTTTATGTTTTGTATGCTCTTCCACATCTTGTGTGTGGTGTTCTTGACTATGCAAAGCATTATCTCAGCATAGCTAGCAAAAGTTGAAGCCCACCTGCACAGCCAAGGGAAGATGTAGCAATTGCCTCTGCTAACAGCAAAACAAACCATAAAACTCTCGTGTTATATCATACATTTTGCACCAATCCATAGTTTCGGTTCTTGAGGGCATAGTGTAATTTTCTAAGAAAGAGATGGAATGAAGGGGTTTGTGTGGCATGTCGTATATACCTTAAATCAATGTATACATTCAAGTATACATTAAAGTGTGATCTAGCTTTTGGACCTCTGTTTAACAAATTGTATCAGGGTTTAGTCCAGTCCCCAAAACTTACTGATGGACTGCTGGGTAACATGACGCTGCTAGTTTTGCAACCATCAGTGGAGGCTGTTCAGGCTCACAGTGAGTTCCTAGGTGAAGTGCCCCATGCAAGGTAGTCAGTCTGATATTCCCTGTGATCTGGTCTATCTGCTGATATACACATGAGTTGGGCAGTCATGAGGAAGGGAATGCTGTGTGTGAGTGGGGTAGTATTGCCAGTCTTGAATATTTGAAAGTTGTAAGTAAGTTTTTAAAGAAAATCATTAGACTGGTCTGAAATAATAAAAACAACCCCACCTCTTTCTATTGGTGTTTTGGATTTGACTTCTTCCTGCTGCGTGGGCTTTCCCTGTGTGTCTTAGATTAGAGGATAAGCCTTAATAATCTATACATCCTAAGCTTATGAAAATGAAGATGTCAGCCCTGTCTTTGCCTCCTGCTCCATGACTTATTCTACTGCTTTTCCTAGTCCCAGCACCTCCCTAGTTCCACTTTGTTTGCAATTCCAACTTCTTGATGAACTTCCTTCTTCAGCTATCCCACTTTGGAGTCTTCCTAACCTTGCCAGCCTGCACCATGCTGTTGTTCCTCTCTGAATGAATCATTGTTGATGTGATGTAGTTGGGGTGTTGGACTACAGCTGTCAGCCACGGCAAGGATACTTGTGCCTTATCAGTGCTGCTGCAGTTTCTTGCTCAATAGACAGCAGGTTTGCTGGTCTAGGCTGTTACCTGCACATAGTATAATGGTTTCTAGCCATACAAGTGGGGAAACTGCTGTGCCAGCATTTTATTGCCTATGATTGCCACACCAAAAATCTACACCAAGACATAATACTCCCAGAAATGCCATGAAATTGGTACCCCTGCCCATGAATGGGAATATTTCTAAGGAGATATCAGTTTAGATATCCAGCTGTGAGTATACAAGAGAGAACAGTCTTGAGCAATACCACTAAAAAGGAGTTTGCTGATAGCAGTGTAGCAGCTTTCTCAGTTTAGGATGGATTTCTTTTTACTGCATATCCTTCTCACCATTCTTTACCTTCATCTTGTGTGTGGCATACTGGACACCATTAGCATTACACCCACAAGTGTTAAGTAATTTCTGTCACCCAGCCTGTGGTGCAGTTGTAATGAAATGCACTGCTATTTTGTATAAAGGGAGAAGCTAGGCACTGTATTCCAGCATGGTAGGTCTTTAGGGCAGGGTACTGTAGAAGAGGTAACAAAGGCAATCTGGCGATCTCATAAGCCAGGTTTTAGCCTGCATTTGGTAGAGCAGAAGGCGAGGATGCAGTGCCGTTAACAGGAAGGACAAGGTTTAGTTTGGAAAGACAAATCTCAGTGCATCACTTGAGTTAATACTGCAAAATGCTGCATGTAGTGGGATCACACGTGGAGTAGGTTATTAGGAATGATTTACAAGGATTAAACAGAGGGTCTGGGAGCAGAGGTAAGAGCATCTGTATCTGTGAGGACTTGAGAAATGCCAAGCTCTGTTTTTGGTTACCTGATGTGTTATGCTAACCCCAATTATCAATTCTATAGGTGTGCTGTTTGCTTAACACAGAGGCTGTGTTGGTTGTTCACTTCTTATTTCGTTCATTGTAAGTGAAGGATTGCCATAGCAACTACGTGGTACATGATGCAGGTTTTTGGTATTCAAAAGGTCGATTATTTAACTGTGATGTGAAAACTTGAGAGTCTCTTTGCCCTTCAGGTAATGGAGAAAAATTCCTGTAAATAAAATGATCGCCTTGTTTTTATATTGTTTTCCTGCACAATGATATCTTGATTTTTCTTTAATTTCTTAATTTGTACCTTGTATAACTCTTGCTTTACTTGGGTTTACCATGTGTATTACTCTTAATCAGCCAGTTAGGGAACCAGTCAAGATCTGGGATTGTTCCTGGTGTTCTGTTGGTATTGCCTGCAGCTAACGAGCACCTAAAGGTTTAATGAAAAATACGCAACTATTACTAAGCGTTGCAGAAATTAATAGAAACCACATCATAAATCAGCTTTTTTAATAAAATGCCCTGATACTTTGGGCAGCATTTGCTTTCTTGTATTTTAGCAGTTCCGCTTCTTATCAAAAGCAGAAATTGCGGAAGTGAGCAAAAGCAATTTCAGCTAAATAAGCTTTTTCAAGCTCAAAAGTGTGTTTGAAGGCTTCTTAACTTAATATAGGTTATTGGTTCACATATAATCTAAGTCAAAGATTAAGGAATTTAAATACTTCCAATGACTTGTTTTAAGATTCACCCATAGAGGGAGGTGTGGGAGAAATTCTGATGCTAATGATCTATTAAAACCCTTCTGTGTATGTGTGAGCTTTATGTGTTGAAAAATGTCAAAATCTTTTTTGATTCAACTGTAACTGAGCAGAGAATACAATCTGGAGACATTATGAACACTTTGTTTTTAAATGTAATTGTCTTTCATTTGATATATCTTGCTTCTTAAGAAACTCATTCTGAGATTTGGCTGGCTCATTTTGTTGGAGCTCTCACAAGATGCGTGAGCCTTTCAAACTCTAAGAACAAATGGTGAAAGAGGACACAGTGATTGAAACCTATCCACAGGCTGTCTGTCAGAAGAGCTTTCCTGGGCTTTTCTTCCAGGAAAGTATATTGCCTTTTGTTTTGAGTAGTTTTGCAGAAGAGAGAAGCTGGGTGATGGTGTAGAGGACAGAGCTGGGCAGCAGTGCTGGTGACAGGGAATGGTGTTTCACACCTAATTTCCAATTTTTATAGGTGCTTAGCATAAATGTTTCCCATTACCCAATGTAGAAGTGATGCTTTCTGTAACATGTCTTTAGTGTTCAACAAGTTTCAGCTCAAGTCAATGTTAACCACTGAGTAAAAAAAATTATAGATCTATGTTTGAAATTTCTAGTACCTAGATTTTTTTAAAATGAGATGTACTGCCTGTAGAAAGCTTCTGTACTGTTTCACATATCATCGGATCCAGTGACTGTCCCATCTACCTAGGTATGTGCAGACAGGAATGCTTCATAAATATTAACAAATGAAGCATCGTAACATCTCTGTGAGGTCAGGGAGAAGTATTACCTGCTTTATAGGTAAGAAAAGACATAGAAAGACTAGTTTCTTATTTGTGGTGATATAGTCAGCCTGTGACAGAGTTGGGAAATTTTTATCTGCTGACTTGCAGTTCTCTGCTTTAGCAAGAGACTGGTCTTTCTCATTTGTGATTTTTTCCCTTCTGCCTTTTCATTCATACTCGTTTCATGTGCATACAGAACATTACAAGACTGTGTTGCAATTGCATAGTTACATTGAATTAAATACCATATACCATATACATAAAAATGATCTTATAAAAATGAGTAGATCATTGTATTTTTTAGGTATCAATTTTAACCTACCCATCTTAAAAGGGTAAATTTGAATCCACAGGATAAATAGTTTTGAGATCTTTTTTGTATGTTGTTTTTTTTTTCTTTCAGCCACAGTAGCTGTGCATTAAATAACTGAACAAGTAAAATAACCAATGTATAAAAGGTAGCATTTTTAACACCATGAATGAACTAATGCTTACCCAGCAGAACTGCAAGACATTTGGAAACATAGGAAGACGAGTTAATGATGTAGAAATTGTATATATGCACTGTCTGAAAGTCACGCTAAATGGGACACATGGCATTTAAATGCATTGACATAATGGGTCATTTTTTGCATTGAAATGAAAAGAAAATTAGTTTATTTTACTGAGTTTTGGGTACTCAAGGTATTTTGTTTACTGTAGTGTTTACTTCTCAGAAAGTATTAGTAAAGAATTAAATATAATAGAAGTCTTTTTCATGCTATTAATGAAGCATTTTGTTGCATGCTTGGGGGATACTTTTAAATGTTCCACTAAGCACTGTGTATAATTTGCTCTTCATATGTCATTTTTTGGTGTTAAGTGAGAAGTTGTATAAGGGTAAATACAAACTAAAAGAGCTAGTACATGAACTGTTGGTGCTGTAAAAAACCATGTTGTTAATTATACAGGTTATGTTATTTTTATTTAGAATATTGAATGCATTACTAATAGAAGAATTTAGAATCACATGTGACTTGCTGCAACCTTGCTAGTTATATTTTGTTTCTGCTTCCCCTAGTCAAGTTTTAGGT
The DNA here is from genome assembly GCF_964195595.1 of Calonectris borealis. Classification (NCBI taxonomy): domain Eukaryota; kingdom Metazoa; phylum Chordata; class Aves; order Procellariiformes; family Procellariidae; genus Calonectris; species Calonectris borealis. The sequence continues at coordinate 12,823,026 of NC_134325.1, forward strand.
AAATGATCCTTCATTTCCATAGCTTTTAAATTCCAGATGTGAACTGCAAAATTTTTTTCACTTCAGCTTTTGGCTGCTATTTAATGAAATGTAGCTCTGATGTATTGGTAGTAGAAAAAATTTATTATTTTTATCAGTGATTAATTTCCTTGTTTTCCTTTTACATGTTTTGGAGAAAGCACCATAATGTATCTTTTAAAGCTAATGCAAGATTTTTTATTATGGTATGAAAATGCACAAGTGTTTTCTTTAGAATGGAACTGTAATCTCTCAAATTGCAAGGCTGCTCAAATATGTAGGATTATGTTATTTTATTGATGTGTTCCAGCCTTTATGAGCAGTTTAGATTTTGTCTTTATACTGTCTAGATTCATTAATCCTATGTAAAATTGTAACAGGAACAGTCATCTTCCTGGGACTAGATGTGTGGGGAGTATCTGTACATTTCTTGGGAAGAGAAGAGAGTCTTATTTGTTTTGGTTTTTGTTTTGCTACCAAATTTGAGGAAGATTTTGATTCTCCTGTGATGGATTTTATGAGCTCACACTATGTTAGCCTGCAATGAAATTAACTCGCAGGATGGTAAAATCCAAGAATATTGTATTACTGAATATTACAGATGCTCAGATGAGGGAGCTATTGGCCTAGAGACGTGCTAGTGCCTGAGAAAACTGAAAAAATATTCTATTTAGAGACTACTCTGCTTATATGTCATTTTCTGTATTTATCTGACCTTTTGCTCATTCTTTATTACTAGGGCAATTTACATAAAATAGGATCTATGCCATTTATGAGTTCATGTGCTCCTGCTGCTTATTCTTCCCTTGAAGTTCTAATCCTTTGTGGCATTTCACCCCAAAGCACTTTACAGTAATTGCTAATTGATATAAAAGGATCACTTCATCCACCCCTGACATGTAGCACCTCGGTAGTGAAACTCAGAAGCTGTTTAACAGTGAGCAGTAGGACTACATAACATTTTTAGGAAGGAAAAAAAAAAAAATAACCCATCAAACTGAAAATGGATAGGCTATTTACATAGCCAGAAATTAGCTGCAATATCCATTTCAGGATTGGGTTAGGACATTGGGGTTAATATTCCTGGTCTTCAGAAAAGAGACCCTTGGTCACAATAAGAGGACGGAATGGCTGCATTACATTTTATGCAGAAACCAACATCTCCAGAAATATATTACTCTTGAAATTCAGTATATTTTCACATAGCTTGTGAATTGGATTGGTGGAGATTTGGAGAAAAGAATTTTGCTTACAGAATCACAATCTCAGTATACTGGTGCTTTCAAGGTTACTTCAAGACTTCTCATTTAAGATATAGTTTGGCTATCTTAGATTGTAAATAGTAGCATTGTGGAGTTACATGAATGCCTGTAACGAAAGGTTATCTTACACAGACTTGGGCTGTGAATGCAGCCATAAAGGGGGAGTAAGCTTCAGTAAAAGCCCTCCAGAAGGCCTCAGAGAGTAACATGCTGTTTCCAAAACACAACCTTGAAGTATGGTAATCTTCATCACTGCACAAGAGCTGCATCTGCCCAATAGGTACAAAGAAGATGATTTTTAATTTATCAGGAAGCCATAAAAGGAGATGGCATAGAACAAGCCTGGCAAGTTGTCAAAAGAACTGCTTGAAAAACTAGGAGAAAACTGCCCCAGCAAGTGCAGCAGAGATGCTAAGATGTGGGTTACTAACTGAGGTTTGGATGTATGCTGCTACGTAAAATAAGCAGATAACTGTCTTCCATTGTGTACCCCCTGGCTTCTCTCGTGGCTGCACGACAGGTTTGATAGCACATTTGCCCCACTTGTTGGATTCAGTATTGTTTATGCCTACATTACCCGTGTGTTCCTGAGTGATTTCATTAATTTGTCGTATAACTATGTAGCAGTCAGTGGCACTTAATTTATTTTACTGATTTATGTCTACCATTAAAAAAGAAAGCCCATACAAGCTTTGAGTGACATGACTATAATTAAATTTTAAATAACTATAAATTAAAATATAACTGAAAGTTAAAGTTAACTATCAGTTAAAAATAAACTTCACAAGCCAGTAGTCTTTGCTATTCAGAGGGAGGTGGTAACTTATCAGCAGACAATCTGCAAAAGCTGATTGGGTCTCAAATTGTACTTGAAATCTTGCAAACTGAGTGACTTGTGCAGTGTTCAAAGGATTTCTACTTTGACAATTTCAGACCAAAAGGATGTGAAAGTTCAGAGTCCTAGGCATTTTGGGATGTCCAGTTCTTAAGGATGAGTCTCTTAAATGCACTCCAGTAAGTGTAGAAGTGGTAGTAAATGACAAAAAGAAAAGCTTTCCTTCACTTAAGTTAACTGATATTTATAATGAGTATCTTAAATTCTACCAATAAGTGGCTCGTGCAGATTCTAGAGCATTTGTCATACACTCACAGTATTTATAACATGGAAGAGCCTTGTTAAAACAAGGGTCATCCTGTAAGACATTTCTTATGAAAGTGGAAATCTTATCCTATGCTTGGAAACAAAGTTAACTTATGTAAGACTGCTAGAAAAGCTTTGTTTTTGTTTCTCTAGTGTTTTCTAAGGAAGTTGAGGAAAACAGCTTTTCATATTTTGCAAGAACCTAAGAATGCAGTGAAGGCTGCTTGACCTGTTCTTTAAATGACATTTGGTTATTAAATTATTAGAATACTTTCAAGTTGAGGGAGATATTGTTTGATGAAACTAGTATATTATCAAATACACACAAGATCTGCTTAGCTTTGTTGCATAAAACTACAAGTTGTTTCTCTGGAATGAAAGTGTTTAGAGTTGGAGCTGGGATGATGGTATATGGGGAATGGTGGTGGGAGTGCGAAACAGTAAAAGTGGAGAGTGAGAGTGATTTTAAGCTAACTTTGCTCGTCTGTCCCAGCTGCTCTGCTCAGATTAGTGGAATCCACTGTTTAGTTTTCATCCAATATTTAGAAGATATCTAACTACTTTGTTTTTTCCAAATAGAATATTTAATGGTCACCCAGTAATGTCATGTGAGTATTTCAAATGGAAAAACTTATGTTTCAGGGAATGATAAATTTTTTTCACTCTAAGTTTGAACAAAGTGGTGTAGATCAGATAGTGTCTTTTGCAAAGATTAATTTTTGACATGAAACATTTAGTCAGGTTATTCAGCGTGAAATTAATTTTGAGCAGTGTGAAGCAGTTTATCTGATGCTGTGTCACTTATAAATAATACAAGGCTGATGTTATTTGTTTTGTTGCAGAAAGGTTTATTCTGTTTTTTAAAGATTTTGGCTTTTTTTTTCTTTTGTTTTGTTTTTAAAACAGTAACATTTAAGTTGTCAGTTTGAGTTTCAGGCTGCTGTTGGGCCAAAAATCCCACAGGAAAGCTGTGGAGTCCATGTAGCCTACAGCCTTCACAAAATCATAAAATGACATCGTCCAAAAGAAAAACTCAGATCAGAGAGGTAGGGACTTGCTGAAGAGCTTGGTAATGGATCTTCCTCCTTTAGAACATATTCATATCAGCTCATAGTGTGACTGAAGACTATCACTTGTTGGTATTTTGAAGGTTTACACAAAATACCATAGCTGTCTCAATTCCTTCTGAGCAGATGGCTGTTTCTGAATCATAAAAACAGCCATCATGCATTCAGTCTTGACTTGATGGGGAAAAAGCAAGCTTTTCATTAATAAGAAATAAGTAGGGAGACTGGAGCTTGGCTGAATGGAGAGGTGAACGTATCTTACTACAGCAGAGTCTAAGTTGAGGCATGTTGGTTTGCAGTCTGTAATAACTACCTAATGGGCAACTTAGAAATTCATTGGTAGTTCTGCTTCTTTTGCAGTATTTCTTCTGTTTGAGCTGTAGTCTTAAATAACCGATGAAGAAGGAGTCCTTGTAAGATTGAATTGTAAACAAAGAAATCTTAACATACAAAAAATTATTGTAATAAACTGATGCTTGCAGTGTTTTTATTTACACAAAATTACTGATTGTTTATATTAACAGCATGTATATCAGTGGGTTTGTGATGTTGTTGTTTGAGTTCTTATGCATATGCAGAATATCCTGACTTCCCATTGACTTCAAGAATTATGTAAGATTAGTAGGAACCTGAAATGCTCCAGCCTGAAATTCTTATACATTAGCTTCAAATTTTCTGAATAGTGTTAACTCATACCATACATTGTGGGATAAGTTACTTCAAAAAAGCTTCCAAACCAAGTTTTTTCTCTGGTGGCATTTTAGAGCTTCTGTTTACATTCTCTCCCATCTATATGATACACATCCCATACACATATGAAGGATGGTTCCTCCATTCCGTTGCATGACTGACTCACTGAAGTATATGTGTTTACTTTTTTGCTTTCAGCATCAGTGGTATGCTACAACTAGCTGCAGCTAGCTACACCTCAAATTTTTTAACTTCTCTGAGATACTTCAATAAAACTTAGGCTTAGCTGTAGTGCAGTTCGATTTCCAAATGTTTGATTTGCACTACTGTTAGAGTTGGATTCAGATGTCATGTTCAGGTTCAAAATGTGAGGCATTATTTTGCTTGTCATCATGATGACAATTTTTTTTCTAGTTTATATGTTTAATTTAAGGCCTTCTGGAAGTGGAACTGATTGAATAATCTGCAGATGGATGGATTAATGAAAATAATACTAGATAATCATGTTTATCTGTCATTAATGTTATATATTTTTTTCTGGTTGTAAGTGTGACACATAAAACAGAATTTTGAAATCTTGCATCCTAATTGGGCAGCGGCAGCTTTATGATACTACCTTGTCTTCACAAAAATTGTAAGCTAGGATGCTTTCACACAAAATTGTTTCTCAGAGCATCTGCTTTCTGAAGTTTCTTCTGCAGTTTTTGACCGCTTAGCGCCACTGGTGTAATTCAGGTACACTAGTAGTAGAAGTCAGTTTGTGGTAGAGGTTTAGCACTCAATATATTAGTAGGCTATGGAGAAAAAAAAAAGTTATGTAAAAATTCACTGCATGACCTCAAAAGTCAGTAATAGGGAATGTCAGCCTGTCAGATTGCATTATTAGAATGAGCTCATCCTTATTAAGTGCACTTGAGTTCTGTAAATGATGATTCATCTCCCAGGTGGTATAATGCCCACTCACTAGACCTCAGTAAGAGTTTTCTTTGTTATCTGTTCTAGAAATCAACTGTCAATGGCTATTGCAGAAGCTCCATGCTATCCACTTCTAGTTACCGCCTCTGTGTGGAGCTTTTGGAACATGGGATTGATTTTTCTTCTCTTTCCCACCTTTTCTTTCCTCCCTGTATTAGTAATTCTAACCTGAAGTGAATCCCAGAGTCCAACAACAACTGGGGTCAACAACATCTGGGAAAAGTAATATTGCTTTTCCTGGCCTCTTTCTTCACACTTGTTATATGGCTAAGGCAATTAAGGTAACAGTATGTTCCCTTCTGAATATGTAATTAAGTGTCCACTGCTGCTTAGCAGATCTCCAAGTGAGTGAGTTGCAAGTCAGCCTTTGATGCCTTGTTGCTTGAGCATGTCATCGAAGGACTTTCTTCAGCCTTTTAAGGTTTTTAGTTTTAGCTAGTTTTCATTTGGGTTTGGTACAATTAAGCAGCTGGAATCTGGAACTCCACACAAAGGAATTTCGTCCATTTTGCCATGATTTCTGATCTCTGAAAAGTCCATTTGACACCTAAAGATATTCCTGAAGAATTTCTAGCTGATATGTTAAATAACAGTCAATATATATTTGTCATCTTGTCAAAGCATACCATTGTGTTTGTCAGTTATCGTATCGTAATTGTAGTGTCTGGGTATTAGAATGTCTCCTTTATTTTTTCTTTTTATGTAAGGAAATTAATTCTCTATCTTTGATAATGTGATGAGAGATCAGCTTGAAGCTCCAGTTGCCTTCCTGAACTCATATTTTACTAATCTTTCATGTTGGTCATACCTCCCTGCCCTAAGGACAGACAGCGCTTCCTTTTCGTGGTAAATTCTTCCATCAGCTATTTTTCTTGAATTGGTGATTGACCTTAGATTAGCAGTGTTATGTGAGCCTGTGGAAAAAGTCCCTTGGTTTAGCAATGGTGTCCAAAATGATAACCAAAGAAAAGATATACTCGGAGATGTTAATGATAGGATCCTATCTTCCCCTTAGCAGCATCAGTTGATTGAGGTGAGGCAGCTCTAACACACTTCCCAGGTGATCTGCTCAAAATGAGATGAAAGGAAAGGAAAGGAGTGCTGGATTATGTTCTGAAGTGCTGTGTTTTCTCCCCCTAATCCAACCCACAGATTTCTGCCCACCTTTTTTCAAGTGCACCATGACACCTGAAGCCTTTGCAATTGCTCCTCTTATCCTGATCTTTCTTATTGATTTTGTCCAGGGAATCAGACATGGGGGAATATTATCTTGGTGGTTTTTGTAGTATATACAATAATATAGTAAACTGCTAAGCAGTGATAGTATTTCATTACTTGACTGAGGTTTATCATTACACTGAGATAAGGTTTCAGTAGCAGATGAACTGCATTACAGTTAACTTGAAACCCTCTGTTGACTTGGAAATTGTAAAAATAAAGAAAAAAACTTAAAAAGCCGACAAACACACACACAAAACCCAACTAACCAACCAAACATAAAAACCATAAAATCATGAGTGTATTGAAAGAATGGGACTTTTCTCGTTGTTCTGGAAGTTGCATTATCAATTCGACTTGCAATTGATTTGGAAAAAGACACAAGGAAGGTTGAGTGTTATTCATTTACTTTTACAAAGAACTTTTTCCTTCTTTATTGCAGTTGAAGAGGATAATACCCTGAGGATTTCTTTACCTCCTTGTTAGTCCACACAGCTCATGTAAAGCAAAATGTCCATACTCACAAGAAAAATGCAGAGCATATTGACATAACTTATAAGGTAGACTTAAGGCTTGCATGCTTACTTTATACGTAAGAGTCATATTAGCTACATTTTCTTTAATTTTCCAGCATTTGGTCTGTCTTTTTAATAGGAACCCTACCTTTCCCTTCATCTTAGTGTTTTGAAATTTGCAAAATCTAAATCCTACTTGGAAAGGACTACGCCCTCCTGAATGTAAAAGCACATTGAATTTATGTTGGGGGGGGGGGGGGAAGATTAAACATAAATCTATTAAAGACAGATTTAGGTTTTAATGTCTTATAAACTTAGCTTGTGTGGGTTTTACAGTATATCTGTTATATAGATGACTGCTTTTCTGTGCTTTTTTCGATATTTTACATGCATATAACTTCACAGGGGAATATGAATAATGTTATTGTGTGTCTTTAATGGCTGTCAGGTGAATTAGTCTTCCAATTAATAACATATCATTGAGAATGTGAAAATAAATTTAGGCAGATGTAGTTTGATTAACTCATATACCATTATGAGTATGTGGTAGATTGTGAAAATTAGTACTGCTATGAAAGTAGACAGATTTTGGTCCAAGAAATCTGCTTGTCCTGAATATAACTGCATGTTTCTCATTTAAAGAATATTGATCTTTACGTTGCATTAAAATTAATTTCCTTTTCAGAAATCTGAGTATGAACTTGATGTCTGAAACTTCTGAGTTTTTTTAAAAGTGAATCCTTAGTGCTCATGATGTTGATAGTTTTCAGGGAGAAGTTGACAAAACCAAAAAATGTAATCCCCCCCCCCCCCCCGCCAAAAAAATCCTAACCCCCCTACAAAGCAAAATCATATGGTCAAAATTAGAATTTTCCATAAATAGAAAGTTTTCTTCCTCCCCTTTTCCCTGCAGTGTTTTAAAACTTATTTCCATTTTATTTTGGGAAATGAAATATACAAGTCATTCCAGACATTTTTCCTTTCAGGTTTAGAGGATGATAAATAACAATTTACAAAAATGTTATGGAGGGAGAAATGAGGCTTAAAAAAAAGAAGTTAATCATATCAAGGCAGCTCAGTATGATGAGACAACGAATGACCAGCCTCCCTTTGGCAAACAAAACTGAATCATAGTAAGGAAATGAGGTTGCCAAGGCAGTGAAAAACAGAGCTAGAAACTTCTCTTCTAAGTCAAGTCACAAGTTGGGAGGCATTCATAGCCTATGGGAAATGGTGACTCCATTGCATGTTTCTCTTAATAGACAGGGTCTGCAGCCTCCCATCATTTCCTGGCAGAGAAGCCAGTGATGTCTTCTGGACAAAGAACGAACTGTGCCCTCACACCATAGGCTTTCGCTAGTCATGGTCGAGGTGCATTTATAGTTGTTTGAAATTTTGACTAACACTGTGCAAGGGCTCTTTTGTGGCTGTAGGGAGGATTTTCATTTCTTGAGGTATCAAACCTGCCCTGTGTAAGAGTGGCACAGTTACTTTGAGTGATGTAATACACAAAGTACCTGGTTTTGAAGCTCTTGAAATTAGTGGAATATACCATGTCCGTGGCTTGTTCCGTAGTACTTCCTCCTTTGCATCACTCTGAAATGTAAATCCTGTTAAAAAAACCTGCCTTATTTTTGATGTTCACTATATTCAAGACTGCAGCTACTTACTATGGTCTTTCTAGACACTGGGCAAGGAGGAGTTTCAGGACATGAGTGAGTGAATGAGGGCTCTGCTCTTGACTGTACCACTGACCTTGCGGGGGTGATTGTGGCAAGTTGCTGTCTTTTTGTGTCTCAGCTTCCCTGCTCACAGGACAGGAAAAATAAATAATACTTGTATGAAAATCACAATCAATGAATAAAAGCTACCACGTAAATATTTGGTAGCCAGTCATTGTTGTTTTCTTGTCATTTGACTTTATAAATATTTTAGAAAGTTAGAGGTATGAGAGGAAAGATTTTTTTTAATGTTATATTAAGGGGAACAATCTTAATTTGTTTCAGAACACAGTCAAATACCCCAGACCTGTAAGAAAAAAATCCGCCAATGCATGTGCCAAGCTTTTTTGAGCTGTACAGGTTCTTTTTACACTAAACGCCTCCTTGAAACACTCCTGCAGTGAGGTCTGTGTAGCAATACTTGAGATCTGGAAGGAAAAGAATTCCCCAAAGACATCCATGGGGCAGCTCTAATTCTCTAGCACCTCTTGTTTTGCTGTGACTCCTGCTTTTGTGGATGGGGACATTGCAAGGCTCTGTGTCCTGTAGCTGGTCCTGCCTCCACTTCTGCAGGAGCTGCGACTGCAAAGCATGTGGCCAGAGTACACAGAGGGTTGTCAGCTGTTTTGAGTAAGTCTTTTCACCTGTTCCTCCTTCCGTGCAGGGCTGCCTTCCCGGATCCTCTCTCAACAAGTGAATTTCATTCTGCAACTAGAAGGTAATTGCTTTTTGGAGACCACTGAAGGGTACCAGCCCTTATTACCTGACTTTTATCATGGCTGTCTCTGATGGTGATAGAATACTCGTGGTCACTGGTATTCTCACTGTTTTGCTTTCTGAAGGTAAGGTTAGACATTCACTATGAAAATGGCAGCAGTGGTGGAAAAGGTTAATGTGTAGGGATAGACTAACAGCAAGGGGAGAGAGAACGGTAGTTAACTGAAAGCAATTAAATGCCTCTTCAGATTTGTGTGCAGAATTGTGTGTCTTATTGTTCCTTAACCTTCTTCATTCATAACCACCTAAGCTAGCAAAGGCCTCATATTTAAGCTCATTATTTGAATAAATAAGGCTGACTTCAAGTGAAATGGACTAGAGAGTTGGTCCCAGGAGCAGGTGTGCTGGCTGATCTGAGGGATGGGTACCTCTCACCCTCCCCTCCCCAGAGGCAGAGGTAAGTATTTAGGTGTGCTTAACCTTTCCTGCCACAGTTACTTCTGGAAAAAGGTGTTAGGAAAGGTTAGATGCTGAAGATAATGTTGGCAAGCCTGTACTGTCCGCTAGGACACCTGCTGCTGAAGCTGAGCTAATAAGCATGAGGGTGAAATATTCCAGCCATAAGGTGAGTTAATAAGGAAACGGGACCCAAAAAGAAGTGTATCCATTTAACACAACTCTGGGAGTTAAATATGCTTGACTGAAATAATTCTCTTACTTATGCCTCAATTTCATTTTTTAGGATGAAACGAAACACTTTAAATGAAGCAAATATGAAATACTAATATTGAAGACAAATAACATTTTTGTTCTCAACACTTGTGCATATTTTATGCTTCCTCTTGCTACTGGAATATCTTAGCATGTGTTGTTTCGTTATGCTTTTCACTGTAAAAATTTGCTAGTAGTTTTATTTTCTTTCATCCTTCATGCTTTTAAAAATTATTTTATGTGGGCTGAATATGTCTTTATTGGTTAAAATAAGTATGTTCTTAAGCATTGAAGTAAAGCATGTCCAACATGACCCTGAATGCCTGTAACTTGTTGGCAGAAACTGTGACAATATATATTGCCTGAGGAGACACCCTCATTAACAATTTGTTTCTTTCTTGCAAATAGATAAAATTTTTGGAAATCCAATTAGATTTGATGCTTTTTTCCTTTCCAACTAATTTTGTAACTGATATAAACCAAAATGAATTATGACTTTTTCAAAATCCCATACTTTCATAAAGTTAAAATAGGCTTCAAGAACAAATTAGTGCACTGCAAAAATTAATACATGCAAAGTAATGTAAGCACATGGCACTTTTAATTTTTCAATGGCCTGGGGGTACTGTTATCTGGTCTTTTCTGGGAAATCACTCATCATGTTGCTATCGGGGAAAGAGAGAGCTGCAGCCCCCTTTCTGGGAGCAATCCAATGCAGTATGGATATTAATTAAATTTATTAAACAAATAACACAGCGACTCAGGGAAGCAGGGGTCCATCTGCCAGCTCTGTAGATTGATCTCTGCAGAGACGCGAGTTGAATGGTAGTTAAAGCTAAGTTGCAGAGCTCAGCAGATGGGCTCTTGTCTCTAGTGGGGGGAGATTTGGTGGCGGTCCAACAGCTTTTTTCCCCCTCCAGGTTTTTGTTCCTTGCAACTGTGATTGAAGAAGCACTTCTCTGCCTTTTCTCAGCCTTGCCCCCCCTTTTGTTTATCTGAGCAATGTTTAAGTCTGGGTGATTTGTTAGAGAGGCAAGTCCCGGCTGATCTCATTTTGTGTATGTGATGTAAACCTCAAGCAGAAAATAATTAGGAAAATGTAATCCCATTGACTTTACACCCCACTTGTGTACATTGCTACATCTCTGCCTGGTGCCTTGGAAAAGGAAAAGTCTAGTAGCAGTGCTGTACTTACTATTCAAAATCACTGCCCCTCATGCACATATTGTTAAGAAAACCTTTGTTGGAAGCTTGTCTACACAGTATGAAATTATTTCTGCCTGTAGGTCTAGGATGTGGTGGTATTCTTTTGATTTCACTATTTTATTGCTTCCTGTTGTGTTCTCTGGTTCTTGAAAATATGTATCTTTTAAATCTCTCTGCAATCTTCCTGTAAACTGATGTCAAGCAAATACTGATCTAATGAATTGTTTGGTGTATGTGGGCTACCTAAAACCTATGGTGTTGTCTATTGTGGATTAAAAGCCCTTATAATTAATTATGCAATTAAGCCCTTTATTTATTATATATTTGCAGGTGGGTAGGTCTTTAATCAAGTCTTGAGTGTGATGGGTAATATCTGCTGTTGGAGACCAGTCATGCTGCCACTTATATCCTTGGCAAAACTCCCACAGACTGTAGTGGGAGCAAGACTGGCCCTTAATGCTGCAGGGAATCCCACTGGCTGTGGTTCAGAAAGCCTTCCGAGAAGGTTTTGTAATATCTAATCAGAGTTTGACTATTCCTCATTGAGTGCTTGCAATGGGAAAATCGTAACCATACAAAAGTCACTGCTCTATGACAGCAAGCAGTAATAAAGAGACGATGAGCTACGTCTGTGTACCACAAAAAGATTGCATTTGTCTTTCCTGGCTGAGGGAAAACTAGGCAAAATGGCTTCTGAAGTCGGTGGGAATTTTGACAAAAACAAGGCCTGTGGGATTTGGCTCTAATAATGTGTGGTTTCCAGAGTAAACAAGGGAGAAATCTTTTCTGTATGATAGTTTATGCTTTTGTAACCCTTGTTTTTTTCCTCTGAATTGATTTTTTTTTTTTTTCCTTTGGATCAGCCTTGGTTGGAAGAGCAATATCAGTGTTTAACTCCAGACATGAATGTTAGGTAGGCTTTATCCAGAGGAAGAAAATAGTTTTGCTTCCGTGAGTTTACTATGTTTTGCTATGGGGATGTTTTGAGTTTTAGCCCTTGCTGACATTAGTAACATGAATGTTTCAGTTACTATGGTAAAGGGTCAGAATTTGTTGGGTTTTTTATTAGTGCTCTGCCAAGCAGTATTCTGAATTCCAGAAGAGACATTACTGCTCCGTGGTTCTCTTAGTATTTTAAACTGACCCAATTTACTGTAGAGACTATTTCTTTCTGAGAAACTCTTGTTTACCAATGTATAATAGATAAATAAATTACTAGATCACCTATCTGGCTTGTTGGAATTGAGACACCTCAGGGTTATGCAACCTGTATTTGAATTTGTAGACTATTTACCACAATCTCTCTGTTGTTTTATACCAGGGCTAATTTTACCCTCTAATTTGAATACCTATCCAATTACTTAAGAAAAGACTGCATGTTGTTCTTGGAAGTGTTGTTGGGTGTTTTTTTTAATTTCCTGGAAGCACATCTTGTTTTTAACTTGTGTTACTTTTAGATTACGATAGTGATCTCAGTGCATTCTTTAGGGTAAAAATAAAAGAGTTAAAATTGTATAAATTCCCACAAACTAGAAGGGGGGGGGGGGGTGGAGTTAACAGAGATGCACAAATTGCTTGCTGTGCTTAACACAATGTTACTTAAAATCATATGTCTTTGATATGAATTTTGCATGGTTTAGGAGCAAGCGGACTAACAGAGGGGTATGTAGTAGGGGTCATGTTAAATGAATATATTTTGCCTGAAGTATTCTATGTTATTCTACTAGTGGTGCTTAACTCCAGTATTCTTAAATGAATAGAGCTTCCATCAGTGTTTCTGAGACCTCTCTGACAGAGACAAAAGTACCAGCTACACATCTGCAGGTACAAACAGTTAATTTGTTAATTTGGATGGAATTGTAGAGGTAGAAGCAAGAGGCCTTTGAAAGTAAGCAGATGTACAGTAGTTCTGCTTATGACATAGAAACAATGCTTGTGATTTTAGTGAGTTATTCCTCAGGCCTACTTATTTCTAGATTCTCTCATGCTTTCATTTTTGCATTTCTTCCTCTCCCCCCCCCCCCCGACTCTCGTGTATTTAGATTAGGGAAGGCAAATACCCTCTACTAGTTACAGAGTAGAGGCTTTCCTAGGAGTCTCCCTTTAGTGTTTCTTACTAAAAACCTGTAATAATTATACAGGGTTGTATCTGAAAATTTATAGCACCTAGACACTGCAATAGCAAATACAATAGAATAAGATGTTGGCAAACATTTCTAGATGTTGCATCATTTCTTATTTTGAAGCTTTACCTGGACGCAGTTGGTTTGGGATGGAAAGCTAATGTATTGATTTGCTACAGTTAGCTATCTCTTTTTGCCCTACTTGAAACACTATTGATTCATTTATGTAATTACCAGTAAATGTGGGAGAAATTGAGGAACTCTTGAGCCTGGAAGTAGCTTAGACATGTCTTGTAAAATATATTAAGGATGATGATTTTTGCATTAATGTGAATAGTCTCTAATAACATGATGTGTGTTTAAAGAGGGCTTTGGCTTTATAATGCCAAGTGAAGTACACTTAGCTCTTTAATAGCACTTTCGAGTTGCATGCTTTTAATGTTGACAGCTATATTTAGTACATTTGATATTCCATGGGGTGTTCTTAGAAGAAACGAACACATCTGATGGAACAAACCCATTCTCCGTGTTCAATTAGCAACAATACTGCTCAGTGGAGATTAGAACAGATAGGTTCTTAGATGTTACTGTGAATATGTGTATCGGTGCTTAGGGACACAGATCGTTCTATTTAACTTTGAACTATCTGACTTTTACTAGTAGCTGTCCTTTAATATTAATAGGACATTCCATTTGGCTTTGTATATTTCAAAAAGATGAAGAATTTCAGTCTTTAACTTGGAACTCATTTCACTAGATTAATGTAGCTACCAGATGTTTAATTGTTCTAGCAGATAAGTTACTGAGTATGTGGCTTAAGTGTATTCAGGTAATTCATATTTGAGTGTAGGTATTATCATTTTGAAAAGGGATGCAGCTAATCAGATAAACAAGGACTTAGGAAAAAGACATGTTGGCCACTGGCAGGCATATTTTTGGAAATCACCTGTGCTCTTAATTGTTCTTAATTTCACAACGCTATGTTTCCACTAAATACACTTAAACCCAACAAAATAAGTAATTCATATCTATTTGGATTTGCATGTCTACAGTGGCATTTATCAGAACTCTAAGCTTTTTTTTTTTGTGGCCTTGTTCATTCTTGGAGGCTCAGTTTCTGATTTTGGACCACTTTGGTCTGTCAGAAGCATGCAAGCGTGGCCGACACAACGATTTAATACCTTGGGGATTACTCACAGTGAGTCCCTTTGCCCTCTGAAGCAGGGACACAGTTCTTGTGGACTGCAAGTTCATCGTTTTGCCTGGCAGCTTGCAAGGCAGCCCTCCTCTCAGATCCTCTGCAGACTGCCAAGCTGTGCTCTGCAGCTCTGAGGCTCCCAAAGCATAGCTTCAAGGTTTAGGTCACTCTAAATGCTCGCTTGCCTTTCCACTAGTCCAATGTCTCTATGGAGGCATTGCATCCTAAATTTACCACTTCTATCTCTGCACCAAACAGATTTTAAATAAACCTTTACTCTGTTTTACTTCAGCAAGGCTCAAGGTAATGATTTTGGCATTTGCAGTTAGAAGTTAACATACAAAAATAAGATACAAAGAATTTCAAATTATATTTGACTGTCTATTTCCAGTAAATGTCACTTAGTCTTCAGTCTTTTGGTATGATGGACAGCTTGGGAAGGAGATGAGCAATGTGGTTTGATCCAGTTTTCATGTAGTCACCCTATATTCTGTAAACAACCAGATCAGTTGTAGAAAAGCCTTTCACTGCCTGTCCTTGGTGTGCTAAATTTGGCTTCTGTACAATGCAAATGCAATCCTAATTACTCATGATGCTTCATGTTTATTATCCTCTAGCCAACTGGAGATGGCAGTAGCATCTACGAGGAATGATATCTAAGAGTGTGCTGGCATCCTAAATCAAAAATAGTAGTCCATAGCTCAGTCTTTAACTGTGGACTGGATTAACCAACCGTGCGTATGCACCTTCAGTCAGGAAAACTGTGTAGTAGCTCTGAACTGTTCAGCACATTTTCCTTAGCCTTCCCAATTCAGCTTCACCTGGCTGACCTGAGCTACTCATGCAAGCTTTAAGGTGTGCTAGTAATGGCTTTCTATGTGGCAAAGCTTACGTAGAGCTATGTGTCATCTTTATGGTGCTTGATCATGTTGAGTCTAGGTTATTAGTTTCAGTGAAAACTTGGTTGTTCTCATATTTTCACAACTTGGGGGAGCAATATTTGGTTACGTTTCAGATAATGTAGAGTCATTTCATTAACTGTGTCCTTGAAGGAGCAGAGGAGGCATCCTTTTCTGAAGAAGATTCTGGTTTGGGACAGGCATCAGTTTTGTGATTCTGGTGTCAGATGCACCATTCTCAAGTTTTGGGATCTTGTCAGTCTCTGCAGTTTCAGTAATCAAGTACGTATTCTGTTTTCAGAATGCACATAGGCTGTTGATTTTGGTGGTATAGAGTGAAAAGATCACAACCAACACTCATATAGTGTTTGTACAAACTGTTGAAGCCATCTCAGCAGAGGAAGTCTGGTTCTCTTCTCAGTGTTTGGTGCTGTTCCAGGCAGTCACCATTAAGCTGTTACTATCTTGAGTAGCTGGGGAGAAAAGAAGGTGAAAAAACAAGAACTGGACTGTGCTTGATGGTGACTGGGACTGTTCTCTCCTATGTTAATGTCAATGGTGATGAGATATCCTAGTGGACAAAATATCACTGAGCTCCTTTTTGTTTTCTAGTATTTGAATATATATATTCAATGTACAGAATGTACACAGCATTGTCATCCTCAGCCTGTCAGGTAATTTTATTTGCTCTATATTCTCACACACATTTTGTGTGTGTGTATACACATACATACACACATGCATATGTATATATGCCATGTATGTATGTGTATATGTATATATACACACATATATACGTGGGGTGTGTGTGTGTGTATATGTGTATATAAATGTATATGTACACATGCAGAGAAACTTGATCTTCTATGTGGTTTGGATGAAAGCAGAGCTCAGATTTGGATGTCTTAGAGTCCCAAAACAGCTTCAGGACTGAAGATGTAGAAAGCGTGATAGTAAGCAACAGATTGGGGAAGAACAGTTCCCCCCCAAAATATTTTTTTTTTAATTAGACATTTTGCAATTAGACATTGTGGGAAAAATTACTTTTGAAAGAATGTTCACACTGCTGTAGTTGATAATAGCTTTATCTGTTCTGTAACCTTTTGTCCACAAACCCCTTAATTTTGCTGTAACTTGTTCAGTGTCTCATACAGGCTGAGGAGACTGTCTTACAGAAAGACTGAGCCTTACGTAGACTGATAGAGATCATGGTTTTGGATTCTTTTTAAATCCCCTTTTTCACTTCCTTTTTTGGGCTTTGTATTCATTTGTATTGCACATATCGACTGAATTAATACTTCCTACCTAGTGCAGGGCTCTTCCGCTGCCTTTACCTGACTGGACTACGATGTATATATTGAAGATTAGAGTTGTGTCCAGATAGGCCAAACTACCATTGTCCTACTTCTAGAGTGACGTCTTTAGTACAAATTCCTTTTTCTCTCATTTCCTTTATTTAATGAGGCATTACCTTCAGGGAAAAATCCATCTGCCACAATTTTTGTCTGACTTTCATATATCGTTCAATTTAAGAAAATGGAAAATGTTACAGCAGTTGTTTCTGAGATGTAGCAATTCAGATATGCAGGCCCTTTTCTGTAAGCACAGTCTATCTGTTGCCCAACTTTTTTGGAAAAATATAAATGCTGTAAAGTGAATAATTCAAACCAGATTTGCATGTTAATCTGTTTTTAAATGAGTTTTCTCATGTCATAGATCTACGCATAATTCTCTGGAGGTTTCAAGCAAGACTGAACTGGGTCACATTGGCTTGTATATTTTCTCTAAATAGGATGGAAATAAAATCTAGTAGTGGATTGGTTATATTAATCATATGACTGCTGAATTGGAGCCATTATTGGGCTCTTGAAGGCCTGTAAAGTAATTAATAGATTTCCATAGGATCAGCCATGCTAGTGTACCCACTCAAAGACATTTATGTACAGTATTTAAGTCCTTCACAGCCTCTCTTCCATTACAAAAAGTATGTAGTATTTATATTCATGTACTTGGAGAAAAGTGGGGAAATGCATCTTAAGAATAATTTTAATTTAAAGGTATGCAGTTGAAGACCTGGAATATCTTTATGCCTAAATTTTATTTTTCTTCACACTGCTTAAAATAGTATATCTGAACCCATACATTTTCTGTTTTAACTATATTTAAATAAAAACGTTGTATGTAGAATGTTTTACTTGATTGGTGATCCTTACCCTTGGACTTAGCTGATTCCTTACCCTTGAACTCTTGGCTGCTACTTCAAAGAAAGCAGTGCATATCACGGTTAATGTCTGCTTTTCTGAAAAGGTGAATTGAATACTTTTCCTCCTGAGAGGGCTGATGTGCAGGCGTGTTAGCTAGTCCCCGCTCTGGCACCGTCCTGAGCGCTTTGGAGAAACCCTCCTCCTCTTTGCTCTTTCTCACTACCCTCGTTCTAATGTATCAACTCAGTAGAGCTCAAGGTCTGTGCCTCTATCAGTTGCTAAGATAAATGTTTAACAACATATATTTTTATCTAACTTAAAGCGTGGGCTATTTGGAGGGATTGCTCCCAAGTTCCTGAAATTGTGCATGCAGAGAAGTTTCTAAGTCTTAATATCCAACATAAGTGTAAATTATTTAAATCTGTCATCATGACAGCTGATCAGCTTCTATCTGTCTTTGAAGTTGAATCAAAATGGATTGGGTAAAACTGAATTGAAGGTTTATTTATGTGATCATGAGTTAACTTTCAGGGGTGTTAAGGCTGTATTTTCCTTGGCGAAAGGAACACTTCATATAAGAAACTTCACTGCTTTGGTTTTGTGTTTTGAGTCATTGCAGTGTGATTAACACAATGCTCAGTTAAATGCTGCATAGGTACATCCTTCTTTTCTGTTTATGACAGAATAATGGTTAATTATCACCTATCAAAAAGATGAATACTTTTTCATTAAATCAAATAAAACATTTTTAAAATGTACTATTTCAGCTTGTGAATAAATTTATCAAACCAAATGTATATTTGCAGCTTCCTGAAACTTCTGTTGTCTTGCTAGGTTTCTGTTTTTAAAAGTGGAACATAATTCTCTCAGGAAGGCAAAAAGCAAAGCCATGGATCTGTTTCCCAGCCTCTATTTCTAGGTTCTTGAGGGCTGCATAGCAGTTTTTTTCCTCTAATGGAATGAAAAAAATCAAACTGTGCTAGCATGCAGCGCTACAGTCCAACAGCTTCTACCAGCTCAAGTCTTTTTAGCTACTTTTTATTAAGTAGCCCCATTGCCCTTGCAGCACATGTCTATCAAAACTGCCTACTACTCTTCAGACACATGCAGTTTTTCTTTCTTTAGTACAGTGATGTGTCCACATGGGTGGACATTAGTGTATATGTAACCTGTAAGAAGAATTGATGGATGTAAATTGCTCTAAAATGGTTGTGGTAAATATGCTAATTTTTAAATATTGCCTCTTTTAAAATCCCACCTGGAGTCCTAATCTATTTTAAATGCTAAAGAGTGAAATGAAAGTTCTGTCCTTGTAGATGGACTTGATGTATAAAAAAAACCCCAAACCTCCCAATGAGGAAACAACATGCACTGGAGTTACCATGGAATGCAAGGTACTGATCTAGAGTTGAACTCCAAAATTTGGGGACATTTGGATCCAGACTCCACCTCTTCTCCCCTCCCCTCTTATAAATCACCTCCTGCCCCTCGATTGGATTTAATGAATATGAAGAGTCATTGCCTATCTGAAATCTCTTCAGTGTAGGCAAAGAAGCTTTTAAATTCATTCCTCAGAGCCTGGGCTTTAATTTACATCTATATTGATGGCCTGGTTTGTATGAGGTTTGGTTGGTTTTTTGTTTGGTTTTTTTTTTTGAACCTGCATCAAACTGAGTGCCCTGTGTTCACCTCCAAGTGTACACTTCAATTCACAAAAGGTAGATGTGCCAGACAAAGGAATTTCTGCCCTGAAGCATGTCAGCTCTGAAGAGGCATGAGCAGTCGCACAGAACAATTGCAGCATGGCCAACAGGCATTGCATCTGGAGTGCTTTGTGGAGCAGATGTGGTTTTCAGGTTTCTTTTTTTTATTTGTTTGTTTGAGGTTTTCTGTTTTGAATAGAGGAGAAGGAGAAGGAAATTGGGACACTGGTTTGCACTATATGCCTACACTCTCTGTAATCAAGAGGTTGAATGGAAGACAGCAGTAGGTGAACAACATGAAGTAAAAAAAAAAAGATCAGAAAGGCACGAGTAGATTAGGAAACAAAAAGGCTGAGTATGGAAGAGGAAATATAGGGTTGAATCTTTTTTCTGTTTATATAGTTGTATTTTGCGCATTGTGTATAAGAGTTAGCCACATGAGACATGAGAAATAATGGGTGGCAAAATAAACATTGTCCCTCCTCAGCCAGAATCAGAGCAGGGATGTACAGTGCCAGAATAAAGGTGATATGTGTATGGGGGAGTGAGAAGAAGAGGGGCACAAAATCTTTTGCATGCGAGCCAATAGATGTGTAAGAGGCATGAACCTAAAACTATCTGACAGTGAACGTTCTTGGTTTCAGGTTGTTCTGACAACAGTATAGGCTGAAGTGTGAGAAGACGGTGTTGTAAGTTTTAGCTGTTATATAAATCTGTTCCTAAATCTTTTGTATATATTGTAAAGGATTTTCATAACTGTACCAATTATGTAGCTGAGATCTGTAATTATTTCTCCATCTACTAACAGTGTGATGCCAAAGTTAGCACATCTTTCTCTTTCTTTTCTTTTATTTTAATATAGAATTGTGTTGATGTTGTTTAGAACAATGAGGCTTTTACAATGACTTCTGGGACCAATGCACAGAAACACCTGTTATCTGACTAGTTTGTGAAATCAGGAACTGAGGACTGTAATTGATAGCATACTCCCTAAGCTTACTTCTTACCAACACAAATAAGATGGGAGGATAATGATCAACATGGTCACGTGAACAGTGTTGTCTATTACAGCTACTTTGACACTATAATCAACCATTATCTGATCAGGTATGTGTGTGTCTCCATGGTGATTAGTATGTATATTTATTTACATGGGTGATTTCAAAGTAATATTGTGTACCTGTCTTGCACTTCTGTGTAAGGTTACACTTCACTGACAGGATCTGAAGAATGCTAAAGCAGTGAATTGAATCCACAAGCAGACTGAAGTGGTCCATCCATGAAGTGCTGCTTTGGCAGAGGAGGTTCACTCTTTGCTTTTGCTTCTGCTCTGTTGCTTTTGACTAGCAGTTATGCGGCAAACGATGCTGTGATCATCAATAAGCCAGAACGATCTGTGATCCAAACAACTCTCCTCGTTTTTTTTTTTTCCTAACCTGAATCATTTTAGTGGTGGGTTTGTATTGTGACCCCACAGACAGCTGTACCGGCAGCACTTTAAGGAGTAACAGCTCTGCACACGTGGGAATAAGCACGTAGAGAAGCTTTCCAGCTTGCTTTGCTGCCACGGCAGTGTACCATGAAATGGTATTCTGACAGTGTGACATCCCTGTTAGAATTTCTGCAGTGGATGCAATGTAAGAGGTTCTTTCCTCTTTTAATTTTTCAGCTTTTTACTGCTATTGTACCTGCCAGGGATAAGAGTTGCTTTGTGTCTGCTCAGATGTCTGTGGCCACAGTCGAAGCAGGATCAATTAAATTATTTGGTTTAAAAACAACCCAAAAGACACTCAGCAAAATGTTTTGTATATGTTCTATTGTTTCATATGATAGATCTTGCTAAGCACTTGAGTTATCATAGCCTATATGTGGATCTTTACTACATTCATAGCTCATACAGAAACACCCAGGGTAGTTTATGTATTGTTGAAAAGGTATCTGTTGCATATGGCACGCAATGCTGACAGACCAGCCAGTGTTTACACAAGATTTAGGAACGAAGATTGAGGTGAGTGACTTAATTGGCCGCAGAGCAATTCTGGTTTTAATATTTAGCATTTACTTACGTCTCATGTGCTACAAGGATCCACATTGCAAAACAGAGGACAATCATTCACACCTGATTTCTTTGTATATATTTTTGTTCAGAAAGCATGCTGAAGCACCTCAGTGACTCTGCACAGCACAATTAAAAGTATAGTACAGATAGTTTCATCCTCAGAGGCCTCCCTGCCCTGAAACTACTGGGAAGGTCAGGGTTTAAGAGGAGATAATGTGAGTGATCTTGACCTGTAAATGGATTTTTGACCACTTTTTTTGAGCTAATGAATTTTAAGTCTTAAAATATGAAATGAAAATTAGGTTCTCTTGACCTGAACCTCTTCTGAAAAGGTAACCTATGGTTTGTTTCTTAAGAGAATAATGACCAGGGTTGAAAGATACGAAGCTGTCTTTTTCCATTCCCTCCCCACCATCTCTCCGTTCTCCTCCTGCTCTGGTTAATGTCTATCTCCCTTCTCAAGCTGAAGTTTGCAGTAACTTGACTCTGTATTTCAGTATCTTTGCTTTGTCTGTTGTGAGGTTAGGGGTAAAGCCACAGTGGTTCTACCTGATGATAGACCATGCTGAAATGGAATAATGCATCACTCCTGATGCCCTTTCTCTTTTTCAGCACAACATCAGAGCTTCTACTTGCTACAGGGAACACTATGAAGAAGAGTGAGGTTATATCATTTTCTGAGGTCAACAGAAAATCTGAGGGAAGTTTCTGTATATTCTGCATCAGTCACTTCAGGCTAAAGATATACCCTTTCCTTCAGTGGTCTTGCTGAGAGAAGCTAGCTGTGCAAGCTATGTACAAATTATCAGTTGTCGGGGAAATGGCTGGTGCATTTGCAGAGTAATGAAGTCAAGTCCTTACTGTGTACCAAGAACATATATTCTGTTTCTCCACGTGCACTGAGGACACTGGTGGTAATGGCAGAAAGGGTTGTTCAGACCTCACCTGCATGTCAAAAGTATAATTTGGTTTTGGTTTTGATTGGTTGTAGTTCAGAAGAGTGAGTAGACAGTTGGAAAAGCTGTAACTCCAGCAGCATAACTGAGTAGTTTTGACCTTCCAGATTTAACACAACAAAAATTCACACAATGATGAGAAACTGAGGGTAAGCAAAAGCAGTTCAAAGTCGTCAGTTTGTTCAGGCCACATATTTAATCTTTCTGTGGAAGTATTGTCTAAAAATCACTTTTGACACATGTTGGGTTTTTTGTTATTGCTCAATTTTAAGTCCTAAAAATGGAAGTCTTGAAGAGATAATAAACTAATCACTTAATATTTGTCCTCAACTAAATTGCTTTCCACCCATGGTATTCTGGTTTTCTTGGGATTAATTTTACCTCATGTAAGCTTAAAATATTTAAATTTTTTTCAGGACTTTTCTTTGTAGGGCTGAAAGAAGACCTTGCAAAGAAAAGGATTTAATGCACTGTGTTGATGCACTAACGAGTTACTGTCACAGTTCTGTTGACATCACTGATGGTGCTGAATCCCAAAGACAGACGAGGACAAAAATGTAGAGTTTTTTTGGCAGAAACACAGAAAAACGATGTTTGTGATAGGAAAAATGTGTTGGACAGATTAAAATTGTTAAAACTGGTAAGAGGCTGTTAGATTCATAAGAGAGTAAATAGAATGGAAAATAATAACTGTTCTTTGACTACAGGAATTTAAGTAGGTAACACTCAGTGTACTTTATTTGGCTATATCTGTGGAATGACTCATTTGTCCAGAAGTTTAAAAGGAATGATTAGAAAATAAGGAGAGAGATGTGTAGAAAATTAAGCTCTTCGTGATTTCTCTTGAATTAATTATATTGCAGTCTACTCAGTTTTTAGGTTAATCTTTCCAAAGGGCTTGTTATTTTGAGCATCCCATTAATGGCAGCTGTTTGTTTCACAGCAGAGAGAAATGTTGCGGTTTTTCTGTATATCATTACCCAGGGAAGTGTAATGTATTATATGTTGCTAAAGAAGGTTGGAGCAAAGAGACGAACATTGATTATTTTGAAGAAATCCAATATCTTTATCTGGGACTAGTTGAAAAAAGGGCCAGATTCGTATAGAAACTTTTAAATAAAAATTGAAAGGGCTCATCAATTTCCAAAAGATGTTCATTCTGTCTGCTGACTTAGTACCAGTAAGGGGCATACAATTCTTTTAGTCATGGGACTAAAATCCTTGATCATCCTCCCTGGCATTTTCTCAAGCTTAAATGTATCCTTCTATTTTTGCAAATATACCACCTCACAGGATCTCCTCCTTTTTTTTTTTTGTTGTTGTTGTCTGTTTTTCAGTAGCCCTGTATGTGATGATGTGATATTCTAGATGCCTGTTTTATTTTGAGTGGGGACTGAGGGAGCAGGCTCATAAAAAGATGGTTTTACAACCTTGCCAGAAATATTACAGCTGGATGGACATACTGTGAGGTCCGTGCTAACTAGTACTGTTTAAACATCACGTAGGCTGTGCACTGCAGATGCCAAGGGTCAGTGCTAGGTAAGGTGTGCCACAAAAGTATCCTACGTTCTGTGTATAACTGTAATGATGGTTGGTCTGGGAAAGAGAATTATGCTTGTCTGCACCTTTGCTTTAGGCCTAGTTTTTCTATTTCTCTCTTAAGGCAGCAGGCTGATTTCTTTCTTGCCTGTTTGAAGACTGGGGGGAAAAAAAGAGTTACATTTTCAGAAAAAAGAGCCAAATTATAGTAAAGGGCATATACTGTTTTTTAAGCTCATCTTAATTTTACCTTTCTGACTTTATTTCTTCAGGAAAACCAATGTTAATATGCATTTGGCCTAATGTGTACATTAATGGGTTCCCCATCATGATCAGTGCACATTGCTCAATTTTATATTATTCATATCACATGCCATCTTCAGGATCACAGCATACCCAGCCCTTCCTGTCTTTTTTTTTTTTTTTTTGATTCTTTTACCTGAAAAAAACCCCGATGTTGGAAGATTCTTTTAATAAGTTACTGTCGGTCAGATACAAAGCTTTGGCTTTGTTAGATGCAAACATGAAAATATTGCTGCGAAGAGAGACTTAACTGAGGCATGAATTGTTCACTGACTCAGGGGAGTGTCAGGCAGGAGCCCGAAAGCAATAATTTTTTATACACATGCATGGCCAGACCATGATAGGAGTGGAGGCCTCAGGCTGCGAGAGGACGTGTGGCCAGCCTTGCAGGTACCCTTGCAGCATTCTCCGTTTGCATGGAAGGAAGAGCCATGCTTCTGCTCTGGGGAGCTGGTGCATA
This sequence comes from Calonectris borealis, assembly GCF_964195595.1. NCBI lineage: Eukaryota > Metazoa > Chordata > Aves > Procellariiformes > Procellariidae > Calonectris > Calonectris borealis. The sequence continues at coordinate 12,847,711 of NC_134325.1, forward strand.
TGCTCCTGGCTGGAGAAGAGGAACAAGGGGTGCTCCTCCTTCTTACGGATGGGTTGCAAAGGAGGAGCATAAGGAGAGGAGGTAAGCACTGGGATCCTTACACTACTGGTGAGTAAAATGTGTTCCCAGGAAATCAGGCTTCATTTTCTTCCTCTTTGTCAGAGGGATTAGCTTGTCTCATTTCTACCATTCTTTGCCAGTGCTGTAGTTTTTTAAGCTGTAGTGATCTTTTTGGGACCTTCCCTACCACAAATAGTTTTGACTGGGTACGTACAAGAAATTACAATGTTGATGGGGGCAGAGAGGAGTACAAGAGAGTGACGCAGAAAGTTAATGCTTAGGGTCGGTACCTTTGAGGGTCTACCAGCTACGATCCTAGGACTGTTTGGTGTCTTATCCGTTGACTGTTTCAAACACATAGGAGGGCCCTTGCATCCCTTGCACTATCGGAGCAGGCCCTTGCATCCAGATCCAAAGTGGTTCAGGAAGGAGCCTAGCTTTGATAAGATCAGAGTAATGAGAGCATCCCTGGGAAAACTATACATGCACCAGGGAGCTGTAGATGCCTCAGGGTTGGGCGGCAATTGCGATGGAATTTTTCAGATAGCAATTTTGGGCTTAGCTGCAATTTTGCCTAAATTTCTTACTGGAGCTGGTCCTGAATTCTGTAGTATGCTGTCAGTTTTAACATGTTTTTGAATTGGACTTAAATAATGTATCGATAATTCACCTTTCCAGTTAGAGCCCTTTCTTAAAAATGGAGATTCCTAACCTTTCATACTGACTGTAGCTTGCTCCTAAAGTGGAAAGATATATATGAAGTTCCAATCATTTTGACATGTGTAAGGGGTTAAGTCATTCTTGAACAGTTTATCGCTCATCAATTGTAATTAAATATGTTTATATTAAATTATGTGCTGTAATTAATGTAAAATCTTTTAGCCTGTGCTGTTATTAGAACCAGATGCTGAAGTATCAACAATATTTCAACATGACTGTGCTGCCTTGCCAGCTGTCTAACTGTAATTACTTTAATCTCAGCTTGTTATCTAATTATCACCTTTGTAAAGGGAAAAGTACTCTCTAATGCGTACTGATTGTTTCAGATGATGATGAAGAGCGTGAAACAGCTGTCAGATATCTTAGCCCTGCTTATCTGGATTAGAAAACTTATTGGGAGGCCTACTTTGCTTCAAGCCTTCCTGACAGAAAATGGGACAGAGGGAAAGAGGGTTTTTTTTCACCTTGTTTACCCTAGAAATGTGATTCCAGTAATCAGTGGAGACAATAGAAATGGATGAAACAAGGTAGGCAATTACTGTTCCCAGGAAAAAATAGCAAGACAATAACATAGCACAAAGCATGAATGATGTATGAGTTTTATAGTGGACTGTGTATTTGTCTTTTTAAAACTTGTGTTTTCATTGCAGTGCTGGAGAATTACTCTTAATTTAGTTACATGGGTTGTGCTGAAATGTGGTGGCAAAGCTTGTCATGTAGCTAATGAGTTTTATATAACACATATAGATAACCTCTTCCTGGAGAACCTTGAGTGTTTTAAGCACTGAACAAATTACAGTAAGAATTGTGTGATTTGCAGTTCTCTTGAAGACCTAACGTTGGAGTCATTTTACAGAGCACTTTAATATTGTGTAGCTTTTAAGGACAAGACACCAACTCTGCATCTAAATAAAATTCAGCAAAAAAATTGATAGAATGCTAAAGTAAAAATTCTAGTAGATTACTTGATTAGTAAAATTTAAGTAAGGGTGATTTTTACCTAAAATTTTGACTTTTTTTTTTTTCCCTCTCTGTTTGTCTATCCCCCACCTCCAAACAATGCTGACAGTGATGCTAGTTCAAGACTTTTCCAGGAACAGTCTGGATTTTTTTAATTGAAGTGTTTTGTTTGGTGGCAGTAATATAATGGGTAAGAAATAAAGCAATTTTATAATCATGTCTTCATAGCAGTTGTAGCTTTTAAAAATGGAGCTTTAGTAAGGCTTCTTGTGATTGAAGTATATCATTGTTAATGCTGGCATGGTTTGAATGTTGCTGAAATATGTGAATGTAGATGTGTCTTCTCTTTCCCTGACACTCACTATACCATAGCAATTTGTCACTCTATTAACTGTACTAAGAAAAAAGATTTTTTTTTTTTTTTTTTTTAAGGGGAGGGGAGATGTTTTTTGTGTGTTCTTTCTCAGTTTGATATCAGGACATAACTTACTAGTTATACAAAAAAGATAATTTTCTGCTAGTGATTTAAAATGCTTTGTGTGCCTCTTCAGGGGCAAGGGATGAGCTCCAATGAGACAGTGAAACATCATCCGGGAACTGCTGAGTACATTCAGTTTTTATGAAGGCTCAATGATACGAGGAACTTTTCTGAACTTGCGTAGAGTAGGAGTAGCCAGGTTTCAAGATGTGCATTATTGGCAAAATGTTTAAACAGCTGTTTTTTCCCTGTTCCGCCTCAGGTTGTCCTTACAGCTCTATCCCGGCTGGTACACGAAACATGGTTCAGCCCAGTAGAAGGCTTCAGTGCTTGTCTTCCTAGTTGAATAAAAATGGACTGTAACATGGGCCTCTCTTACTTATCTCTTATTTTCCTAGCAAAAAAACTGATCTTCAGGTCACCACAGAGTTGCACAATCTTTTGATTTCTCTGAAAAGCCTAAGAAATTAAGTGCTGACAGGGTTGAAAGGATCCAGAACAGAAGCAAACTGAGGCAGCAGAGTTTGCAAGACAGGCTCTCTTGGCTGGCAGGAGAAGAACCTGCTGCTAGGACTTCAGGGCAGTTGTTTCTGTTCTGCATGCAAAATAATGAGCCCATGCAAATGAGTAGATATGCATATGACTATAGATACAATTTCAATATTGTGTATTTTAGCATTAAATGCTCAAATTAGGTATATTCCGTAACACTTAACTTTTTTGAAAATCAAACCCCTAAAGTAGAAATATGTCTATAGAACTTCCTCTGAGGATGTCAGAGTACATTGTAAAGGAGAGTTCGTGATACTTTATCAGTGAAAACTCATCTGAAGTACAGATGAATACCGAGTTGTGTTGACTTGATGGCAGATGCAGAAATAGAGCAGAATCCAGTACTATCCATTGTCAGTTCTCTTAAATACACTAATATAATAATAATGCATTTGCTTTCCATTTGCCCTTCTAAGCTTTTTATGATTTAATGTAAAGTAGATTAATTGTAGGAAATATTCTTAATCCTTAGATATGTTTTGGGCAATCACTTAATGTAAAATTATCTGCAAGTGTTGCAAGGAGTTAATTTGTTTGTCTTTCCTTTGACCAAGAAGAATATTTTGGCAAATCTTAAGATAACCATCTGATGAAGATGCTGTAAAACATATATTATTTTAAAAGTACTGTTGATTGACACTGTCTTCTCTCTGAAAATGTATTTAAAATTAAGTTTGTGATACGCAAAAAGTAGAAGACGGCCCTTTGTCATCTTTAGTATAAACCCTTTACTTCTTGTATGGGAACTCTATATTGGCCCATTAAACTATAATGGCTTCTTCGTTTTATCAGGTCAATGGACCATGAACTCGAGGGTCTCCTAAATAGGCCCTGACAAGACTGCTACTTCTGTAAAAGAGCCATTACCATATTTCAGGTTAGTGACTTGCTAACAACAAATTCCCAAGGAAGTGGCCTGACATAGCTGCAAGTGCAAGGCTTGGTGGAAAAAAATAAAAAATACAAATGACCATTACTGGATAAGGTGAGAGACTGAGTGAAATAAAGATTGAGGTGGGCTCTTCTTATGCTGAATTATCCACCCCGCCACCCCCCCGCAAAGGGTTTAAAATATGGATGTACACAGAATCTTAATCCTCACTGTGTATTTTTTTCATGTGGTTGTTCTTTAAAGAAAAGGCCTTTAGTAGCTATAATATGTTGCAGTTTATTAGGTTTTGATTTTTAAAAACAATGACGTATCTCTCTTCGAAAAGATGCTAATTGCAGAATAATTTCTTGAAAAGAATTACCTCTGTATGAAGTCTATTGTTTTAAGTTTTGAGGTATAAATACTATAGATTATATATTTTCCTCCATGCTCAAGTGTAAATGTTGAGGTTTCTTTTTCAGAGAACAAATGTACGTGCTTTCATTAAATTATGCTTTATTATGCTAAAATACGAAACAGGTTAGTAGTTTTATATGTGTATGTGTGTGTGTATATATATATATACACACACGCTAAATGTGTGTATATATATACGCTATATATATATTTGACACTGTGTCTTGATTATTGGTGTGTAATTATAGAGCTGTAAGTGAAATTGGGATGCTTTTGAAGTTAGTGGGAACTCTGACTTCACTGTATACAGGACTTCATTGTGTCTGGACAAGAAAGACTGTGCGTGATGTCTTCAATCCCTCTCTTGAGCTGTTTATGTTAATCTGGGACAAAGAAGCCTGAAAGCTCATATAACTTATTTGCTGTCTTTAAATCAAATATTGGAACACTAAAAATAAATTCTATGACAAGCAAAGTGTTTTCCTCAGTTTGTAAGGCCTTTTTTGCTTCTGTTAACTCTTAGGATTAAAGGCTAAGCTGTTGAGGTTGAAGATGTTTACTAATCACAGGGAAATAATTTCAAAGCTCTGTGGATGAAGGCTTCTGGTATTTAAGGATATCGTCCTTTGTAAAGACAAGGATCAACAGAGGAATGTGCAACCGCAGGGACAATACTGCAGGTATGATGAGGAGGTTTAGGTTACGGTAGCCAGATTTCGTCCCCAAATAACTGAAGGAAAAAGGCTCTTGCTGCTTTCAGAGAGTTGGATTGGTCTAAGCCAGGACGGTATTATACAGATGTGGGAAAGGAATATGTTAGCTTTCAGGGAACAGAGAGAGAGACTGAAAGAAATGTGCTGGTATGTAAGTGTCAGTGAAGAAATGGAGGGCCTTGTCTGTTAACCAGCCAGGTAGTCTGGTCTGCTTGACAGCTACAGGTTACAGCAAAAGGTAGAGAAACCCAGTTTTTTGGTTCATAAATACAATATAGCCTTGATTCAGTTTGCCATGGTACAGAAGCTGCTTTTTTCAACTTTTGCATATGTTTCCAGAAAACGGGGGGGAAGATTTTCCATTCACTACTTATAAAAGTGTAGGTATTGATCAAGTGAATGTTGTATATGCTCGATGCTGCCTTGTAAGGCACAGTCTAAAATCAAGAATTTAGTTGCATGATTTGCATGGCAGATTAATAATAGTGCTGCATTTCCTACTAGTGCTGGCTGTAGCACATAGATCTGCACAAGTGGTGAGGAGCCGGTGCAGCAGGGCTTGGAAGTAAGGCTGTCAGCTTAATACATTGTGTGAAAATTGGGGCCGAAGGTCACCAATCTCCTGGTACACAAATCTCCCTCTGAGAATCTCATTTCATTCAGACTATCAGTTAGATTAGAAATACCCTAATTATCCCACTGAAATTAAATTACTTTATGTAAGGGTGATATAATGAACAACCATAAAGAAGCTATACAACCAATCATCCTATTAGTCACAGCAAGACTAGACTATACACTAAATGGCTCTGGTTTGATTATTGCGGGCTGGTCTGTGCCACATAAACTGGGGGGGAAGGGAAGGATCTAAGGGAAGATTAGTTCTGATTTCTTTTTCTATTTTAATGGAAGGAGAAAAAAAAAAGGCAAAAAAACCATTTTAATTCACAATGCATGTCTTCTAGGTATGAAATGTGTATGGGTGACTGTCAGAGCAGGCATGGTGTAGTAGGCTTCATGAATTATGAAGAGGTGATCAGGATCTTTCTTAGGGCATAGTGAATTATGTGGCTACAGAGAGCAGCAGGAGAGCTGTAGTAATGCAGGTAGACTGCTCCAGCACCTCAGCTAGCAAACTTTGTCACAGAGTCATTTTTTTCTGGATACGCTTGCTGTCACGTGCAGTCATCACTGCTGGGGGAAGGTGAGGGTTTAGCTAATCTTGAACTTGAAAGAGTATGAACGGCTGGAAAAAGTCAACTGTAAAGAGTAAACTGAAAAGACTGTATCTTTAACTTTTATTTAGTCCAGGACTGAAAAAACATTCTATTTTAACAATGTCCTGGCAGACACAGTGGGTGCATTGACCAGCCCAACATGGGTGTGTGTTTCTACCAGAAAAGATGCTACTGTGATGAGTTGTGATTTTCACTTAAGGTGGAAATTTTCGTAGAGATTAAAAGGTGCAGAGAAAGACAGCAAACCAGCTGCTTGTCTCTGCTCTTTGACTTTCTCAGTTAGAATTTAAGAATTGTTTACTGAGTAATTTTGAAGAATCCAGAGTTGCTACTGTATAAGGATGGACAATTTTGAAAAGGCAGAAGATCTTCAGAGACCCGCTTAATCTAGATTTGCCTATTTTAATTGTTATACTTCAGAGGCTCTATTTAACATAAAAGGATAATTAATAATTTATCACTCAAAATCCTAAAGATCTTAATGAAATGGATACTGTGAGTTACTAAATCCTAAAACTAGATGGATATATTAAAAGGGGGGGTATTTATAGCTGGAATTAATTCAGGTGTAAATGTCAAATGACTATTTTAAAACATGGACATGAAAGAAACAGGTATAGAGAAGTATCCTAGGAAACATAAGAAAAGCAGGGATGTCTTACTACTTTGATCTTCTTGCAGTTTGTTTTTATTGGGCTTATTTTATGCTGTGCTACTGGGCAGGGCTGCTTTGCTGAAGTTCAGTCCTGCACAGATAGACTTGGTGTGGAAAACTATGCATTTTTCTAAATTGGGCTTCAAGTTATGTTTCATAAAATCTTTATAGTCAGAATATTATGTTCTTTAAAGGAAGATGCTGACTTCACCTTCTATTTTCTTCTTCTGTTAGTAGTCTTATGTCATCAGTCAATAGTATAAAATGTGTTATGAGACAGTGCTGGGCCTGTGTAGTATTTCGCTGAGTTTTCTATCTTCTCTTTTACAGAAGTTCACTGTAAAAACTAATTCACATATGCTATGTCTTATTCAGGGTTTATCTTTTCATAGTTGTACAATAGAATCATGTTTTGGAAAAGCAGCAAACCATTTGAATACTCTAAATATCACATAAAAATGTTTCTTTAAAAGAACAAAGGCATTCTAGAATTTCGTTCAGTTAAATATTTGCTAAATGCCTTATTTGAATGTGAACAGAATGAAAGTATGAAATATATAATTTCTATTGATCAGAATTGCAAAGCAAAATTTGTGATGAGCAACATATCTTGACTGGTGATAAAAATTCTAGTTTTTCAACTCAGTAGGTAATCTGTACCTATATATTGGAAACGAAAATAACTTTTCTTCTTTCAGACAATGCCTAAGAAATAGAGTAAAGTATTTTGGTTATCATGCCATTTTGGGAGAGGTGGGAATGGAGGAAGAACACTTTCAATGAAAAGTAAATCAGTGTTGATGCCAGGAGACAGTAATTCAGAACTCAACTTGTGCAGAGTCTTTGAGGGAATATTAAGCCTGCTATAACTGACCATATGTGACTTCTATTCAAATCTGAGGATAGTTAGGAACAATGGCACTTCACAAAATTTTTTGATGAAACTTTGTTACATTGGAGTTTTCAATTTAAGAAAATTGACTTAGCTGGAACTAATATGCAGTACTTTAATCATGGTGTCTGGAGGAAGCAGAGTTTCCCCAATTGCTTTGAGAAGAAATTCATGCTGGTTTTGTAGATTGCTACCTGAACACCTATTGAAAATCTTCCATTTTTGCTGTATACTTCTGCATATTCTCTAATTTTTGTGTGTGATTAGGAGGAGGGGGATGAGAAATTAATACTGAGCCAGCTGGTGAATGGAAATACCCTTAAATGATAGCGCTTTTGAAACTGAAATAGCACTGACAACAAAGAATGTAAATTGGTTTTTTATTATTATTATTATTATGGAGTTGCACAGTCAGCAACCTGTTCTGTTGAGGGCTTAGAGAGATCCTATGGAATAACCTTGATCTGGTAGTTTAACAGCTGGAGAGAACCACCAGGTTTGTCAAGGATCCTCAGTAAACATCATTATGATCATTGAAATTGATCCCCTGCTCTGGAGGTAAGTTCAATAGTGTAATTCATATCTCATGTAATTTTCTTTATGCCTGGATCTCCCAGAGCCATTGTGTAGACTGCCATGGACCCCTGATACGGGCGAGTTTGTATGGTAAATTGACATACTGTTTAGTGAGAATGATCAGAGTCCTTTTAAGATCTCGGGCTTTAAAAAAAAAAAGTGCATTTCCCTATTTGTGTGAAATTTCCTGTAACGATCTATTTCATGTAGACGCCCTATATGACCCTTTGGAGAAGCCGGGGGGAAGTGCCTGGAACAATGTGTGCACTACAACTGTGCACAATTTATCACGGTGTGGCAAAGCCAGATCAAGGCAACAGAGTACAATAATTAAATGGATGACTGATAAGCAACAGCTGGGTAGATGGGATTTTTAGAAAAACAGAAGTATTTAATGGTGCACCCTAAAATCTTTCATGAGTGCATATGTTTATGTAATAAGCTACTTTAGCATTAAAAAAAAAGTTGTATTCCATAAGTACTTTAGAAGATGCATTAGTCTAGCAAGTAATTATGTTGGTTTCTCTGGGACTCTTCACAAGAAAAAGTTTGTGCAGGATTTGACCTGTCTCAAGTTAAAAGTTGTTAGCATCGATTATATCGGAAATTAAATACTGTAAATGGAAAACGCAAAGTTGATTTTAAAGCTTAGGTTGGACATACCTCTGGAGTTGGACCATATTCTTTTGCAGATTGGCACAGTTTAGGGACGCACATCTTTATTCAGGGCTGGGGTTCTTAGCTGTTACCTTAAGAAAAGGTAATGGATAGAATAGATTCTGCGAGGTTATTTCTTTTAGTGTTTCCACGGTAATAGAAAGAAAATCCAGGAATGCAGTATAGGCAAACAGACTGGGATGTTATGCAACGTTCTCAGTTCACACTGTAAAACTTATGCTAGACCAAAATTAGTTGCACTTAAAAAGAGCCTGAGACAGATGTGTGAAAAGTTCTACCTTTCAAACTCGCACTTTGGTTATCAAATTTAAGCACAAATTTGAAGTTTTGATTTGTCTAATGTTGGTGTTTAGGATGGCTTGTGTTGATGCCTTCAGACTTTCTATAGGATTAAATCATATCAGCTCTCCTATGCAGATCATTATTGAAAAGAATAGGTTGTCTTTAAATAAAAATGGATCAAGGTGTAATTGTTCCTGTGCGTCTGTGACAATGTGTCTTGCTTGCAGTGTAGTGGGAACATGAGTTCCTTTATACTTCAGCATCCAAGCAGAGATTTCAATTTAATTTGTGTGCTAGAGGCTTTTGACTGTGAAGCAAAACAATTACATTTCTCTGTCTGCTTTTCTAGACTGAAGCATTTTATGTAGTTTCTTGCTTTGTGTTCTGGCTGTGGTTTATTTCAGAATGGTATCTAAGTTTTAGGTTTCTGATTTTTGGAGAGAAAGTGTTTAACCTGCTTTTTTGAATCGCATTTGCTACATAAATTCTCCTGATCAGAGTTTTTTGGTAGCCAGGTAACATACTTACTGTAATGGAGTTTGATGTGTGTTGAGGTAGAGGTGGCTCCCTTTCTCATGGTTAACCCAAATAGCAGTTAGCCCTGGTATGATTCAAGAAAGGCTTTTGCTTTTGGAACTGAAGCATGGTGATTCTGGTGCTGGTTCTTCTTATGTTTATTTTCCCCAGGTCTACATTACAGGAATGGTAGAAAAGGGAATTAATCCAAATCTGAAGACTTGGATTTACAGAAAGTGAAAATAAAATTCATACAGATGTTATGATGTATAAATACAAGATGTTGTAACAAAAAAGAGAAACATCCCCAAAACATTTTAATGTGGAGATATAATATGTAAATATATCTAATACCAATAATATATCTGATACTAATATGTAGAAGAAAATTTGACAGTGCTAAGTATTGAAAATAACTGTCAATTTTTGCATCATCGTAATTTACCTTCTATTCATTAGATGATATTCTAAACACTTTTTTTTTAATTTGTCATGTCATTCCCATGTCAAATAACTCAAGGTAGTTTATCATTATTGGGCAAGTTTGTGGTAAATCTGGGATATTTAAAATCCCTGAAAGTAAGGAAATAGTATCATCTTGGATTTCAGTAAAAACATTTTTACAATTAGGGCAAGATGTTTACTTCTAAGTAAAGAATTATTCTCTTTTTTTTTCTCCTCCCTCCCCTTCTCAAATCCTTCTGTGATTTATACTGAGCTTCAGGAGTAACCACTTCTTGTTTCTACTGCTGGGATCGGTTTGTGACAGAAGCAGATCAGGGAAAGGGACACTTTGTTGGCATAATATGAGAACTTCAAAAAAAAAATCAGAAGATGAGAAAGCAGAGAAAGTATTAGCACAGTGGGTAGTTAAACTCAAAAATCAATTGCCACAAAAAGTTGTGGAGACACAGTATCTGCAGGTTCAAAGAGGGAGTAGACAAATTGATGGGCAACAGGTCTATAAACAGATATTGAAAGGATTAAGCAGGGATGTGCCCTAGAAATATGCCAAGGCATCAGTTTTGGATGCTGGGAGATGCAAGGAAAACAAACCACAGAAAATGATCAGGGTTGCCTGCTCTTATGAAATAGCATCTCCTTTTTTCCTCTGGGAGACAGGATGCTCCCCAGGATAGACCATTTATCTGGCCCAGCAGAACATTGTATGTGTTCAGAAGAGAAGAAATTGTATAACGTTAACCTTTTATTTAAGCCTTGTCTTTGATCACTTTGATCACTGGCACTGTTTGAGTAAGCGCTTCATTCCTCTGTCCTTTGCACTTCAGAGGCAGGAGAGAGGATGAAGCTGCTTCCTCAGTTTATGCACATGTATTTGAACTTTCCCTTCTAATGAGAGCAGGAGAACCTCCAGAGGACATGGAAACTGATCTTCTTGTTTTATCCAGGCTTTCTGGAGTAAACCTAAAGGGATGAACATGCCCCAGCTTTGCAAAAACAGGAGGAGTGGTAGGTACGTGAAGCTTATTACGCCCCATCAAGTCTGCCAAGTTTAATCTGCCATTACAGAGAGAAAGCTGGCTGTGAAATGGTTTGGATTGACTGACAACATTTAACTAACCACTGAGAATGATTTTGTCTTTGTAGTACAATTCATGTCTTTCCATCATGTCCGTGTGTGTAGTGTTTTCAAATGAATTTAATTATGAGTGATGAATACTAGCTTTATGGATGTGCTTTTCTCTGTAATACTGTAACTGATTGCTTTTCATCTGGACTTGTCACCAGGGTTCACAACTGTCTCAGGTTTGCACTTAGCTGCAGTTAGTTAAACTGCTGGGGCTTGGTGGGGGAAGTTGAATTTTTGTTTTGTTTTAGGGTGGTGGTGGTGGTGGTTGTTGTTGTTGTTTCAATCCTGAGCAAAAGTTTTGGATTTGTTGTTGTTTCAATCCTGAGCAAAAGTTTTGGATTTGTTGTGTTTCAATCCTGAACAAAAGTTTTGGGTTTTATTTTTTGACTACCCAAGAATATTCACTTGTGGTTGGCTAAATGGGAGTCAGTGCCCTTGTTTTCATTTGTGATTTCTTAGAGTAGATACTGATTCAATTTCTAGTCTCTTGGGCACTGCTCAGTAGTGAAGGAAAAAGCAAAAAGCAGAACATTTTTCTGGTAAAAACTCCTTTTGCTGATATTTGTAAAGGTGTTATTCTGTGCATATGCTACAAGTATGCATCAGACATCTTCCTATGACATGAGGAATCAAGATCGTGAAGTTTCCTGCTAGAAGCAAAAAATGATCTTCATTTCAGGAGAAACAAACTTCTTATTTTCCACTTCCTGGTCTGTTTATATTTAGCTCAACAGCTTTTAGATTGTGAAATGCAGCATCAATGGGGAGAAAAGTAGAAGACTCTGTTGCAAAGTACATAGAAAGTTAGGTGATAAATGTATAGAAATTACTGCTATTACTATATTACTGCACTGTCATGTTTTCTTATATTCTTTATGTGCTCAAAAGAAAGTGACGACTCCTTTTCCCTCCAGTCTCTACATGTTGGCGTTTGCTTGCCTTTGATTTAATTCCTGATGCTAATTTTATACTGAAGCTGAGGTGACCTTTATATGTACCACTTTTCCAGGTGTTGCCTACTAACTTTCACCCACGCAATAACCATCATCTGCATTTCTAATGAAGTAAAGCACTAGGGACTAACCTCTGTTACCTTTTCTACCTTTGATTTGAAAATTATGCTCATCTAAAAGGAAACTTCTGAAACACGTAGAATCAACTTCAAAAAAACCCCTTGAATTGGCTAGTAAGAGTAACAGGATGAGGTAGTTGGATTGTGCACTTGGAGTCCAAGGCAATGGTCTGAGATTTCTTCTCTGTTTACACCACTGCTGACACGGAATAATTTCTACTATTTTTATGGTGTTTCTCTGCAGTTATAGTAGTGCATACAAGAAAGACTTCTTAAGTGTACATCTTGCAAATGCAGAGGAGTTTTATCTGGCGGGCAGGCTTGCTACTCTGCTCAACCAGGTGAGTAAGACACAATCATTGTCATAATTCATGAATGTAAGAGCATCTGAATCAGAATTCTTGCTGTCAGGAAAGGGCTTCTTCCTAAAAATGCTAGCCAAAAATAATAATTAAAAATTGTAGACAAAATTTAGCGTGAGGGCAAGTAGGACAAGTTGACATACACTGACATACAGGGACAAGTTGTCATTGTGGTATGGGCTCACATGGCCATCTTTGAGTCCAGCAGTGTGCTCCATCTAGCATGCAATGGGCTGATAACGTTTGTAGTCTTAACTGAGGGAGGCAATGTAGGAGTTGCATTAATAACCAAACACTTAGGCCTCCTCCCTTTGGTCTTAACCATTTTAGTGAAATGTTTGAGTTACGTACATCTGTTACATTGGTGGTGTCGTCATTGTTAAAAGGCCCTAGCTGCCTGCTTTTGTGTGAACAGAACTGCTCATTTTAGCTGTTGAAAGGTGGTGCAGGTCAAAGGAAGAACCACAGAGATTGCCAGCCCAATTATAAATGCGGGCATCTGCACAGAGTTTGTGAGGCCTCGGTCCACAGGTCAAAGTGCCAAACTGCTCTTTGTGTCCCAAGTTCACAGATTTGATTTGGCACATGTTTAGTTCCTTTTAAGTGTAGAGTTGCTGTAAGTCCATGTCAGATAGTTACAGGAGGCATCATGAGGGTTTGAGTCTAATTGGTGTTTGTGTTTTTGAATTAAAAGCCAAGGCACAACACACTTTTTCATACAGCTACCAAATGTAGGTATGCAGTACTCAATGATAGTAGATGAGCCCTAAAAAAAAAAGACATTTTTGTTTCAAGTCTTGTCCATTCATCAATCCTTGTCCATCCTTCTGTTCCCTTCCCGAATCAGCAACGTCCCCTCCCTGCCCACCTGGCACCAGATGTGCTGTCAGGCACTACTGTGTGTCCCAAGTCCTCCGAGTGGCAGAATGCAAAATCTCAGGTGACATTCACCTGGAAGCGCTTAGCCCTCAACAGCTGCAGCCCCTTGATTACCTTGCCCGCCTCGGTGGCTCCGTGCCGCTACCATATCAATTGCTTGTCAATTTGGCTTAGCTATGACTTTGACTGACTGGAATGAGGGAAGTGGGAGTGGGGTGTAGGCGAATGGTTAAAATTAATTGCTACATAAGAAAAAATTGAAAGATAATTATTCCTGCTTTCCTGTCAGTGCTCGAGGGTAGATGACCTCATTAACTTGCAGCTTGTACACAATTCAATTACTAGGAGATGGAAAATACATTTTTAATTACCTCGGTGGCTTGTGCTCCATTCATCTCCATTTGCATGGCTTTTTTACTGTTGTGTTCTGAAGAAGTAGCATGGTATTACTAAGGCTACCATAAGATCTTGCTTCTTGCTACAATTATTCTTATTTGAGGTAGGATATTAAGTGTGTGATATTAACCCTTTGGTGCCAAGTGAATTGGGAGTTCCTGTGGTGGCACTAATGTGTTTTTAGTCAGCTTGGCATGTCAGGATTTTGAAACTTACAGTGTCAAATAATTACGTAGGGTAACTTTGTTCCTTTGTGCATTTTGTTGCTACATATTTTAAGAAAGCATTAAATTGGTGCATAATAAGCAGATCATCTAGTTAGACAAATATCATATCGATGTATGTCGTGGGAAAGGATTCTTTTGTAATTTCTGAAAGCCTATTATGGCATTTACCAAATTAATGACGACTTAATTGTTTTAAATACATAGCTAGACAATGATTTTAATGCATGAGTTTTTAAAACTGTCAGTGGTGTGTTGAAGTGCACAATACACGTGGAAAGAATATTTGTTCATCACCAACCATTTAATTTAAAACTATTGCAGCATTGAAAGGCTTGGAGCTAAGGATTGAGGAACCCTGTGACTTGGTGCACAGATTTTTTTTCATGAAAGACTTGTCAAGGATTATACAGTGCTGCAGCTTAAGACTGTGTGGTTGTTAGAGTTGCATCCAGCAACTACCACAAAAAGATTCAAGAACTGGTCTTGAGTGTTTTAACTCCTGCCAGTCGTAGCATGACACAGACTGTAATCCCTGCTCTGATGGTGCACGCTGTGTTGATGGGGAAAGAAGGTACAGGCCACAGAGACTAATTGGTTGTTAGGTCATGAGGAAGTGCTGAGACAAGTTGTGATGTACAGAGATATTTAGTGGTGGGAACTGAATATGTTTTATATGATGTATATCTGGTCACTACTTTGCTCTCTGAAAAAAAAAAAAATTGGAGCATAATGCAGGCATTCTTGAACTATTCATATGAACTTCATTGTGAATGTATTAGTCCTATTTAATTCGTCTCTAAAGAGCATTAAAGCAAGATAAGGCGCTTTAAAGGCTCACTGTCAGAGGGCCTTTAATGATATTCTAAGAACTTGCACTGAACTAAACTATTAGTCCATGGTGTGCCCTCTGCTGTGACCTGCAAGTGAGCATCATTGCGGGAGATCTCTGAGGAAGTGGTGGCGACAATTTAGACAGTTGTCCTTCCTCTTGCTGGTTAGTGCCTCAGTGTGATCCAAGAGACAGTGAGATACAAGCTCCTTCTTGCTATGCAGTAACATTTAGGATGCTTATTCTGCAAAATTGCATTTTGAAAAAAAAGGTGGTTGGACTAACACGTACCTTCTTAGGCTAGCAAATTTATTGTGACATTTTTCTTCAAGAATATCTGCTAAAGGAACGTACACTGGAAAGTTTCTTCACTGACCAGTCTTTCAGGAGAAAGCAAGTGAGCGTGTGAGTCATTTTATTAAAATAAAAGAATGTAAATATTTTAAATTATCTGTGTTGGTTATTTTATAGTTGGTTTTTTCTGCATTTCATAACACAGGAAGACATTTAAGTAACCAACTTTAGTAAGATTGCCTTTTTGGTTTTTCACTAGCTTAGTATGGAGACATACAAAATGCAATATTAAGGAATCAGTTGCTTGCAGACCTGGAGAGAAATTATGTTTGGATTTTGCTTATACCGTATGAAATAGACCTGCCATTTGTCATAGATGTTTTTTGGTGTGACGGTTTTGTTTGTAATTTTTAATGATTTGGGGTTAGGTTTGGTGGACCTAGTGCTGGTAAAATCTCCAGTGCAGCGAAAATTCATGGCATTTGCATGAGACGCAATGCCTGTTACCAGGTGCAATATGTTTACTTTGACATGTAGCAATATTTCCATTGTTCTTCCAGAGATAAACAATAATGTAGTCCTGAACTTTCTTGGTTTGTTAACAACAGTCAAGCCAAAAGATGTAACACAAAGTATATAAACATTTTAGAATATGAACTGTACATGGAAGTAAATGTGACTTGAATATAACAGTTGGAGGAAACCAAAGCAAGCTTAGTTTGCTTGGAATATACCCTGATCCCTTCTCTTCTGCCTCCATCTATTATTTTTATTATTACATCGGTATTTGTTGGTCAAAAAAATTTAGGTCATCTGAAATATTTATAGGGCTTCTGCAGCTGTCTGGCCTGTCAAGTCTTTGAAATGTATGTGACCACAGCAGAATTTTTTATAGTGCTCTAACAGTGTTTTCATTAAGGGAAAATGAATATAAATGGTAAGATAATAATTGGAAACTGACTTAAATGTGACATTTGGGCCAACATCAGTGATTCTGTAGTGTTAATATATTTTCAGATGACACATAGGCAAAGCCTTTCAGGATCCAAGGAGAGAGGCTGATTCAACTTGAATTTCTTTGTGGATTTTTTGTGTGTTGAGCATCCATTCCTCTCACCATTAAGCAGCAGGGCTTTTTGCAACCCTGCTTCTGTCCTCTACCACCTACAAACAAATGACATCTGTACTATTTGCAAAAGATGGATCCTATCATGATCTCTAGGTCTGGGTTTTTCTTTTTACTGTTTGAGAGACTGTTTCTCCTGACATAGTGAAGTTTTTGTTAGAGTGAGTTTGTGATGGATAAGTGCCATTTAAGACTTCTGCAGTCATGTACATGGGTATACATCCCAATTCACCAGTACTTTTTTCTGTGAGCTTGTGTGTCTTTGTGGTACAGTGTTACATCATGCAGCGTTGGGCTGAAAATGGTGGTGAAGAAAGTGAGATTTTGTTCTTGGTTTACAGAATGAATATGTAAAGAAATACAACCTAACAAACAAACCTGATGTTTATGAAGTAGACTTCTTTGGCTGAATTCAGTAATAGGAGTGTAGTAGTGGGCGGGTACATCTCAAGGTTTAGCATCTGTAGCTGAAAAGGATGTTCTGTCAATACTTCATCTACCTACAAATACAGAGAGTGTATTTGGAGATTAAAGATCCAGACATGAATTCCCAGCAAATGCAGAATGTACTAGGAGTCCCAGCATGGTCCTGGAAATCTGTTTCCAGCCCCGACACATAGGGATGTGTTGGCACAAAAACCCTGGTATCTACCTGAAGGTGCTCACCTTTTGCTGTTGAAAACTCAGGCAAGGAAGTAGAGTGCATTCCTCATTTTAGTAAGAAAAGGAAAATTGCATGTGTAA
This sequence comes from Calonectris borealis, assembly GCF_964195595.1. NCBI lineage: Eukaryota > Metazoa > Chordata > Aves > Procellariiformes > Procellariidae > Calonectris > Calonectris borealis. The sequence continues at coordinate 12,864,839 of NC_134325.1, forward strand.
AATGAAGTTTCAAGTGAGACAGTACCCCAGGACTGTTGCAAAACATAGTCTGTAGAAGACATCATGGAAGGGATTTTACATTCAATGATCTGTTTCTCTGATCACATGGTAGTAGTAACTTGTAGTTAACTTGTAGGAAACAAACAATAACTTGCTTTCTTGCAAAAATCTGTGTTGATCTAGCTGTTGGCCCATTTCCAGAAGAGATTTGCACATGCTGATTGTTAGAGACTTTCTTTTAATCTTCTTCTGCCCTCCTAGTTGAAGAACTATTGCAGGTCTTTTTCTTTTTTTTTTTTCCCCCCTTCCCCAGTTGTAATCAATAATATAGCATTTACTCCCCCCAATGTAGTATAGGATTCAGTTATGATATCAAATACACAATGTTATCCAATTATTGTGTTTAATTATAGTAAGGAGATTGCAGTCTTACAAAATACGCAGTTTAAGGTTCTCAAAATCTTCAGTAAGTCAATGTTGATATAAATTATAATATGTCTTGTTTAAACTGCAAAGCCCAGTTATCCCTTACCATTGCAGAAAAATGGTTCATTAGAAGGATTAAAAAAAAATACATATAAAGTAAAGGAATTTGCTCATTATAAAATGTTTCACACATAATCTAACTAATTAACATAATAAATTGCAGGGAACCATATTGGAATATCATATAATTAAATAAATTCCATACGGGCCACATAAGTTAATGTTTTCTTTTTGGGAAATTGTATGCCTTGGCAAATAAAATATTCCGAGGATTAACTATAAAGAAAAAAATGGCTTTGTGTAATTATTCTCTCTTGTAATTTGAATTAGACATAATTACACTTCCTAAATATGAAAGGAAAATAAGTGTGATCTATAGAGAACAGACAACACCACCGAGACAAGTCTGTCTTTGTTTCCTGACCCATTAAGTGACAATTATGATACTTGCGTTAAACATCTTAGAAGTGGCATGAACTTGCCATAACTCTTCACTTTTTCTGCTTGAAAAGATCATAATGGGAAAAGCTTTTGCTCTTCTGTTTTTAAATGGAGTTCAGACTACCACTTGTGCAATACAAAAAGTTCATAGAAAAATGCCATTGCATCAAGTACTATTTTCATCACGTACATAAAATAAAGGAGTGGTCTTTTTGCAACTCCAAAGCCACACAGCCTTCCAGAATATACTACTGTAAACCTCTATAAAATGCGTGTATGCTTAAGCCCTGTGATACACCACTGATAAGTGCCTATGTGGTTTCAGTGGAAAACATAAACAGAATTTGCAGATGTCAAGTGTGTTAGTGCACTTCAGGTTGAATTACTGGTGCAAGTTATGAATTTACTTCTTGGTTTCTCCAGGGTTTTTTTTCCCCTCTCCATTTATTTTTTATTTTAAGTTAAACAATTGCCAGACAACATGTGATCTGAAATAAATTCAGTGTTTTTTCTAAACTTATTTTTTACCAGCTAGCAAAAAATGCTTCAGAACTTTTTGTGTACTTGTGGAGAGTTATATTACCTAAGTTCACGTATATTCCATGTATCAGTGCATACCCAATTAAGAGTATTGTATGAGCTTGAGGATCTACGCACAGAGTTTACAAATTTTGCCTACTAGTTGTGTTGCTCATTCTGTTAGACTAAATCGTTTATGCTATTGAAAGTACACCTTTTCTTAGATATGAACCATAGGTTTTGGTCTTTGCATGGAATTTATCTGTGAATCACCTACTTAAGATTTATTGTGTTGTGATAAACAACAGAAATAAAAAGCAAATTATGGGGGTAAATTATAATTATGTGACTTAGCTAAATAATTGCTTGAGATAACTTCATCATTATTTATGATTTGCTTTTTGATAGGAAGTAGTCTTATGTAAGTGAGGTAAATAGATGGAAATTTTTTTTTCTGAAATTCTTCAATGAGACATGGTGGTTCATACAATCCCTCAGCTTCCTCTGCCAGGAGACTTGGAGACTTCATGAAAGATGCTTCTCAGTATGTATCTGTTGCTCTGTCATGATGAAAACTTCTTTTTTTGCTTCTATGTATGTGATAAAAAGTATCTTTTGTTTATTTGCTATTACTATTAATGCTGTTTTCTAGCCTGATATTTTGAAACATTTTTTCATTTTTTAATGTAAATTTTTGGTTCAGTAATACTCTTTATGTACAAGCTGTTTCTGTTACATCTTATGTGTGACTCCTGTGTGTTATGCTGTTGCACTCTGATTTCTCCTTGGATCTTTTGGCTCATGGATTCTGAGAAAGGCCAGTGGAAAATTCCCTTGCTGTATGTGTGCTCTCTCCTGTCATTTATAGAATTTTGCTGATAAAGCATCCTATTTTTGCTAATTTCTTTCCATGAAAAAAAATCTCTATCCATAAAATGTTGTGGAATCCTTTGATTTGCAGCAGCCAAAGCTAAAGATAAAAAAAAAAAAGTAAGGTAATAGCATTTTTTTTGTTTCTTGCTTTCCTGGAAGGCACTGTGTACTGGTACTCCTCTTGGTTGTACTCTTGCTTTTTATTTACAGTGCCTCTCCAGTGGGAAGATGTTATCCACACATTTAGATTCCCTGAACATGAGCCATGGAAACTAATTTTCAGACTTTTTAGTATCTAGTGTTACAGGTAATGCTAAGCAGTTTATTTACCGGATGCTGTGGCCCTCGTTTTCATGAAATTTGAATGCCATTGTGTTTCTGAATTGCCCATTGCAAAGACACACAGGGAAGTTCTGAGGTTTTCCAAAGTTATACAATTTTGAAAGTAGAGACTTCTACCATCTATACAACGTATGTGCCCACTTTTTTCAAGTATTTAAAAATAAACACACAGATCAGTCTGAAGCCAGCATTTTGCTGCTTCTGATGGTGACGCCTCTTCCTGAGGCGTTTACTGAGCCTCACCTGGAGTTCAGCCCTTAAGGGGACGGTGCCACCTGGCTGGTTTGTGTTTAGTTTTGACAGTATCTTAGTGCTCCCTGTTCCCAACACCCATCCTGACGTGTTTACAGACAATTTAGATGATTTCATTAGTAGATCCTTAGAAGGCGTTTTGATCAAAAGAGTTTTCAATACTGCCTAAATGATAACCACATGTGCTTAGTTTGGCAGTTTTGACAATTCCTATGTGTAGGACAGGAGGCTTTCATTCATCTTTACAGATGCTGTACTTGTTTAGTCTCACACTGCACTGGGAGAAGAGCTGATGTGTTTTTAACCACTCTGCTTGATACTGATGTAAAGAAGACTCAGCCAGAGCCAGACTTTCAGCTCCTTCTCTTTGCTGCTTTGCCTTGCTCAATCAACAGAACGCATCCAGATCTCTATCTTGTAGACTCAGACAGATCCAGTGAAATGGACTGTGATGCACAATTTCCAGGCCCATGCATAACACCTGTCTTTTAAGCTGGTTTTAAGTATGATCATCCTTTGGCCTTTGCCATTCCTTTTAAACGTATGTCTGTATTCAAACAAAACTTCTTTTAATAGCTGCAGTGTCCTCCTTTCTTAGATGTCTCTGTTTATGGGATATTTTAGTGAATTTGAATAGGTTTTCTGACAGACCGTGCCTTCAGTATCTGTGAAATGGCAAGATTCTTTTTGTGCTGAATCCAGTTAACAGAAATACTTTTCCTAATTCTCCTTTTCTATTTATGTATTGCTGGTTAAGCAGATTAAGTAGTGAGAAGTCTTCTGAAAGTTAGTTAACCTCCTTGCTTCTCTAGCTTTGGCTGTCTGTTCTGCAGATTCCTCTTATTTGTCTGTAACATCACAATCCTGATTTTATATCTTGCTTTCCCACACCTCAGACTCATTTTTGATACCATCTCTTTAAATATATTTTTACTTCTTTGGAGTTATTTTTAAGTTTCCTAACTTTTCCCATTATGAGCTATTTCTGACTTCCATCTTTGCAATAAATAAATCACTTCCCTTTCTTAAAATATTACTGTGGATTACTGTTACATGATACCGTGTTCTGCAAGGAGGTCAACCTTAACTATGATCACTGCTGAACTGTGCTTTATTCTCTTGCAGTCCTTCCAGTGTCTGAGTAAGGGCTGAATCCAAGATAGCTACCAACTTTCCACTTTTACATGCTTCACCATAGTTTTTGCGAAAATCAGCTGATGATAAAGCGAACATTAGTTTCCTAACCTGTGCTCTCATGAGACATTCAACCAGTTTTTCCCATCCCCTTTTGCTCCACCACCCACAGTATTTTGCTTTAATGGTGTTTTCTGATCTACAGACTTCAGATGCCTTTCAAATTCTTTGGTCTTTAAAATTTACTACATAGAAAACTAGTGTCATATCAGATATAGAATGGAAATCACATGCAAATATGAATGGGATTATGCTATTTTTCTCATTAGTCCTTGTTCCAAAAATGATCATTTAAATATAGATTCGTAACTGTTGTTAGCCATCCTAATAATTTAATTCTGTTAGGTGTTTAAATTAGACCTGTACAAAGATACCTAGGCACTTGAGGTTGAGAGCCGAGGTGCTAAACTGTGGAAGCACAACTGTAAGTCTTGTTAAGGTAAGTTGAAAATCTGACCAAACTAATTGTATGCTGATTTTTATTAGGTTTTGTTTTGCTCTCCTTTGCCAAGTGCTTCTGCAATACCAAGTAAGTAGATATCTGCATTCTTGTTGCAGCACTTGAGATTCTAATTGTAACAGACTTTGCATAAGGATTTAGGGATTCCTGGATCATTATAGTCCTGAATTTAAGTCATCTCTGTGGATTATGGAAGAGGACAGCATTTTATTATGTTATTTTTAGGGGCATGTTCCCATTTTGTAGAGAACAGTGCTCTTGGCTTTTCCTGAACTCCAAGCTCACTGCAAGCTGAGGTCCCAAGTGCTGCTGTTTGTGCCATGGTTAGGTGCCACAGTTAGATGGTCTTGATCCACAACATCTTGGTGCTGTGTGATGTATGGCTCCTGACTTATGAACATCAGGATGCACTCTACTGGAAAGCTTGATTTAAATAACAGAATAATGTAGGTGGGAAGGGATCCCTGGAAGTCATCTAGTCCAATCTCTTGCTGAAGGCTGAGCTAACTCAAAAGTTGTATCAGGTTGCACAGAGTTTTGTGCAGTTGAGTTTTGAAAAAATGATGGATGGAGATTGCACAGTCTTTCTGGGCACCTGTTTCATCCTGGTTATCTCATGAAAGATCACCAGTTCCTGCTCCATACTCTCCCCATGACTGTGGATGTTGCTGTCCACAGTCAGTGCTGCTATAATCTTCCCTCCACTGCAGACTGGAGTTCTGTGGAACCTAAGGTCTGGTAGCTCAAACATAGTAGACGGATGTAGTAGCTAGATTTCTAACCAGCTGCACATACGGTCACCTGCATTTATGATGAGAAAATTCCCTGTCTCTCTCACTTTACTGTCGTAAAACAATTAATAGGTTAAACCTAGAAAACTTGGGGACCATTTGCCAGTCACAAGACCTTTGTTAGTTTGACACTTAATCTATCTTTGTGTAGACCTTGGGTACATTATTCAGATAAGAGGGAGAAGGGGTATTTTTTACCCTAAATTGTTGATCTGAACCCTGTATGACTACTTTTTTTTTTTTTTTACCTGCTGAACATTGAGAGGGGGCCTCTACTGATAGTTTAGTAATGCAAGAAATCAGACATTTGTACTCTCTGCCTTCCTGCTGTGCTGTTGACCTTCAGGCTTTGGTGGCCTCATATGACCCACCTCCACGTGTAATCACGTGGCTGGTAACTCTCCCGGTGCCTCTCTACTGGAAACAACAATTTGCCCTGTAGGATGTGTGGGACACCATGTGGGAATGCCCACATGTGAGGTCCTGATCCAAAAACTACTGAAGTCACTGAGGATTTCTCATTTTATTTCAGTATTACTTAAGCCAGGTCCTCCAGGCTGTGATTTTTTGATTGGCTTGCCAGTTGTATACTTTTAAAATATCGCCTCTTTTATTCACTTTTGCTTTTTCTGTTTGGCACCCTTCCTAATCCTCTTATTTCTGAAAAGTAATTGGCATGTACAATATTTTGAGGCATAGGAAGAAGCTTTGAGCTGTTTGTTCTCTTACTAAAACAAATGACACAATGGAAAAATAACATCAAGACATGAAAGGGAAGGAGGGGAGGAGGAGGGGAAGGCGTCAGTAGGCAAGGGCAAAGGGAAGAGCTCTTGTGGAGGCCGACCAGGCAGCAGGAGAGGCCACGCCATGAGACACATGAGGGCCCGACGCTCGCCTGCTCCCGTGCTCCAGCCGTACCCTTCTGCAGCGGGGACTTGCTCTGCTCCTGTTTTTCTCTATCGCTGGCCTCTTGGCTCAGGATGTTTTCCGTCTTCTCTATATTTCAAAGCTTTGTGGTAAATAATCAATTCAAACCAGCACCGAGTCTCTCTTTCTGTAATTCTGAAAACCCATTAAATTATATTGTTGGGGGAAAACAATAGTTGTGCTAATCATGCTCTGTGCATGTGCATCTTAATTTCCCCAGAGACCTGAATATGAATTTTTACTAACATGTTAATTTTGTGTGTTAATCAGTAGCTGTAGGCCGAATGAATGGATTGACTATGTAAAACTGTTTGATATTGAAACAACTCCTTTTGACCCCCTCAAATTGGCTTCATTCCCCTAAAGACGGTTAAAGTTAATTAAGCACTCAATAGGTTTATGGTGTTTAAATTAAAATATATCACTCCTCATTGTGTAGTCATCAAGCGAGGCCGGCGCTCCCCCCGCGGGCCGCCCGCCTGGCTGATGGCCTTACCGCAGCGCGCCCCTCCGCGCCCCTCCGCGCCCCTCCGCGCCCCTCCGCGCCCCTCCGCGCCCCTCCGCGCCCCGCGCCAGGCGCCGCCAGGGGGCGCCGTGGCGCTGCGCTCGCCGCGGCCCCGCGGGACGTGCCAGGGTGGCGGCGGGGGGGGTCAGGGCGGCCGCCTCCCCCCGCCGCGGGGCCGGGCCTCCCCCGCCCGCTCCCTCCAGGGGTTGAGCGACCCCCCACCTTCCGCGACCCCGCTTTTGCATTCAACCCCCTCTTCAATTAAACTTCTGTGATGAAATGTCGGAGCCCTGGGATATATGTTTACTGAGAAATAACTGAAATTATGCATGAAAAATATATAAAATAACACTTAACTCTTCCTTTTAAAAAGACGCATTGAAAGCTGTAACAATTGATGTGCTGGCTTTCCCCTCTGGGCCCTTTTAAAGGGCTGGTTGTGGCTGGGGGTAGCGATTGCTCCTTTTGAGAAGCCATGACAGTCATGTTAAGATCTCCGAAAAGAATTGTATAATAGGTAGAGTGCAAAAAAATGAGATAATGGTAATTCTCAAAGGAATACATGCTTTAAATTAAAAAGGCACAGTGCTGCTGATGTGAGCATTATATTAATGCTTGTATGACACAATCCTCAAAGCTCGCTCTTCTTCCTTAAGCTGTTTACTTCACCCTTGAAAGTGAGGGCTATGCGGCGCCCTGGCAAGGCCAGTATGGTGCACATCAATTCCCTGTTTACTCAGAAAACATCGAAAACAAAACTCCAGAGTGCCTTTGACAGGTTTAATTAAGTAGCTGGCTGCTTGCAGCTAAATAGAGCTATTCTTTCTCCTTAAAAAAAACCCAAACAAACAAACAAAAAACCCCTCCAAAAAAACCGAAACAAACCCCCAAAAAACCCCAATGAACAAACAAAAAATACACACCCTCAACACTTCAAGTATAGTATTTAAGAATTTAGAGGCAGGGGCAGTATGTGGATTATAACTGAAGTTATAGTTGCAGATGCTCAACATCCTTGGAAAAAGTCAACTTTTGTAGTACACTTTTCGTGAATAATTTCTATGCGGGAGAGGGAAGGTGTTGGAATTCGGGAAGACTTTATTTCGTTGTGCCTGTGGTGGCTGAAGCCCTGGGCATCCGTATCAGTGGGCTACATGTGTGGCAGGAAAGTTGAGTGACCCTGCTCCTGTGCAGTGCAGAGGTGCTGCAGCCCCCTTTCAGGTGGGGGTGAGGTGAGGCCACTCAGCCCTTCCTGCCGAGTTCACCACTGGTGGGATCTCATCTCTTACAATGCTTTGGTAAAGCTCAGGCTGCAAAGCTTCTCTGTGCCTGGTTTAACTATTAGTGCTTTGTGTTTAAACAACAGAGAATTATGCATTGCCCTAACTGCCCTGTTGTTATTACATGGAGGCTGGTCAAAAGCCACCCCGTTTGTTAGATGCCCCTTGCAAGCATAAAGGCTAAAAATTATTGCCTTCATACCTTCCTTCCTTGCCTAGAAAATGTTTCTGCATTCTTCAAAAACTAGAAATGCTGTATGAAGGTAGAGGACTGATGGAAGCGGCTAGAAAAAGTATCAGATTAAATTCCCAAAGTAGTATGGCATCATAAAAGAAATAGATTGCCCTGAAGGGGGAGAGCCTTGTTACTTGTGTGGGTCAAGTATAATACTTGCTTTCAAAATACATCTTGGCTGTATAAAAACCCACATATATCTATATTTTATAAATGTTAAAAATGGGCATGAAATCCTACAATATGCCTTTGTGATAATTCAGATTAATTTATCAATCTATTTGAGCCTTGTGTTCTTCTGTTTACCTTTCCAAAACAGAGTTAATATTGTACCTTCTGTGCATGTTGGTGTATGTGAATGAAATTTCGTAATCTTGGATGGATTGCATGTATATAGTTTCATAAGATGAGCAGAGTGAGTTACTCTTGTCTGAGCTACAGATTAAATAGGTATTTTTCCGTAATTCTCTCCTCTTCTGTGCAGAACTGTGGAGGAGAGCATTGTGTTTGAGAGAATGTCAAAGTCTACCTTTTGCGACGCCACAGCTGACAAGTACTGTCTCTGTTGCAGCATATTTCTACCTTTCTGCAGTAAACTGTTTCCTAGTGTTTTTTAAATGTATTTCATGTTTCCCCATCTGTGCAAGCCAGGTCTGTTGAATCTACTGCTGGGCAGATGAGCCAGAGGCAGGGCTATCGCGATTGCATCCTCCACGGTGAAAGCTGAGATGACTTCTTGTCTTCTGTACCCTTTTATAGAGCAGTCCTCTCCAGAAAATGCAGCTAACATTTACGTTGGCTGGTGACAGGAGAGGAGGAGGTCTAGCTGTGCTATGAAATGCTACTTCCTGTTGAAACTCGTAGTTCACATTTATAGCTGTCACCACAAAAGGCAAATGACATTTTTACATGGTAAGCTTTCACAGTAGCGCTCAGAGGGCTGATAAACGTGCTTTACAATTCTGGATGAGGTTAGACTGACTGCAGGAAAGATCTAGCATAGTGGGCCAACAAAGTGTTTTTATTTCTTAAATATCTTCAGATGTGATTGTATCTACAGTGGGGTTTTTATCCAACAGGGTAACTGTGCAAATGATGCAAGCACCTAATAAGTAGAGGTAAATATTAAGACAAAACATGATTTTCTTTTTTCCCTTTAGTATAGTGTTGCTTGAAATCAGGACTACAGTGCTGGCACAGATGACAGTACACAGATGCTTTACTTCTGTGCTCAAGGAGTTGGGGTGGTGCAGCTCTGCCCACCATAACCGCGCCATGAGGTCAAAAAATTGTAGCTTTTTTTTTTTCTTTCCTTTATGCATTTCTTTGACAGCACCAGCCCAGTTACAAAAATAAACTTGTTCTGTGAGCCTATATTCAGGATCATGTTTTGCGTAGAGTAAGAGTTCATCCAGATAGGAAATCTACTTTATAGCAACACAATCTGCTTACCAAATTAAATAAGTGGAATCAGGGGGATTTAGGTAATCTCTTGAGAGCAGCTTTGTAATGTAAATGAGTTTGATTGCTGCTGATAGTCGTTTGCCAGAAGAGCTTGAGGATTTTGGAGATGGCACCTAAATAATACTTGGAAGACCCACTGGCTGCAGAACTGTGCCTTTGCTGGTTTTCCTATGCTGAAAGACAGCTATTGCCGGGATGTCTGCATGTGCATGGAGAGATGAGTGGCTGCACGGGTGCTTTTGGCTGGCAGAAGTCAACATGGCTCAGCATGGACATGAGTTGTTACCTGTTGTTTCCTGCCTGTAGTTAGTCAAAGTGTGAGAACCTAATACTTAACAGGTGGTTAAGTGGTTTCAGAGAGAAACAATTGACTGAATAATAGCCAGTGGGAGTAGGAGAAAGGCTTTCGTTTTTAATATTAAATTCTTATTTTGAATCATAGTATGGAATATTAGGTATAAACTTTTTTTTTCCTCCTTCTTTAAGTTTTTGTGTCTAATTTGATAAAAGGGCAGTCCAACAATGAAGAATTGGGGTATCATGGGCAGATTTAGCCAAGGAATAATATAGAAACCTGATTTGCAGAGCTTGCTCTAGAGCAGCTGACTTGGTTTTGCTCAGCAAACCTGCCTCTTTCTAGCGTATGTGCTTGCTAAGAAGGTATGTATATATGTTTTATTAAGTGTACATGATATGCTAGCAGGACCTTGTCTGCTTCAGAAATCAAACGTAAAAATTGTAATAGCTGTGTATATTCTTTTAATCATGGGTTAGTTAATATGGAGGAAAAAAAATCTTTATTCCTGGCATATCGCATAATGTGTTTTGGGAGGGGTGCCAAACGTGCTCTCATTTCTATTCAGTTTTTGTGCAAAGGTGTTCTAAATTAGAGTAATCAGCATCACAGATGGTATGAAAGCAGCCCCGTATTTTCTGCCTAAGAATTTTAAAAGTGCTTCCCATCAGAGGTATACTTTTAAGTCACTGGAAGTCTAGCATGTGGCCTTGAAAATGTGTCAAGATGCTTGCATACAGGTCTTCAACTACTACCATTCCGCCCAAGAAATGTCTGCAAACTTGTTTTAATGCATGAAATACTTCCCAGATTTGGACTATTCTGGGTACCCATTCTGTATTTTCACACGTTTGTCAAGGAACAATAATATATTTGATGGATGCTGAGTGTTAACATGTGTTGAGGGAGATTTTCCTCTAGCCAGAACACTTTGAATCCAGTGGTCATCATTCTGTTCCTTCTGGATCTATATTAATTTTCTGTGATGCTGCTGGGGCTAGAAGTGGACTCGACAACTTTCAGTTCAGATGTTCTTCCATGCAGTAAGTGAAGGAAACAACCTTTCTTATTTCAAGAAGTTGTGTTGCCATGTCATTCCAGATGGCTATGAACAATCCTAGCAATTCAACGCTTGTTAACTTTTATTTTCTGTCTTATTTGGATATTTGTTTAAAATCTTGAGAAAGACCGGAAGATGATTGGCAACCCCCAAGGAAAGAGGGCATGTGTAATTCAATAGCAGATGATTTTTTAAATTTTTCTTGTTTTCTTGCATTGTATAACCTGTTCATAAGAACTTTTTAGCCCACTGGGGTTTGAATGTTTTGCTGCTGGCTTATAGCTTCCTCATGTCCTCTGGCTTACTCTGTTCTGATAAAACATGACTTGTAATTTAGAAGAAAATTATGTAAATGAAGATATTAAGTTCTTACCAGGGCATTGTAAACTTCAATTTTAAAGGTCAACTTAAAGAAAACATAATCTTTTTGATGTTGTACTTTTCGGGGTGATTTTAATTGGCAGAATGGGCAAGGGGGCATATTGATGATGATAATATTTAGCAGATAACAGCAGCATGAGCTATGTTGAGTAAAATTGCATAATAAATTCTTTGAATACCATTAGTTTCTACTCTAAATCTCAGAATAAGCCAGTTTAGTGTGGTGTGAAACTAATCAGTTCAGTACCTATTATTATAGTTACATTACTATATATTCTGTTTGACACAAAATGTTGTAGAGTGAGCTACGGCCGGCGAGGAGGATGTGAATACTTCCAGTCCTGTGGCAAAATGTGTTCCCTCAGAGTGATCTCAATGAACACTTTTGCTACGAGTTTCATATCGTTGCTGATGATCAGGCTGTCTGCTACTTTTGATATCCATACAGAGGGGAAAAATGTGTTGGTGTTGCGGTTGTCTCTTTCTATTGCATCTCTGCTGGTGGTACCCAAACACTAATCTGTATTGATGTACCTTTGCTTTTAATAACAATAGATGTTATATCTTTATCATTATTATTTTAAGGACCAGAATTTTCTTTGCTAGGATGTTAAGGATTTTTCAGGTAGCTGAGTTCTCGCTTGAAAGCTGTGTTGAATTGTGATTTTTGGATTGAATTGCCTTGAAAGATTCTTTCCAACACCACTCTTTGCTGCCTGCCATCTGCTCTAAGGGCTGTTTCTTTTTTCAGCTATGAAACGCAGCCAATTTGGCCCCTGTTCCTCAGGGTGTTGGGAGGAAGAGCTTCTCCCCAGCTGTTGCCGAGGGAAATTCCCTGCAACTCTTAAATGTCCCAAAAAGAGGTGAAAGCAGAATGAATCCTGACAATGGACATAGCCAGGCAGAATCGTGCTCAGTGAACTCTGCCCAGTTCAGGTCAGAATATCTGTCAGTTCTGGGCTGAGCTACGCAGCTGAAGAAGTTGGTCATGAGTGTGTGTAAGAGGCAGACTTGGAGCTTTTTGTGTACTCCTCCCCTTCGGCTCTGGCAGAGCAAGGTGTGTGACACGGAGCAACCAGGAGCTGAGTCTCAGGTTAAATTTGGATGCTTGGATCTGGCTGTGGTCTTAACATTATACATTAATTCTTTCAGATCCATGCCAAAAATGACAATAAGACCTCTTAAATGAAATATTTTTCTTCTGACTCACAAGCTTGGTTTTTTGCATATGAAAACTGACAATGCCTAAATATCCCAGAACTTTATCTTTGGGCAGCTCCCTGTTGCTTGTTGATATGGGAGAAGTAAGAGATCCTTTTTTTTTTTTCCCAGGTGGGAATTTTTGTTTTGTTTTGCTGCCATAAAAAGTATTAGATTCTTACAGTGAATCTGTTATTTGCTATACTCCTTTTAGCTTGACACGAATAATTTTGGGCTCAGAGTTAGCTAGCAATTTTTCTTAAACCATCAGCTGTATACATTTTTCTTTAGGCCAAACTTTGTAACTTGAGTTATTCTATATTCCAGTACTTTCTTCCTCCTCATTAATGTGAAAGTCCTGGCTCCCACTTCTGTAACATTACTAGAGATTTCCATGTTCGTAACTGTAATGCTTGTAATCCTTTCACTTTTTTTCCTGCTGTTACCTCTGTGTTTGCTGTGTCTCCGTTGTAGGGTGTTAGAGTCAGATATTCCTCCGGTTCTTTAAAGAAGGACTATATCATCATACAGAAACTCGGAGGTGATAGTTTCCCAAACTGTGCCAAGTCAGTGCCTGCACCACCCACCCACACCTCCCCTCTGCTTGGTTCACCACCTTTGAATGGAGGAGGTGCTGGTTTCAGTGTCAGGACATCTTTCTGTGCTGCTTCTGTTATCCCATCTCCAGTCACTGCTTCCATTCTTAAATGGTATCTAACTGGACAACTGGCTTGTTTCCTAGGGTTTCATTTGGAGGCCTGTCTGCCATTTCAATTGCAACATGAAACTTAATTCGATAAACAAACTCGGTATTTGACATTCTAATAATCAGGGACTGACTCGGAAGTGCTCCTAGTCCTGCCTAGCCAGGAGGGCAGGTGTGGGTGCCACCACCACGTCCCAGATATGTTCCCTTTGTATAATGCTGTCATGGAGTGTGACTAGAGGACCTTCATGCTCCCACCATGTGAATACTCACAGATGCCAGCTGTAGTTCTGCTGGCACTAGATAATATTATTTTACAAATATAAAAAATTTTGGTATTAACCTGTCTTACATAGTGTGTATCTGTCTTTAATTTTCAGCGCAAACATGTGGGAGTCCAAAAGCAAAACATTGTAGGGGTCCTGACTGACAAATAATGCTGATATATCTGAAAAAATACATAGAATGTTTTATGAACACTAATCTCTCAAATTGATATGGATATATAAAAATATCCTATCATAAAAATTAAGTTGTTCTAATGAAATCTTCTGAAAACAAAACAAAAAGAATGCTGCTGCCAGGAAACAAGAAAAATATTATTTAGTACAAAACAGAATACGCAACTGGTTTTAATCCTATAACTTTGCATGTAACGAAGTTAAAATTACTTCGCATTGCACAAAGAAATAAGAGGAAGGGGAGAACTTTAAATTAGCAAAGTAGCCTAAAGTATGTTTAGATTAGTGTAGTAAAAACAGCGTTTATTGTGCTATGTATTGTATCACAAGGTGGAAGTAACAGACATGCTTGTTATGCACTGTTCATTTTGCAGTTTAGATTATTGCCCTTTCTCTCCCTTTGTTGGTTTTTTAATAAAAAAAAAAGTTGTTTTATTGTGTGAGATATTCTTGATGTTGATACTCTGTTTCTTTCTGCGTATGTACATTAACTGGTGTAACAGGCCTGACTGGGCTCTTTGGATGCTACAGCAGTGCAAATGATTTATACAAACGCTGCTGGGAGATTATTACAGCAAAGGCAGCACCAGATTGTGGAGAGAAGTGCAGTAACAGCATCCAGGAATTCCTGAGCTTTCAGCTCAGCTCAGACCAGCTACCAGCTCTCCTCAAGTAAATCGCTTCACATCTTACTGCTCTTACCCTCATTACTTAGAGAAAATAAGAGTTTCTCAGTATAGTGTAAGATGACTGTAGATAATAGAGAACCTCTATAAGTCTTTAAATGGAAGAAAGTATTATTATTAAACAGGTTTTTTTTTTACTATCATGCACATCTACATTTTAAGTCTTATTTGCAGAAAAAAAATCCACATTACTTGAGAAATTACACTCATTGTTTCTTGCAGGAATTAGACTGTTATTGTTTTAGCATTAGACTGACATTAATAGCCTGGAGTATGGCTTATAGATGGGAGTTATTGCAGACAGTGTGTATATATGGAGTAGTATATATTGGAGCAATCCCACTAGGATCACCAGATAACCAGTGAGAACTGGAGAACAGTACATCCCAAACAGTATGTCCAATATTCTGCCCGTATGACAAACACTAAATCAAACATATTCTGGTCAGCTGTAGAGCAGCACAAATATCCTCTCCTGATTTCCTTTCCCTGGAATGATTTTGTACTACTACCAGACTGGGTATGATGAATTTGAACAAATACATATGTTATTCTTTTGCAAAGAACTCCCATGTACAGTTTCTAATTAAATGATTTTAATCATTCCATTTCAATCAACCTTACATAAACATCAAATATCAAAAAGGAATCTCTGTTCCTGTAGTCCTTCGCTGCCTCCACAGAATTGTTCTCAGCAATATAAATAATGTTTGTTCTCCTGTTACTGCATCTCCAGATAATGAGCAGTTTTATTATAGTTGAAGCATTATCCCAGCATGTATTTGCAAGAAGCATATAACAATGAAAGTCTAATTTTTCATTATTTTTCTTAATATCTTTAGACCATCTATGCATTTGATAAATATTTATACTCACCTTTGTATAGAAATATATTTCTCTCTTCTAAATTACCCTCTGCTGCAGTTGTTTTGTATGACTTTTTTCTTTTTATCCATCATAAAGTTATTTTTAAGGTCATCTCAGTATTTTGAATGAACACTTTTTCTTTATATTTATTAGGAATGTGTGGTATGGACAAAGGAAACATTAATTAAGGTAATTTAAAGTTTTACTTTAGATCTATTACAGATTGCTACAAAGTATTTTGTTTTCTTTTAATACATATCTTTGTTACTGCTAAAATTATGATACTTTTAGAAGCGCTACTCAATGATCTTGTTTTCAAGTACACTGTGTGATAAAAAGGAGTATCAGGAGATACTCAAAAGTATTCTGTTTCTGACCAGATTTGTCCCTTTTTAATTTGAATGTCCCCCTAGCATACAAGGTTCATTACAACTAACTATAGAAAATCTTTATTGTATTTACACTTGGATTTATGATGTAGCTCCTAAAAGGAAAAAAAGTTTAAAAAATCTCTATTTGATTATAATTCTTTCTGCGAAGAGAAACTCTGAGGCAGCAAGTTTGGCTGATCTGGGAGAGTGACTGCATCAAGATGTTTTGTGTAAGTAACAGTGCCTGCATCATTTTCAAGGGTAAGAAAATGAGAATGAAAGATTTGAGTGCCAGGCAAAGGGACGTGTGGGGATCTCCTGTTTGTCCTTATTTTTTAAACTGTATCCTGTTTCGTAACAAATTTTAAAGATGGGACCACTTCTCCCGCTACTGCTGTTACATTTATATTGGTGATTTTTAGATGGACGATTCACATGAAATGCACTCTCCCCCTTTTAATTTCGGTCTCATCTGAAAATAGAGATTCTATAGCAGAAGAGCATAATGGAAGATAGTGGGATGATACACAGAAAGGAAATATCAAGCAGCAAGAGAAAGATCAGCTATATTCTGTCCAAAAAATCTCTTTATGTAGCAC
This sequence comes from Calonectris borealis, assembly GCF_964195595.1. NCBI lineage: Eukaryota > Metazoa > Chordata > Aves > Procellariiformes > Procellariidae > Calonectris > Calonectris borealis. The sequence goes on from NC_134325.1 coordinate 12,881,234, forward strand.
TTAGCACTAGTTATGAGGAAATCAAGACATTGCCCTCTAAAAATCTTGTCAGCCAAAATCCAGCTGTTTATTGCTGCATCCTAATCCTTTTTGCTTTATAGGTTTCTGCAATGATATTATTTTAATTTAATGGGTGTTTAGTGAATTTATTTTCAGAATTGTGAATCTCCCTGTCACAGATCTTATTAATGCAGATTAAGCGTGAGGAACATTGTCTTAGTGACCAGGAAGGGCACATTGGTGTGTATTTCTTGATTGTCCCTTCTTCCATGTGAGGGAGGAGTCGTCAGCGATCTGGGAGATGTAGAAAGCGCATGTGGGATGGGTTTGTTTTCTTTCTAATTTAAGAAAGTTAAGATGTGTGTCTTCATCACAGATATTTTCAGGCAATTTAAACTGCAAGGAAGATGTACATATTTTATGTATATTTGTGATAGTTTTCCATATGTTTAATTGATATACTGTTGATGTTTGGATACTTCTCAAGTATTTGTTATTAACTATTCTTCTCAAGTGGATGTTAAACATGGCCCTGCACAACTCTTGGTACATAAAAGGTAATTGGCAGTATTATTGATATTTGCAGGCATGCACTGTTTCAAAGGATTGCATTATAATGAGTCATTTTTCACTTAACCATCCTTTTTCCTCTGCCAGTGTAGGCTAAGTTAACTCCACTGATGACTAAATGAGAAATTGAACCTATATTTTATTGCCAGTGATGTCAGGATTCATATGAAGGGATTAATATGAACCCTTTTATTCAGATACTTAGTGGAAAAACATAGTGGTGAAAGCTACCTGTTTTCATGGTCCTCTTGGTACTGAGAAAAATGTTATGCTTCATAACTTCTTATTGTATTATATAGGACCATGGGAGTTTGATGCAGTTGGCAAGTGTAAGAATGAATGCAGAAATGTTTCAACAGATGTCACAATTGTGCATCATTTTGTATTTTTGCTGTTTTCAAATACTTTGTGCTTTTAACAGCACCCTTGTCCTGCCAGGAGAAAAAACAATTTTTGTGTGTATGCTCAGTGTTCACCAACATAGTGCAAGGCAGCTCTGTCCTTTTATAGTGTGCTTCACATGAGCAGCAGGGAGCTCTGTAGCAGCTGTGGTGACACACATGCAGTTAATAATAACAACAGCCCAAAGCCTGGATTTAAAACTCCCAACAACTGGAACAGAGCTTATTGCATTTGCCAGTGTATTTCAAGGCCCTTTAGCTATTGTAAAGAAAACCCTTTTGCTGCTATTTTCAAACAGAAGGTAATATCTGCTAAAGAGTTAACTACTGATTTTTCTTATGTAATTATTAGCCAGGAGAAAAGTTACGTGGTGTGGCACCTGTAAGTCAAGGAAGGAAGGAAATGGTAAAAGAAAGATGGTAGAATAACTTAGCATGTATATGGATAATATTGTGAGTCTTGTATTTGTCATATAAAGCATTTAACAAATCAATAATTTCCATGTTTACCAAAGCATATACTTTCAGTTTGCTTCAGTGATGGAATGTGGTAATAGTGGATGGAAGTGATGGAAGTGTGGTAATAATAGTTGTAATTTAGTTTAGTTTAAAAGAATGACTTTTAGCAGAATTATACAGGAATTGGGAGAATTTAGCAGAATATATCAGGAATTGGGAGATGTTGAGCTGACATTTTGTATGTCATGAAACTGATCTTTTTACAAGGAGAAAGACTTCATTTATGTTTTTTTAAAGTACCTGATTATAAGCTGATGGTTTTTATGCAGTTTTATGTTGTCTATAAATTAAAGTTACAAAAAGTTATTTCTTATGCCTAGAAGAGAGATTTCTGAATTCTTTTTCAGAATGTGTTCTCTTCCCATTTGTACTTGGAAGTGAAAATGGCTTTGAAAGTGCATACTTTTTTTAATTTTAAGGTGTAGTTTTACTCGTGCTTTTACTTTCTTTTACATAAGGCTGGCTGGCTTTTACCTGTACAGATTAATGGAAAAATACAAGGTCTACATTCATCCAGAATTTTGATTGCAGCATATAAGCTTATAAACTTCAAAATTTAAAGTACAGATATAGATATTGTTGAATAATTTGATGCTGAAATGGTACTGTTGCACTAATATTACATCCCTTTTCTCTTGCTGTGTGTATAAAATTTCCTTGAAGAGCTGTGTATACTTTTGATGCCCTATTGCAGAACTGGTTTATATCCTGTGCCTTTTATCATAATGTGTTAATGTAGCCTTTGCCTTATCCAGTTGTCTGTACTTTTGGCTCTTTCAGGCCAATGCCTCTGACTCTAGAGTAAATGCTTAAGATCTGAATTAGTTGTAATGATCAATATTTCTCTCTTCCCTCAATAATTGTTAAAGAACTTTTGAAAACCAAAAAACTAACTCCGAAAGGTGTTAATTTCTTGTAATTTCTTTTCGCTCGACGTGAATTTATATAATCCTTCAGCACATTATATGGTTTTCCTGTGGCATTAGGGTATTAGTACTAATGGAAAGACATAGTTGTTACAAACAATTCCAAATTTCATGGTGTGTATCTTAATAGCAGAAAGGGATTTTCTCATCATTAAAAAGAAAAATGGGTAGCAAAATAAGGAAGAAATGCTTCTTACATGGGATGATCCCCTGGAGGCTTAATTACTGAAAAACAAATAGGAGGTAAATGCTCAAGATGTTTACAGGTTAAACATTCCGTAAGTATCTTTTAAATAAGAGTGTCTACAGCCTTGGAGCAGCTAATTGCTCAAGAATCACAGCCATTTATGCTGCCTCATTTTCCCCTGGGATCGACACTCACAACAGGATAATTTTTACCCTGATACAAGTGTCACAGTAGGGACTCAGTGTAATTTGCTGATATGATATCAAAAATAGCATTAAGGTAATTACATTTTGCACTTGTAATGTTTCACAGGCAGTAATATAACTGAAAATTACTTTTTTTTTTTTTGGTTGTAGTAACCTGGCTGTTTCCCACCAGAACCACTTTTTTTTTTCCTCCCTTTTTCCTCTTAAGGTACAGCAGTGAAGTTCCTTAAAAGTTTTGGGGCTTTTTTAGCACCTTCAACACAGAAGTGTATCCAATAATCAAAGTTAAATAGCAAACTGAAGTAAGTATTACACTGTTTGGCTTGTGGGATGTTCTCTAGACTAAGCTGATCCATTGCCTGATTTGTCTTAGTACTGTCCCACAGCAGTTTCAATTGAACCCTTTGTTCCTCTCGTTTTCTGGAGGAAAAGTAAAACAAGTAGATTCTTCTTTTTGTTGTTGGGATGTATTTCTGTTGATAAAATTAAATCTTTGTGTTTGAAAAATTAAATTCTCTGTAACACTAACTTTAATTTGTGAATTATGCAGTCTATGTAAGGAAGCTCAGTATTTGCAACTGTTAGGATTACCTGATCATACCACTGTTCTTACCATCTAGGGTAATGGGAGTGCAATGACAAAGTAACTACACCAAGAAAACTACATATTAGTTTGTTGGAAATTGGCATCAAGCACTGGATTTAAATTGAGCTCCTCTAGTTTACAGCGGGTGACCTGAGTGTTCCTCACTTGGGTCACCAGGGACAAAGGAAATGGATTTAATTATCGTTTAGACTCAGCTTGACCAGAGATTTTGCAAAGCTTTGTAGTAAGCTGGTGATGTTTCTTTCAAATCTTTTATCAGTTTCTGGGAAATGCTCAACAAGTCCTGAAAAGCACTTTCTTATTTACATATGATATCTTATTTAGATGATATCTGATCATCTTATTTAGATATTTTAGATTAGATTTACTACTTTGGTCTTGCAGAAAGGATGATTGCCCATCAAATCCTGGTCCAAACAAGCAAAGGTATCCCAGAGACAGTTGGATTAGACTTTAAGCTTTTGTAAATGGCAGTGTAATACAGACAACTTGAAGAACTGACGGTAATGTTCAAACTCGCTAGTGTAACTGGTACGGTTGTTGGCCTACAAAGCCTCCCCAAGCTGCCCCATTGAAAGCTGGCTGCATGCTGCTCTGGAGCCAGCTGTGAATTGGTTCTGCTTCATCCAGAGCTCTACTGAGTTCTTGCAGGAAAAAAAAAAAACAGTATTTGTCTACTTGGCATTTGTTTTGAAGGACTCACCAAACATGCTGCCCATGGTTGACTGTTTCTTTTCAAAGACTGGTCACAAAAATGAGGAGAGGAGTCATGTTGGACTGAACATTTATTTCTGCAGCTGTTTTAATTTTAATATAAAGAAATGACCATTTAAAAAGAGATTGCTCTTTATTACAAGAGGCACTTTGAGTAACTCAGAGTTAAAGCTTAAAAATGAAGGCTAATTGGTATGACGTATTTGAGGGCTCTCCTGCAATGGGCTAAGTCACACATAGGAAAAAAAAAAAGGCACATTTGAATATAATTTTTGTTTTGCCATTGAACAGGGACCCTTTTTGCAGACAGACAAATGCTTGCCATTACTTTATGCTCAAAGGCAACATTGAAAGTGACCTGGAACAGGCAGGAACTGACTTTTTTCTACTAATATGATATGAAAGTTTTATCGTATTAGGAATTTTCTGTCATGGTGGATTAGTATCAGGTCATATTAACGTTCATTTTTACTAACTTACAATGAAATGTGCTAACGTGACTACACTTCACTATCACATGAAAAAAAGCAGAATGATTTGATATTAATGTGATACCATAGAAAGATTTCAATACCTCTGTCCCACGATAAGTAGGAAGAAGTTAAAAATAAAATAAAATAGAATGGCTTGGGACAAGGAGTTTGTGTTTTTCCCAGGGATGAAACTCCTTCCCTACCCACCTTCCTCCCCAACATCGTGTCCAAATTTGTTTAATAGTTCCTGGGTTTTTGAAGTGATTAATTTTGAAGTAGTTTGGTCCTTATTTTGTAATTATGGTTGCGCTCACATTTCTAGTTAAAAGTCATGGGGAGCTGCAAATACTTATGCAAAACAACCCAAGGTGTTCCAGGCTGATTTGGCTTTCAGCAAAGCAAGTGTTGACTTCTCAAAATGTTGACCTACAAGCCAAATTTAAAAAAAAAAAAAAAAAAGAAGCCATTTGTCATGGTTTAACCCCAGTCAGCAACCAAGCACCACACAGCCGCTCGCTCCCTCTCCCCCCCAGCGGGATGGAGGAGAGAATCGGAAGGGCAAAAGCAAGAAAACTCATGGGTTGCAATAAGAACAGTTTAATGATTGAAATAAAATAATAATAATAATAAATTGTAATGAAAAGGAACACAACAAAAAGAGAGAGAAACAAAACCCAGGAAAAACAAGTGATACAACCACTCACCACCCGCCCAATGCCCAGCCAGTCCCCGAGCAGCAATCGCTGCCCCCCGACCAACTCTCCTCTGTTAATATACTGAACATGACATCATATGGCATGGAATATCCCTTTGGCCAGTTTGGGTCAGCTGTCCTGGCTATGCTCCTTTCCAGCTTCTTGTGCACCTCCTCGCTGGCAGAGCATGGGAAGCTGAAAACTCCTTGACTTAGTATAAGCACTGCTTAGCAACAACTAAAACATCAGTGTGTTATCAACATTCTTCTCATCCTAAATCCAAAACACAGCACTATACCAGCTTGTAAGAGGAAAATTAACTCTATTCCAGCCGAAACTAGGATACCATCATATTGTGTCCATGCTCCATTATGTACAGAATGCTATGGCCAGAAATAATTAGCAGGCAGGGTGGCAGTTAGTCATTTGGCTGTATGATTGTACCTGCAAGACTTCTTTCATCTGGAGCCAAAATTCGATAAAAACGGCTAATGTCAGAAAAGTTCAATCTTATCTGAATTATGACCAGAAAAAGCCTGGTTTTAATCTTGGCTCCAAACTTCATACAGGACAAAGTAAGTGAGTTTGGCTCCTAGATTTAAATTCAAGTAATCTCTAATTCTGAAAGTCTGTACTATGGCTTTCAATTTTTCCTTTTGACACAGCTAGTATTCCTAAAAGCTTTGGTCTAAAATAAAAGGGGATGAAACCTTTCAAAAAAAATCCAAAGAGGTGATAAATTAAAATGCACTTATTTTCAACAGTGCGGGATTTCTTCATTAGATGAGATCCCTGAATAAGACTGGCTTTCCTGCTAGGAGGTGATGAAACATGTTTACACCAGGTCAGAGGACATGTGCCCTCTTCTTGCTGCATGTGTAGCCCTTTGCTACAGGCTCTTGGCAGGTAAGGGAAGGAGACACCCCCCACCCCCCGCTTTTTTCAGTGTGAAGGTAAAAGCTATATTTTTCAGCTGCTGTTCTAAGTAATAGAAGTGCCCCTGTGACTGGTCTGGAGTCAGTCATCCTTTTGCTGCCGGTGGTATTTGCCCTGTGTGGGTTGTGCAGTGATGACTTCCAGGACTGTGGAGCGGCAGGGCAGGGCTCTTGTGTTTTAACACCTACAAATGAGATAGGCCTTTGTGCTCGAAGGAACGGGAAGGGCAGGCAGACACGGTGGGCTGTCAGACCGTGTCATAGGATGGGACACTCTCTCCATTGACTGAACTGGAGACTTCAGCACTGCCATTGAGCTGGGGCACAAGTCTCCCCCTGATCCAGGTTGTTCCATCTGCTTTTATGAGAAGGTCATGGCGTCGTTGAGCTGATCAGCACTCAGCGATATGAAAAAGGCAGTCTCTACCCAGGGAATTCGGTACCTGAAATGCTTTGCGTCATTCAAAATGCTGACTTGGGATACTAACGCAAGCAAATCTTCTAAACCATGGCTCAGCACAAGGGTAATAGCCAGCTGGAACGGATACTGGGCAGGAGGTGTGGAAAGCCAAGTTGAGCTTGGTCTTTCTGAGGAAAATAAAAGAACATTGTAGTAGAGAGAAAAACTCTGAAGTTTTATGTCAGTGTATTGGAAACGTGTTTGTTAATCACATGTAGTCACTTAAAAACTCTTGCAGGTTAGACACCCTAGCCTCTTCAAACTAGTGCTGTCCCCATGAGGTTCAGAAGCTTCTCATCAGAATGGCCTCGATTAAAACGGCAGCACTACTATCTGTAGATTACTGCTTTCCATCATTAATACTGTGTTATCTCTCTCTTCAGACTGATTTTTCATTTTTATGTTTGCAATTATAAGTGATTTATAGGAAGATTCATTGCACAACCTGTCCAGAATCATTAAATTCACCTAGGTTGAATAACCTGATGTTCACTTGGAAATAACCAAATCAGTGGCATTATCTTACTGAATTTTCAGCTGCCTTAGAAGCATATAGCTTATCTTTTCTTCTTTTTTTTTTTTTTTTTTCCTCTCAAGTATGGTGGTTAGTGGGGGAGCAACAATTTTAATTCATAAGAGGTAATTAGCCAAGTCTGGAAGGTGTGCACTAATTACAGAATGCTGTATATCTCGTGTGGCTGATTGCAGCACAGGTTTCTGAATGGTAGCTATGATTTTTTCCAAACACTGTTCAGTAATTTGAAATGTTATTAGGGGATTAACTTTCCATACAAAAAGCTAAACTAATACTTATTATACAGATTATAACAGCGAGTGGCCTAAGAAGCTGTTGAGGCCATTATTTTGCAGACTGTAGTCACTGCCAAAGACCGAGGAGAGTGCAGGATAACCAGCCCAGCCAGGCGAATGTGCAGAGCACCATCCTCTGCTGTTCCTCGTCCCTCCTACCTCTGCCAACACGAGTCAAGCTGATGGGCTCCATTTGTGAACATGACTCCTAAATGAAGAGGCAGAGGAGAAGAGGTGTAGGGATTGTTGTCTGTTACGTTGTTTTGCGATGGTTGCAAATCAATCAAACCATGCTCGATCGTATTGAATTTTTAGCTGTTTTGGAATGTGGTTGCCATCTTATTTAGAAGCCAATCTTTGGGAAAAGACTACACGGGTTTACTATTTTGAGAAAACAGCTGAGTAGTACACCTTCAAATATTTATTTCAGTTTGGCTGATATTGGGTAAAGCCAGTTTTTGTAGTCAGTATTTTTAAACCACATTAAATAGCTTGTTTTCATCTACTCTTTGTGGTGGTGTTAGCGGTTGTTTATTCTCTCTCCTTCCTCCCCGGGTTTTATGCTTCTATAGAGCCATATATTCTCGCTTTATGTGACCTCTGATATTTGTTCAACACATGGGAAATCAAACTGGATTCCTCCAAGCTAAAAGCATGAAGCCGCAGCTAGAGCTAAAGGCTTGTAGTTACAGTAAAAACCTCTCATTCCCTGTGAACGAGGCAATAGCAAATGCAGACCTAATTTTAAATGAAGGCCATACAGCTATGATCATGGAGAATGGATGTGGGAGTATGTGGTGCAGTAGTTTGTGCCAGTGGTGATGGAGAAGGAAGCTGTTAGATTTCTCTGCTGAATGAGTCGGCACTTAAGCGTGGGGCTCAGATTGGGGGCTGCAAAATGCACGCTAATCGGTGGATGGAAAATACCTGTGTACAGTTTGAGCTTCTAGGGGAAATGTAACCCTGTTTTGGAAAAGAAAGGTCTAAATGATTGTTAAATTCCACACCACCCCTCTCCCCCCAAAAAAAAACCCAACCTTGCCATCCTTGTTAAAATAAAAAAATTTTAATGAAAAAATGTATAATTAAATAATATTATTTACACTGTGTTATTTACACTTTGTCTTGGAAAGCGCTTGCTCAGTCCAAGTATCCATTAATAATTTAAAGCAGCTTTCCTTACGACTTTTTTCTCTACCTTTTGCCTTCATTCTGTATTCTTTGATAGATTAACTAGCAGACTTCTTCCAAAGAGGACTTGCATCTTCTCTTTAACAAATGTCCAAATTATTTTATTGAAAAGTAAATGACCTCTTCTCCCCCGCCCACCTTATTAATCAGGGCTTCCTTTTCTTTGCATTTCAGTGCTGTTTCTGTTTGTAAAATTATTAGCCTAACCCACTGTTTGTACCAATATATGATTAAACATCTTATCGAATGCACTTTGTACACATTTCTGGAATACATTTGCTGTTCTAAATTTTTTAATGCATTTAGCTTCCAATATGAAACATGGGGAAATGATTCTGAACATCTCCACATCAGGTTCCCATTGCCTCCCTTTGTCTATCCTAGTGGTAATATCCTTGGAGATTTTCTCCTACAGGCATCTCTGAAACCCTTAATTGAATCACTAGTGTGCTTGTTTAAAGTGTTTCCCTCGCTTGGTTTTCTAAAATGATTTTTAAGCTTTCCCTACATACGTTTTCAGTTTCCCTAGGCTTTCCCTTAACTAATGGCATTATGATGGTCTCTTTCTTGTCTTCAGGGATCTCTCTTGAACTACATGAACTTGTAAAGTGCCAGTGAAGACTTCTCTCAATTTCTGTTCCCACTTTTTTTGCTCTCTTGGATATCTGATGTCTAGTCTGTGGGCTTCCTTAGGGCTCAATTATAAGTAGCTGTGCATCCTTTTCCAAGAGAAGGAAGGGGCGTAAGTCACTCCCTTGCATGGGCTGTTCAGGGAGGAGGGAGGAGGGCACAATGTGAAGGAGCAGTTGCTACTACCACTGAGCTGATACGGAAAATAAGTTGAACCAGGAAAAAGTTGGCATAGGTCACATTACCAGTGGATCAAGCAGTAAATTCTTGTGACTGGTTATATCAGGGTATGCCAATATGGTGCTTGCATCCTTAGTTTAGTTGTCTAATCAAAGTTAGAAAGTTCAAACTAAAATAGCAGTGAAGTCTTTTAGGATATAACTCTGGTTTACCTGTAACGTCAAAGTTATGGGAAGCCTTGCAGGAAAGATTGAGGAAGATCTATAGAAGACCCAGTGTGCTGGTAATTTTGAATTGTTTCTCTCAAAAGTTTACTTTGATTTAGACAAATCATGCAAAAAACAATGTTCTCATAGCTCTTTTAATTCAGTAGAGCTTAGTTACCATGAAAAACTTCACCTTTCCACTTTTTATCATTATTGCAGGGTAAGGAGCCAGAGAAGTCTGCTAAAGCCACTTTGCCCCAGTAACCTGTTGCAAAGCAGTCATTGTGAAGGGCTGGCATGGTCTGTGCCGTCTGCCGACATGTCAACCAGAGGTAACATGCTGGGAACGCTCTGGGGCTGAGGTGGGGAAGGACAGTGTGTGCAGTGAGTTACAGCCCCGTGCTCTGCCAAAGCTTCTGAAGGACCTTAACCAGGGAATGTGTACGGCTCCCAGTCACCACACGCTGATAATTAGAGTCTGTGAGAAGAAGGGCCATTACCTTCACTCACACTGAATGAAGATGAGGGGCAATAACTGCAAAAACCAAGGGAAGGAATTGCCCTTCGCATGTCTGCTACTGCAGAGGTGAGGTTGGTTATGCACTGAAGGTACTTCACACAGCCATCACCTCGTCTGTTTATTCAGTTTACCTGAATGTGAGTCAAAGTACGTGCCCTTGGTGAGTGCTGTCAGTGCATAATTTGATTGATACAAGAAAGCAGTAAAGGTGGGGAAAAGCCTTAAAACCCCCTTAAAGAAGTATTCAGGTATGCTGCACCAGAATCTTAGAATATCTTATCTTAGAATAGTTACAAATTAATTCTTTAAGTATTTCTGGTAGTCACAGTGTTTTAGTTTGATCTTTTTCACTCTCATTCTGGAAACTGAATTCTTAATTCTTTGGTTTTGTCATGATTTAAAAAAAAAAATTAAGAAAACAGACCAGAAAAGCCCCCTCTGATACTAAGAGATTTTGAGCTGTATGATTCACTTTTGGTTTTGTTTCATTTGGTTTAGCCTTTTTCTTTTAATACTTAATCAAATCTTTCACTTCTCATATTCTGTGGATGGGTTCAAAAGCTTTTTTGTTTATCTTGCGTATTGTTCCATATATCTGTCTTGAGCCATGTTGGCTTCTCTTGTCATTTTGACACTGATTTACTGGAATGAACTTATATTTTAAACTCTGTTACCGTTCTTTAAATGCCTTCCATTCCACATTAACATTTCTCAACAATAGTTAGTTCTAATTAGTTTTTTCCAGCCTGTTTGCAAATCTAGCATGATGCCTTCTGAAAATAAACATACTGAAGAATATCAGACATTTTAAGACAATAAGTGATCAAGTGACTTTGCTGCTGGTAGTTCATCTATGTTGTGTGTGTGCTTGTATCCAGTTATATATGTATCAAACAGTCATTTAACTCCGCAAGAAAAAAGTTTAATTCTATTAGAAGATCTGCTCCAGAAACTCTTTTTTTTTCAGTGACCTATAGTAAGTAGAGTTTCAAAGGCTTTTGAGTAGGTCATAGATTTTGAGTAGGTCATAGATTTCTATTAGGATGTTCCAAAAGAGCTCTCATAATCCTATTGACATGTTTTGATGGCATTCTCACTGCCTTCCAATATGTGTGTACCTGTCCTTGTCTTGATCTTAAATAGGTTTTCAATTCTTCTAGAGACAATGGAAAGCTACAGCAGTACCAGGATATCTTTATAGGCCTCAGTGAAAGAAATTTGCATATATGTGAACATTTTTATTCTGTTCTAATCCAAACAGCTGAAGAATTTGCTTCCTCATCTGGTGTTCCTTTTTATCTAGGAGGATTGTTTACAACCAAATTTATTTTAAACGGTGCCTGTGGATATAAATGAGCATAGGTACATTAAAAGAGAGAGATAAAATAAATTTTTCAGAGCCACACCAATTAATATTAGCTGAGGGTTGATGCATTCACATTGTGCCATTCTGATCTGTGTGATTGTTTTCTTTCTCCCTTGTATGCTATTTCTTCATGGTCTGGTGGTCTTGAGGTATGAATTTTAGTCAAATAAAGTTAAAACTGTGGTTGTTTTATTACTTGTATTACTGTAACTCTTAGGAATCCAAGTCATGAGAGACAATTTCACTGTCCTAAGCACTGTACCAGCGCTGAACCAAAAGACATTGCCAAAGAATTTGCAGCATAAGAAAAGGGAAAGCACATGGGTGGAGGCAAAAGAAGGAATGCATGCAGGTTGTGTTCCACACCCAGGATGGGACGGGTGGAAGTCCTAAGAAGTTTCTTCCTCCCTACCCTCTGAGATGTCAATTGGTCTATTAGAGAGCTTCCTTTCTTCCTCTCTGTCTTGTCTTGCTGAGAGAGAAAACATAATAACGTGCTCGTTGGCAGTTATATTTTTCGAAGACACGATGGCTGAGGAGAGCTTTGGGAGGGCATTGTGAGCTCACTAGAAATTTAGAAAAATGAGGAACAGCATGGGAGTGTACCCACAGAATTTTTGGCTTCTATTTGCCCTTTAAAAAATGAACCATTTGTGTTGTGGGTGAATGATAGGAATAAAACTTCCAGCGGTGGGTGAGAGATCAGAGATTTTGGGGCCTGTAGGCTGTGAAGAGCTTTGAAAGTGAAAATGAGTTGCTTGGAGTTTGTTGGAGTGGAGGGACTGGGGTGTTGGCTCTGCTTTGCAGTAGTGCTTTGAGCGGAGCCTGCGCAGGGACAAGTCTGTTGTCAGGAAAAAGATATCGTAGTAATAAGGTTATGAGTAATGAGCCTGGTTAAAAGTTTTAACTATGTGGATGGACAGGAGAAGTCTTGTATAAAAAGACACTTCAAAGAATGCATTCCAGAAACTGGGTTTGGATGGAGAAGTGTAAGAGAAGTGTAAGTGCAACTTGATCAAAGCAGACTGTTACACCTTGCCTGAGTAGATATTTACAGTAAATTTGGCACTAGTGTTTTTCATCTCTCTCAAATATTCAAGGGGGGCAGAGCACAAAAAGTGAAACAGATTTCATCTGTGCAAAGGCTAGTTTTCCAGGTTTGACTGGAGAGCAGTTGGATAGGTGAAATTCCTCTCCCTTTGCAGTACTATTGCTGCCTATATATCCCCTTTGTGCCTGCTCGTTCTACCCAAAGCCCCAATGCCAATTTCATAGCACTTAGGTGACCATCTAACTCTAGTCTTTGGCTTGTTTCCTGCATGCCAGAAGCTCAGTGAGATACAAGGATGACACATGAATGAGCATTCCCTTGAGAGAAGAGGATTTTTGGATAAAAGAGCTGTGGCAATCTCAGCAAGAAAACTTGCCTTACTCAACTCTGTGTCGTACCATGATACCAAAGAAATGCTTGACACTACGGTCAAATTACCTTTCTTCCCAAACAACCTGCAGGACCTGCAATTTAGGCAAAGCACTCAGATTGAAGAAGCAAGCAAGGCACCACATAGTGCTCCTTAAGTTGTTACAGGAATTTTGTGCATTCCTGTCTGCATCACGCAGCCTCATCCAGGTGCCTTGTTATGGCTCCATTGTGCTCCTTCGTGGCTGCGAGCGACTCCTTGCGTAACTGCCTCTGCTGAGGGAACTGAGGAGGCCGCCCTGTGTATCCCCCGTGCATCAGAAAAACAAAAGGCACAACAGGGAAGGGACAAGTGTGGTTCTGGTAACGCAGGGCTGGTTTCTATCTGAGATTGTTCTGAGTTTTACCAGGAGCAAGGTGGGATGGTGCAGAACTGAAGAGGGTACAGGAAATCCAAGGCTTTGTTTGCCCTCCCAGAGCCTGTGTTGCAGTTAGACTATGACTCACCCCTTCCGCTAAATGGCAAGGTGCCGGGCTTTGTTCACAATGTGGATAATCTTTTCCCATTAAATGTATTTTTAAATTTAATTTTAAAATGCGTCTTTGGAGATGGTGTAACCCTGTCCACAAAGCACATCTGAAAATTTGGCATGCAAATAAGTGTAAAACATTTGATTTGACGCTGTTCTAATCAATGCTTGTTAACAGTGTAGTATACAGGTAGAGAAAGTATAAAAATATAGTGTAATGCAGTGGAATGCAAAAGTATCTTTTCAGTTCTATTCTGAGAATGCAGCAAAAATAGGCCAATGTCAAATGCTATTTGAATATTATTTCTTAATGTGTCTGATACACTTATTCTTTATGTGATATCTTGCTTATACTGCAAAAATTTAAAAATATCTATTTTAAAAATATATATTTTTTTTGCCTCTAGGTGTACTGAATTAGTTTCTTGGCTTCATTCTCAACTCCTTATGGTTTTTGCAATGATTGATTGATGGCATTCCTACCATCATGTTGTATAAGAGAATTTGATAGTTCTAACTTAATAGTTCAGTATACTGTTTACAAAATCTAGTATCTCTGCAGGGGAATGAATCCGACACAGTTTCAATTCTTGCCGTTACCATCTTGCCAAATTGAAAGAAGACGGCTATAATAAATTCTAACACTGGTACATCTGGTCCGATATCAATGCTAGACAATACTGGAAGAAACAACAATAAGAAAGCTACATAAAAAGCTTCTCTGTAAACACTGACAGACTCTGCAGTGGTAAAGCCAATATTGTGTGAGGTTCAATTTTATTCTTCACTATCAGTATGCAGTAATAATAAAGCAAGCAGACAAATGGGAAAAAAAAGTATTAAATGTACTGCATATATTAAAATTAAGCAGCATTTTTTGCTAAATTAGTTGATCCGTACATCATAGTAGAACCATCTTGCTATATTGTCTATAACCTTTAGCCACATCTCGGATTGCAGGCTTGAGTTACGCACTGACAATAACTGCACTGTTTCCCTGACTTATTTTGACAGTTTATGTCCGGTTACTTTCAGTGATTTGCAAAGCTGACATTTCCCTTTAGTGAACCTGAAACTCTTTTCTGCTGTATTGCCCAGATATTTTTAACATACCAGACAGTAATGAAAAGCAGAGAAAAGGAAGAGGGCTTCATTCTCACTGAAACCATGTAGGGGGTCTTATAGCAAATATGAGGGGTGAAAGGAGCTGTAGTATAAATGAGGATTGGGCCTAAGATGAGTGTATTTGTGGTCAGAGGCATATTTTTATGAATTTCTCATGCTATAAATGTCACACTACTGTTTTGTTCCTTAGCAGATATTCTTCTGATTGCAATATTATCTTTCCTATGGTAAAGTGTATCTGATTGAGTCAATTTATACTGACAGCTTTCCTAAGTTAACTTCTCTGTGAATTCCCAGTTCATTTAATATTTTTTCCTCCTGCTTCCCACATTTGAGCTACCTTTGTTCTGTGTCTGAAGGATAGGAAGCTGATAGTTATTTTATATTTATATTTCAAGGCTGCTTAATGTTTAATGAGGCTGAATATGTTGTAAAAAGCTTCAGAACACTCAGACTGGTTAATATTTCATGCAGATCTACAGAGACAACTATATTGATCTTTTAAGCGTCTGCTAAACAAGACAAGGAATAAATTAGATTTTGGTCAGTTTGATTTGGCTGGTGAGTTAAATAGCTTTTAGAGCATTATCACCTTTTAAAATGTTTTGTTTCCAGTTGAATAAAGTAGATTTTAAAGGCAGTATTTCATCATGTCGTTTCTCGTTGCTCTTCATCTTGCCTGTTTTATTTCAACTGTGTTTGTATATGTTATGAAGGGATGCAGAAACATAAAGGGAGGATATTTGTACTGCCTGCTTTATGCACCCATAATTACACCTTCTGAAGCCATAGTTGAGGGGGCCCTACTTGTCTCTGTTGACTGCATTTTGGATGTAGGTTCCCACTATTAAGCTAATGTTTATTTACATCACAGTTACATACCTAGAAAATTCTTTGAATACACTGCAAAACTGCACCATAGCTACGGTCTGATTTAGGGGAAAACCTACCTTATCCCCAAGTTCCTTATCCCAGAGGACCCATTTTAACGTCTTGTACACAATCTTCCTTTTTACAGGCTTTGGGGTAGCAAATGTGAAAAGTTGATTTCCTTGCAAAAAGAGGGAAAATAAAATATTATATCCATTCAGATGTCTACATAACTGTTCTGTAAACCTAATGCTAGTTGATAGCAAGGCTTTTGAAAGGTCCTTTTTATACTGAAATAATTTCATAACCTTGTTGTGATGATTGAAAGTTTCCAAACTTTGCACCCAGCACATGCAGCAGTTGATATAACATAGAGATTTTTTACTAAGAAACTGAGTAGGCAGCCTTGGAATAAAGTCATGGGTTTGATTGTTAGCTCAAGAGAGTATCCTAGAATTGTAATGTTCATGCAGCTACACTGAAGAAAGACCAATGCAGGTCACAAGGTGCTAGTTTGACTAAGCTCAAGTATAAACTACTGCATTTATTGTCTCTAGGAAAACAGCACTCTGTAGCCTACAAGAAGTATACAAATACTTTTCTTGTATAGAGTTCACTTTTAAATGTTTTTGTAGCAAATTAAATATTCCAACTCAGTATAACCCTAAATCTGTCTCTTCCAGGTTAGACATTTTTGTTTATGAATATAGATGGGAACAATGGAATAATACTCTTTTTAGTCTCTTGCATTTGGTTTCTTTGTTTAACTATACTTTGCTGTATCCAGTTTGGAGCAGATGTAATAGTTGTGAAAACTTCCTTTCTTTGGCATAAAGCATTTCAAAGTTATCAGCGACTTGGAGAGGTTTGGGGATTCCCAGAAATGTTATTTCTGTACTGTTAACTGAATTTAAAACTTGAGGACAAAGAAAGAATGGACAGAGTCAGGCAAAGGAATTGATGCAAAATCTTCTAAACGAAGAGCAGGAATGGAGAAGAGAAGCTTTTGGTTTTGTTAGGTTCTAGGACACCTCTCCAGCCACACTCTTTTGTCTTTGTTTCTGCTGCCTGTGGCATTCACTTGTGAATTCACCTTTTCAAAA